>NW_027187391.1:59967300-60127147 GCF_028583685.1 Petaurus breviceps papuanus
TCTCTCTCTCTCTCTCTCTCTCTCTCTCTCTCTCTCTCTCTCCCTCTAACTTCCCCTCTCTCCCTCTATCTTCTCTCTTTCTTTCTCTCTCTCTCCATCCCCCTCCCATTCTCTCCCTCCTTCTCCTCCCTCTCTTCCCATCCCTCTCCCCTTCCCTTCCTTCCTCCCTCTCTCCATATGAGGAAACTGAGACCCAAGAATATTAAGTGATTTGTCCAAAGTCATACAGGTAATAAGCATCAGAATTAGAATTTGTACCCAGGTTCTTTGAGTGCATAACTAAACTTTAATACTGGACCAATATGCCTCCCTTTCAAGAGCCTGCCATGTGCTATACATTCAGCTTGGCACTGTGGATACATATTCAAAAGGGAAAACATTTAAGGAAAAATACATAGGAGAGGCCCATATTTTAAAGAACTTCTTATATTTTACAACCAACAAAGACTTTAATTTTTTTTAAGTGCTTGAGGTTTGTGCCAACTATGATTCTTTCATAGGAAGGTAATTTTTCAATATAGCTTATAAAACAAAGTATTGTTACTCAATGGAGTCAACTTTGTATTATCCAGTCTACGGATTTTCAAGATCATGTTTTCTATTCTTCCCCAATCCTTCTGTTTACCTGTAGAGCAATTCATTATTTCTTATATCTTTTTTTCTAGCAGTTATCCAAAGTGTAAATCAAGACAGGCAACGTTACATTTTGAGATGTGGTATCCCTACAATCACTAATTAAATTCAACAAACATTTATTAATATCTACTATATGTGGTACTGTGCTAAGTATTAGAGGAGATAGAGAATGTAGATGAGACAGAGTCCCTGCCTCCAACAATTTAGTAAATGGATATGAAATCTATAAAAACAATGATAGTACCTAAGCTCATAAGAACAATGTGAGATTTAAGTGTAGAAAGATCATTCCTTATCTGGAGAGATCAAGGGGGGCTTCCTGGAGAGCTTTTGAGATAGCCTTTACAGGAGAGGTAAGAATTCAACAGGTTGGAAGAGGACATTCTAAGCATAGGGAACAGTATGTATGTAATGGAAATGCAAATTTAAAGATCTTCCCTGCCCTTAGGCTAAAGTGCACCTGGAGCCTGGGGTGGGAGGCTTATTTTTCAGTAGATACTTTTTGATTGGCCAGTGGGTCAAATAAGGTTGTTACATTCTCTGAGCCAGGAGAAGGCTATATAAGCCCTGATGTGTAGCTTTGTTTTGGAGGCTCACTTTGCGAAGTGTTCTGTGATTTGATCTGGATTCTGGGAAGCCGGTTGAGAGCCCCACCTTGGCTTTGAAATACCCAGATGTTGAAACCCAGATGTTGATTTGGTATGGAGTTGGACAGTTTGGAAATCTGTCTACATGATCTGTTTCTGTTTGTATACATTGAAGTTCGGGGTGCTGACCTTTTTCCCCTGAACTAGGTAAACAATACATATTTGACTGATTAAAGTAAGCTTGTTAACCCATTTTGAGTTGCTTTCCTTTGTCAAAGCAGATCCAAGAACCTGTGCTGGCAGCCACCCTGGGGACGCTGGGGTGCTTGCTGCTACAATGTACTATTTTTTGGAGGAAGGAAAGCATGCAGTGGGGATAGACAAGAGAAATGACAAACTAGTTCAGAAATGACAAGAGCCCGTGTAAAAAGAGTATGAATAAGATGGAAAATTAAGGCAATGTAAGACCATGGAGAGTTATGCAAATAACTATGATATAACATGTGCACAAATAATTGTAACAAATGGGAATGTGAGGTACATTTAAAGAGGAGGTGAGGGCAAAGTGCAAAAAGAAATTTGAAGATGGAAATACCGTTTTTAATTTGAATCAAAGAGGGCTTAGATGTGGTGGCACCTGATATGCATCTTGAAAGAAGGGAGGAATTTCAACAAATGGAGATGGGAGATGAGAGTCCATTTGTCAACAGAAGAGAAAGTGTAGACAAAGGCAAAGAGGCAGGAGAGAAAAGATTAAGGATGGAGAATGGTGGGTCCCTTTTGATGTGAATAAGCTAAGATCTTTGGAACAGCCTATAGATACATGAAGCAAGATGGCATAGTAAAAATCTAGAAACCAAAGGAGGTGTATTGCAATTGGCCTGAGTTTAGGGTTTTCTTTCAATGCCAGGAAGTCCCAGGTCATTTGCTACTGGATTCTTCACTGCCAATCCTTTCCCTAGTTTTCTTGGATTCCCTAATAACCAAATACCTACTATAAATCCCCTTTGGAGAGAAGATAGTCAATTTTTCTTAACTTGTTTCCCCACTCACTCATCCCCTGCCTTTTACATACTCTCCCAAAATAGTACACCACCTTCTTGTGTGTTATAAAAGGACACTGACTACATAGGAGAAAAATAGAGGTGGGATACAAGCTATAAAAGTTTTTAGTTTGTAATATGAACCCTAAGTACTAGCCACTGGATGCCAGGTATCACTCTTTCCTGGGTACATCTTTTTTTTTTTGCCCAATTTCTTTTTCTGTGACAGATTTTTTATCCTTGATTATAACACAATTTCAACTTTTTTTCTATGAACTTAGTTGTCAAGGCTCTTGGGTGTCCTGAAATCTGCTTCTCAAACCCTCAGGAATAGGTGGGAAAGTTAATAACTTGGTACCTCCTAATGTACCTTAGAGAGGAAACCTTAGAAATGCTTTATTCCCTGCAATTCTAGGACTAATCTGGACCTCAGAGACCATCTAGTTCAACCCTCTCATTTTACAGATGAGGAGAGGTACCACTTTTCATAGTATACTTCACCTTTGAAGTATTGGCTATGGACTTGGGTATCAGAGAATAGTTTCATTTATCTGATTTGGGGGTTTCCTCCTACCCCCATAGACAACCAGATAACTGAAATTGTTTTCTGATCCTGTGCCCCATTTTGCACCCTTCTATTTCTCCTCATCAGATGAGCGGACATGCACATCTTAGAGCTAATGGGACCTAAATACTTTCATTTGCTTTTAACTACTAGCTTCAAACATTTCACAGACTCAGGGTGCTTTGTTATGGTTCAAGCTTGAATCTCTTACCTCTGATGGTGGGTCTTGTATACTACATTAAAAAACATAATTATAAATAAAAATCCACAATTATAGCAATATTGGTATATTTCCCCATTCCTTTCCCACTATAGTCAGACAGCATTATATTATCCCCAGGTAAGTTTCAGGATTTGATTCAATCTAGGACTCACTGGGAACAAAAGCAAATGCCTATGATGGAAATGTTTCCTAGAGTTTCACTGAAGGTACGTTTAACATAAATTAGCTCTTTTGTTTTAATCAGGATAATAAAATAATTTTTAAATTTCTGTGTTGTGACTACTAGTATGACTAGTGAAAAGTCACTCTACTTCTGTAGGCCTCAGTTTTCTCATTTGTAAAATAAAGGAGTTGGGTTAGATGTTCTCTTAGGTCACCTTTCCAGGTATAAATCTGTGATCCTATGGAACAGAGGATTTCTAAGACCTCTTCTTACTACCAAATTGTATGATTCCGTAATATTTCATGTCACATGAGTAAGGATTGTCTATAAACTTCCCTCTTCCTTTCCTATTTGAAGATGATGCTATCAATACATCAGTGGGATGTTTTCAGAATTGTTTTTTTTTCCAATATGGGGCTGGTTTTGTGGTGATCTCTCTGTAGTTTTTAGTGTCTGCTATAACCAATAATATATATGGGTTATTCCCGAGGATTTAGGGTCTTTGGAATATGTTGAAACTTAATGGATCATGTTAGCATAAAACCTATAATCTCAATTACACTGACAATATACTCATTAGCTGAATAACCCACAATGTGCCTGGCACTCCGTCTGATCATGATTATTGGTTTCTGTGAATCAGAATGAAATAAAAACTTTACTGAGGGCCACAGAAGACTATGTGATTAGAGAAAACCGCAGACCACAGAACATCAGAGTTAGAAGGGATCGTGGAGATTGTCGTTGCTGTTGTTTTTTTCATTTCCCTCCTTTTGCCGATGAGGAAGTGTGGTGTAGAGAAGTAAAATACGTTGTCCAAGGTTTTATAGCTATTAAGTGGAAGACCTCAGACCTAGGTCTGCTGACTCCAGATTCAGTGCTTTGCAATACACCATATGTATGTGTCTCATATCCTTATTTATAGGCTGTGCTACGCTAACCTACATATATTATTTCCCAGGATTTAGGGCCTTTGGAGTGTATTGAAACTTAGTGGACTTAACTTGTTGATGGGGGGGGGGGGGGCGGTGGTGACATTTTCAGTCCTGTAATTTAGCAAGATCACTGTGATAGCTGGGAGAAGACAAACTGGAGTGGAGAGAGACTTGAGTCAGGGAGACCAGCTAGCGGGATATAGAAATAGTCCAGGTGTGGGAGCACGCATTAATGTAGTGGTGGTATCAGAAGAGAGAAGAGGAAGTATAGGAGAGATGTGATGAAGGTAAAATCAATAGGACATGGAAATATAGTAGATATGAGGAGTGAGAGAGAATGAGAAGGATATCTAGATATTGAGCCTGCATGACTGGGAAGATGGTGATCCATTCAACCACAGTAGGGAAGTTTGGAAGAGGGAAGGACCTGGAGAGGGAAGATAATGAATTCCATTTTAGAGCTGTTGAGTTTAAGATATCTATAGGATGTCCATTTGAGATGTCTAATAGGCAGTTGGAGATGCGAGACGAGAAATTAGGACTAGGTAAGTAAATTTGAGAAAGAGCACCACATAAAGATAATAATTTACTTAGCTCTTTGGAACCACATAAAGCAAATATATTATCCTGGAGGGAGAAGAGGAGGGCTCAGAAAAGGGTGGTGTGAGATATCTACAGAGAAAAAAAGACTAAGAAGAATTGAACAGAGAATTTGGAGACCCAATAGAGAGTAGTAGTAGAGTAGAAAGAAGAGAGTATTGAGGAAAAGAGGGTGATTAATATTGTCAGAGGCCTCAGAGAGGTCAAGAAGGATGAGGAGGAAGGAAAGGCCATTAGATTAAGAAATCACTAGTAATCTAGCCTGATGTGCTCTCTCCTTTATTTAAATAAACTTAATACTTTGTACCTTTAATTTCACTTTCATGGCTTCCACATTATACCTTGTATTATAATTATTTCTGTATAAATTGATGCTCCTTTCTGATATGGAAAAATATGTTCATAAAAAGGGGCAAAAGGGGCAGCTGGGTGGTGCAGCGAATAGAGCACCGGCCCTGGAGTCAGGAGGACCTGAGTTCAAATCTGGCCTCAGACACAACATAAAAAACTAGCTGTGTGACCTTGGGCAAGTCACTTAATCCCAATTGTCCTACCTTCCCCTCTCCAAAAAGAAAAAAAAAGAGTGAAAAAAAGGGACAGAAAACAGCCTACAGAGACAAAGGCAGAGATACACAGGCAAAGATAACCCAAGTATACTGCTTTCCAACCTCTAATTTTCATAATTGATATGAAGTCTTTGGAATTGATAGCTTATAGGGGTGGGGAACCTGTGGTCTCAAGATCCCATGTGGCCCTATATGTCCTCAAGTGTGGCCCTTTTACTGAATCCAAACTTCACAGAGCAGATTCTGTTCTACCCCTAGCAGAGTCTCTAATATCTACTTTACCCTAAATTGGTAACTATGGGATAAAATATATTACATAGTTGTGACTCAGCTGGCAGAAATGTGGATTTTGGTTTCTCACCACAACAAAGAAATGAGCCATTTCATACAGGAGACTCTGTTTTAGAAAAGTAGGTTTGGTCAAGGCCAGACCTTTGAGTAGGTCATAAAAGATCTCTCAACTGGGTCTGAGAAGGACCTTCAGAATCAAGACTATAAGTGACCTCTGTTCCAGTTTGGGAATGGCCTTAAAGTTTATATTTCTGGAATGACTGGAGGGAAAGAAATGTACCACCTGCTGTTAGCTGCCAGACTGATGTTAGGGCTCAAAGAAGAATTGAACTTGGAATGGAGCTGAGCAGAACTAAATTTAGGCTTCAGAGATGTCTGATTGGAACCTTATTTATGACATTATGAGGCAGCAAGATGTCCCACAGGACATTGAGCCAGGAAGAATTGAGTTCAGATATGGCCTTCTATTTTTCCTAGTTGTGTGACCCTGGGGCAAATCATTTAACTTCTGTCTGTCCCTGTTTCCTCATCTGTAATATGTGAATAATAATAGCACCTCCCTTCCAGGATTATTGTGAAGATAAAATGAGATAATAAGTGTGAAAATCTTTGCAAACTTTAAAGTACTACATAACTGCAACCTTTTATTAATATCAGCCCCCCCAAAATGACCAATGAAAGAAATAAAAACCTTCAGCTTAAGTTAATTTTCCTATATAGCTTAGGTCAATTTAAAATTTTAGTGGTTATCGTCACTTCACTAATAAGAAAATAATACAAATCCAGTTTTCTCAATGGTTTGGAGACATGTAGTAGCTTAGATCATATTGAGTTGTGTTATGTTAAGGCAAAGTCCGGTACATACAGACATATCATGTTAGTTGATTTGCTTTAGGTGGTTCTAAAGAGCTAAATTTACATGTCCTTCCAAGTATGAGAAAAATCAAACAAAAATGAATTTCTTTAAGAGCTGATTTTTTTTAAAGAACAGATTTTGCTGATGTATACTATAGTTAATTGCAGAAACAGGAAAGTATAATAGGGAGGTCACTGAATGTAATTTGCATACTTCATTACCATTATGACCTTGGGCAAGTAATTTAACTTCTCTGGGTCTCAATTTCTTCTTATGTTAAATGAAAACATTGGGCAAGAGGACCCTTAAGAAGGTTCTCTTCCAACTCATAATTTACAATCTCAATTCCTACACATTATATAAATACTTCTTTTAGGAAGCTTGGTCTAGAGCAGTGATCCTCAATTTTGGCTCTCAGAACCTCTTTATAGTCTTACAAATTATTGAGGACCTTAAAGAGGTTTTGTTTATGTGGTTGATATCTATTGATATTTATCAATAATTGATATTATTGATATTAGAAATTAAAAATGTCTTGGAATTATTACTAAAATAGTTTTTACCTTCTAGGCCCCCTCAAGGGGTCTGTGGACTCCCAAAGATTCCCAAGCCCATACTTCAAGAACTTCTGGTCTAGAAATTTGGTGCTGTTAGGAACACTTCCTCTGGATCCAGGAGGCTTGGTCCTAGAGTTCCTGTGCTTTTATGCTTTTATAGGTAGTCTTTGGTCGCTCCATCATTGCCACATCCTACTGTGATGAGAGCTACTACCTAGCTCTCATCCTTCAGCTTCTGGTGCAGTCTAGGAATTCCTTCCTGGAATTCTGCTGCCATCTTTAAGGCCATGTGGTTTATTTCCTCCTGTCCTGGGCCTTAATGTTCCTACTCTCATGGGGCCATGTGGCTCTCCAGAGCAGCCTTATAGGTTTGGGACTTGAGTCCTGTTCCTATGTGTAGTTCTTCTATCAGTTTTTCTTAGCTCTTGTCCTCTCCCTCTGTGTCTATTTCTCACTGCCCTTATAGAGCCTAAACCTCAGGGCATAGTTCAGGGTTAAGACTAGACATGGCTCAGTCATCCTTTAATGTGTTGTAATATTGAAATTTCCCCTTCCAGTGCTAAAAGTACTCATGAATGGGTGGCAATGAGGACACAAGATAATGCCTAGGTTCAAATTCCCAACACATACACACATACATGCACACACGCACGTACACACACACACACACACACACACACACACACACACACTCACCAAACCAGTAACGGGCATTTACAATTTGTCAAAAACTCTGAATCTGACAACCTGAGTTAAACAAGCTTGTTAGGAAAAATTTTCAGCCAGTTAAATAAGAGAAATAAATGCAATTTCACATATAATCACATAATTCTTCCCTGATAACACAGTCAGGTCTAACTGCATAATATATTGGGTTTCGTGTATTTTGACATTGATGTGTGTTCTGGAGGCGACTGGTTTATGACCATCTTCTTCAAATTCAGGAAACAAGCTGATGAGAAATGCTCGTCCATGTTTTATTCTTACTACTGAGATAAGGGCCTGTCAACATTTCCTCTTTCCCCTCTGGTTTTAAAAGCTGCACAAAGTTGTGTTTTTTCCCCCTCTGACTAGAAATATGTTTGAGATATATGTCTGTATATCGAAATGTCTCAAGTTTTGACCATTAAAATATAATGTTAGCTTTGAAAATAAAACTGATAACATTTAGAAAACTTCATGATTTAGTGAACTGATACTGATCCAAAGTCAAGAAAGAGGCTGTATCATCCTTGTCTATGATCAGATGTTATAGGGGTATTTTATTCTTAGCACAGGTTCATGGGTTCATAGATCTAGAACTCAGAGATCATTTAATCTAGGGATTCTTAAGCTGGATTCCATAACATTATGCATGTATGTATATATACATACATACATACATGTATATAATTGTATAGACAAATTATATGTATATATACCCATATGTTAGTAATGGCATTTCAATGTAATTGGTTTTCTTTATAACCCAGTGTATTTTACTTTATGTATTTAAAAATGTTATTCTGAGAAAGTGTTCATAGGTTTCATCAAACTACAAAAGAGGTGAAGAACCCTGGTCT
Organism: Petaurus breviceps papuanus; assembly: GCF_028583685.1. NCBI lineage: Eukaryota > Metazoa > Chordata > Mammalia > Diprotodontia > Petauridae > Petaurus > Petaurus breviceps. The sequence goes on from NW_027187391.1 coordinate 59,975,885, forward strand.
ATTCTAATCTCTTCATTTTACAGATAATGAAGGAGGCCTGTGGAGTTTCAATGACTTGCCTAAGGCCCCACTGGTAGTAAATCTCAGAGGGGGGATTTAAATCTGTCTTCACTGACATCAGTGTTAGCAGTCTTTCTATTATATCATATTATCTCCTCCTAGATAGAGACGTTATGAACATGAAAAATGAGATTGAAACTAGGATCTCTGAATACCAAGTTGGTTTTTTGTCCATTCTACTACATTACCTTGCCCCTCTCCCCCAAGACTGGGACATTATGAACACCTTTTCCACGAGCTATAAGTAGAGAGGCAATGGTTATTCTGACCTTTACCTTCTGCAAAGGCCTTATGATGCCTCAGGACAGGGGGAAAAGATATAGGGATGATTCTTTGTCTTTTAGGAGACTTTATTAAGTTTCCCAAAATAATGGGGAATATCTCTTTCCAGCCTCTATTGAACTGAATTACATAGGGACATTTTAGGGGTGGGGTGGAATGGGAGTGGGGGAAAAGGGACAGTTTGCTTCTGGTGCCTCCTCCAAGGTTGGTAAAGATGTAGGGGAAAAGGGCAATATTGGAATCCTCTTATCACACTCTCCTATGAGGTTGGGGACAATTCAACCAAGGGCCAAAATGAAGGATCTTGGGCAGGGGTGAGGAACCTGCAGCCTTGAGTCCACATGTGGCATTCTAGGTCATTGGGAGAAGCCTTCTGACTGAGTCCAAGTTTTACAGACCAAAATCTTTTATCAAGGTGTTTTGTTCTGTGAAGTTTGTATTCAGTCAAAGGACTTCTCTTCAGAATCTAGAGGGCTACATGTGGCCTTGAGGCCATAGGTTCACCACTCTTCAGGGGGTTGGGGGGGGGGAGGGGACTGTGGTCCTACATCACCTCTGGAATTCTCACCTGCATCCTAATTTCTGCTTTGACCTTCTCCATATAGACTGTGCTTGTTTGGGTGCATCCCAGGTCACCCCTCACAATAGTAAGGGACATCCCTTAAAGTCGTAAGTGACAAAATGAATATATTATCAGAATCCCACCCAAGTACTTAGGTAACATCCAAGTGCAACATTAATCATGTTTGGCAGGAACATATACATAACAAAACTGACTCTGGAAGAAGTAATACTGTCTGCTGAGAACACTTCAGATAAAGCATGAGGTAAGGACAGTCTACTGACATGAGGTCATCTATAGAAAGCAATAGTCCTTTGTATCAACTGATGCAAAGTGAAATGATCAGAACCAGGAAAACACTGTACACAGTAACAACAACATTGTGTGATGACAAACAATGAATGACTTAGCTCTTCTCGGTAACATGATGATCCAAAACAATGACAAAGGACTTATGATGGAAAATGCTATCCACATCTAGATAAAGAACTGATGGACTGTATGCACATTGAAGCATACTTATTTAACTTTATTTTTTTTGTGTTTTTTTCCTTTTGGTCTGTTTTTTTTTCACAGCTGACTAATATAGGAATTTGTTTTGCATGATTGCACATTATATAACATATCAAATTGCTTACAATTTTAGGAAGAGGGAGGAGATGAAGGGAGGGAGAAAAATTTGTAATTCAAAATATTGTAAAAATGAATGCTAAAAATTGTCTTTACATATAATTGGGGAAAATATTATTAAAAAAGAAAGCAATAGTCTTGTCTTGGGCTGGATAATAACGTTTTTCTGAATTTTCAATGTGACATTTGACATCTGACTAAAAATCCACCCACTATCTTCCACTCCAGAGAAGCAATGTTGTGTAGTGGATAGAATGTTGGATTTGTAGTCAGGAAGTCACTGGTTAGAATCCCTTCTCACTTAATAGCTATATAACCATACGGGCATGTCACTAAACCTCTCAAATCCTTGGTTTTCTGATCTGTCAAATAGGCATAATAATAACACTGACTTTGCAACATAGTTATAATGATCAAATGTAAATTCTTCAAACCTAAAATTGATATATAAACATGAGTTATTTTTATTAAATATGATCCTGGAGGATTAGTGGGATAGGAAGACCTTCCCTGTCAATTAATAGGCCTATATGACCACATATGTCCCCTTTTCCCTTGGAACAGGAGCTGTGTTCCCAGGACTAAAGCTACATGGGTATTTCAATCACAGATGTCTTGCTGCTTTGAACTTCAGCTCAGTTCACAGCTGTGACACATCCCATGCTAAAGTCACATAGAACTATAGCATAGAGCCAACCAGGCTCTGGGCCATGAAGATTTTCTTTTTTTTCTTTTTTTTTTTAAGCAATCGGGGCTAAGTAACTTGCTCAAGGTTACACGGCCAGTTATTTCTGGGTGTGGTGCTAAGTATCTGAGCCCAGATTTGATCCCCAGGTCATCCCGACACTGGAGCCAGTGCTCTTACTCGCTGAGCCACCTGGCCATGAGGATTTTCACACCTTTCCAATTAAGTGCTGAGGCACACAGATTTTCAAGCTTCTAAGGGCTAAGCCAATCAGATGTCGAGTCTTTGCTAGAAAAACCACATATATTCAGGGAGATATATATTGAGGGCAAGGAGAGGAACTAGAGGAAGGAGTAACTTGCTTGCAGGGAGGTTTGCTTGCAGGGAGGTTTGTTTGCAGGGAGGCTTGACAGAAAGAATGCTTAAGATATCAGTGCTGACTGAATTGCTGATCTGTACAAATACTTTTGTTATTTGTAAATTTTGCCTTCTGGTATCTCAATGGTGATGTTTCAAATAAATGTGTTGGTTTGGTCTTGAATGAAGAGAGCTTATTATATTTTGTGATCCAACCCTGGAAATACATATGTATATTCATAGCAGCTGCTATGAATATCACATTGGCGTTACAGTTGCTTTGGTCTCAAGCATAGAAAGCATCAAACTTTAGAACTGGAGGAAACCTTGAAGGTCATCTAGTCCAAGTCCTTTATCTTTTAGTTGAGTACAACGAGACTCAGAGAATGAAGTGATTGTATATGGTCACAAACCTGGTAAGAGAAACATGGAGCACTTAACCCAGAGAGAATTTTCTTTAGGAAAGAAAGAAGCAGCCAAAAAAATGTATTTTATAATTTGTTAATAATTTCAAGTAGATAGATTGAAAAATATTTAACTGCAAGGCTATATTAGTAATTCAAATTAAGTTTTGCATGCTCTTTTATAGATAACCTCGAGCTTTATAATCAGTGACCTATTTAAAAGCAGCTTTTAAAGTAGCAATGAAAAACTTGGAAGAAAATGAAACTTTTTTTTTTTTACTTAGTCAAAGTTGGACATCAGTTTATTGACCCACTTAAGAGCAAACTATGTTTATGACCACTTTGACCACTCTGCTCCATTTATTTTCCCACAGCTCTCCTTTAGCTTAGCCTAGTTTTCTCAAGAAGTAATTTTTTTTAATGGTCTCTCCCTCCTCCAATAAAACTTAGTCTTCTTTAGTACAAGTTCTCATAGAGATATGAAATATCTGTCATAAAAATAAGGCTAGTGGTCTGTTTTAATGAGGTATTGGGAAGAAAGCAATCTAAACATGGCCTTTATTTAGTTAACATGTGGAATACAGCTTTATTTACCTTCGTGTTTTAGACTTAGTTCATAAAATATTGATTAGCCACCCAGTATGTGTGCTAGGTTCCAAGGAATTTTGGTTCTTTGTGTCTCTTCTAGGAATCAGCTCTACACTGATTGTTAGATCATGAACCCCTTGAAGGTGGGGTCCATCTTTTACCTTTCGGGATATCCCCAGCATTTTGCTTAGTACCTGGCACATAGTAGGTCCTTAATAAATGTTTATTGATTGTCAGTATTATGTAATATTGACTTAAGATTTCAATATTTACTAGTTAATCATCTAGACTTAAGGAAATGATGGAGAAAATGTTAATCTCTGTACCTCAGTTTCTTTACCTATAAAATGAAGAGGTTGGAATCAGAAGTGTACTTTTAAATGTTTAACAACCAGCTCTCCAGAAAAAAATGTATTCACGGCACACTTTTAAGTATAATCTAAATTAACATTTTCTCCATCATTTCAAGTCTATGCAATCGACAACAGCAAAAATCAAGCCTAGATTTTTAGTTTTTTACTGATTCCTGACATGCAAATAATATTCATGCTGAAAATTTAACAATTAGCTCCTAGTTTGAACTGGCTCCAGTACCCCCATTAAAATGATCTCTAAAGCTCCTTCCAGTCGTGGTTCCTTTATAGTAGGACCTCATTCCTCATACATAGTACCAACTACCTCTTATTTTAACAAAAGAAAAATTATCTAAGAGATGTAAATAATAGCATTAATATCTGTTTGCTTTGGTTATAATCATCACTAAAGTGTCTAGAAAAAAAATTTCCCAGGGATGCATCTGGATTTCATTTTTCAATCACTCTTAGCTGTGCCAGATCTCAAACTGTATCATAAAGTGGTAATCATTACTACAATTTGGTGCTGTCTAAGAAACAAGAGTGGTGGATCAATGGAATAGATTAGGGACACAATATACAGTAGTAACTGACCATAGACAACTAGTGTTTGATGAACCCAAAGTCCCAAGCCTTAGGGACAAGAATTACTATGTGACAAAAATTGCTGGAATACTAGAAAACAGTATGACAGAAACTAGGTATATGCCTACATTCTCATGCCATATACTAAGATAAGGTAAAAATGGGTACTTGATTTGACATAAAGGGTGATAACATAAGCAAATTAGGGGAGCACATCAGATCTATGAAGAAGGGAAGGATTTATGACCAAACAAAAAATAGAGAGCATTAAAAGATATAAAATTGACAATTTTGATTATTTTAAATTAAACAGATTTTGTACAAACAAAATCAATACAACCAAGTTTACTTGGAAAAGCAGAAAGTTGGGGAAAATTTTTTTTATAACACTTGTCTCTAATAAAGGCCTTATTTCTCAAATATTTGGATAATGGAGTCAAATTTATAAGAATATAAGTCATTACCTAATCGTTAAAATGTCAAAGGATATGAACAGGCAGTTTTCAGATGAAGAAATCAAAGCGATCTATTGTCATATGGAAAAAAATGCTCTAAATCACTCCTGATGAGAGAAATGCAAATTAAAACAACTCTGAGGTACCTACTCATACCTCTCAGATTGACTAATATGACAGAAAGTAAAATGATAAATGTTGGAGGAAATGTGGGGGAAATGGGACACTAGTGTATTATTGACGGGTTTGTGAACTGATTTAGCTATTCTGGAGAGGAGCAATTTGGAACTATGCCCAAAGGATTATAAAATTGTGCATATGCTTTGATTCAACAATACCACTATTAGTTCTGTATCCCAAAGAGACTGAAGAAAAAGGAAAAGCACACATATTTACAGAAATATTTATAGTAGCTCTTTTTGTAGTGAGAAAGAATTGGAAATTGAAGGGATGTCATCAGTTGGGGAATGGCTGAACATGTGGTATATGATTGTAATGGAGTACTATTGTGCTATAAGAAATGATAAGCATATGGATTTCAGAAAAACCTGAAAAGACTGATGAGAACTGATACAAAGTGAAATGAGTACAACCAGGAAGACAATGTACATAGTAATAGCAATACTGAATGATGATCTCCTGTGAATAATTTAGCTAGTCTCAGCAACACAATAATCTAAGACAATTCCTTAAGACAAATACTTAGGGTGAAACATGCTATCAACCTCTAGAGAAAGAACTAATAAGAGTCTGAATGCAGATTGAAGTATACAATTTTGCCACTTTATTTTTATGGGGTTTTTTGGTCTGTGTTTTCTTTCACAACATGATTAATATAAAAATATGTTTTCCATGATTGCACATGTATAACCTAATCAAATTGTTACTCTCTCAGGGAGTGGGGAGAAGAAGGAGAAAGGGAGAGAATTTGGAACTCAAAATTTTTAAAAATGAACGTTAAAAGTTGTTTTTACATATAATTGGGAAAAATATAATATTATTCAAAGAATATCAAAATAATTTTGATGCAATGCCATTTGGTGCATATAGATTCAGTATTGATATTAATCCAGTGTCTGTGGTACTGTTTAGTAAAATTTTAATTATGTCTATTTTTGCTTTTGCTTTGATCATGATTACTATTCCTCCCTATGGTGATTCATCAAATCGTTCTCATACTTGAGTAGAATATGATAAAAATTTTCTACAATAAGCCATGTAATTTTATCTAAATAGTTGCTTGCCTTTATGAAGTTGAAGGTAAATACTATATTTATGAAAGGTTAAAGTTTGGATTATTTTGTAATGATGGAAGAATATAAGAGAAAGTCAAACTGACCTATGCCCACTGACTGACTCTGACATTCCAAATCTTACCTCTGTCTCTTTTCCTAGGGTACCCCTGAAACCTGGAATGTACTCCATTCTCCTCACTTCTGGCTCTGAGACTGATTTCAAGACTAAAGTTCGGGGGTCATATCCTGTAGGATCTCTTATATGACCCTGGAGTTGTTCGTTCCCTCTTTTCTCTTCTAATTAATCTCTGTGTGCTTATCTATTTATGTATTACACCCTCAGTAGAATATAAAGCAACTTACACAATGCCTTTCACACAGTAGGCATTTAATAAATGCTTGTTGGATTGAATTTGATTGGAAGGAATGGAAAAAATAGGTAATTAGAATAAGTAGAAATTAATCTTTGTCTAAATTAAAACTAGACTTAATTTAGCCAGTATGACAATAGTTAGGACACAGGAATTTTATTTAAAATATAAGGTATATGATTGAATCTGATCAAGAATGTTTTGGAGGGGGGGATGAGGTAAGAGAATCTTGTAGGAAATAAAGAATGTAGAGCTAGCTGTTAAGGTTTCTTTGGAAGGAAAGCTTTGTCGACATTACTGTGATTAAGATATGACTTGCCTCCTGACCACAGGAACACAGAAAAATTACTGTAGTCATCAGTACCAGCATGAAAGTTCATGACTTGGTGACTAATCATCAGAAGACCCAGTGATGTCCAGATTTTCTTAGTTTGCTGATTTTTTCCAATGGATACAAAGGCAGTAGTCCTAGCTGATAGAGGACAAATTTAAGATTAAACCACGTGGGTAGAGAATTTTGTTTCCCCTTTGGTTGTTCAGTCATTTATGACTCTTTGTGATCCCATTTGGGTTTCCTTGGCAAAGATATGGAATGGTTTGCCTCTCCTTCCCTAGCTCATTTTACAGATGAGGAAACTGAGTCAAACAGGTTTAAGTGACTTGTCTAGGGTCATACAGCTAGTAAGTATCTAAGACCAGATTTAAAGACACAAAGATTAGTCTTCTGACTCCAGTCCAGGCATTCTATCCACTGTGCTAACTAGCTGCTCTTTCTTCTTTGGTACTGTAGTTACAATGCAAATGCAAATGGTGAAGATAATTTTGATGTTGATTATATGATGGGGAAACTTGGGAACATGAAGGCTAGATAGTCTCCGAGGGTCCTTCTAGTTCTAAAGTTCTGAATCTAAAAGGCCTTCCTATAAAATATAACTCATGACCTTTTTTGGTATGTAAAAAATTTAACAGAATGTGTGGGCAGAAAGGAATTTCTCAAAGAATTTCTAATGTAATGGTCAAGTTGAGTTTAAAATGAATTAGTCAGGTCAGCATAGTGAGAATTAAGCCCTCTAAGATAAGAGGCTGTTCTTTCATTTAGCATGCTGGTCTTCTCTCTTTGGTGAATTCAAAACCTCTTATTGCTCACAGAGATGCAAGTCTGATATGGGCTGATTAGGAGTGAAGATTACACTTAGGTTGATTTATATTATTTTTAAATGTAGGCAAATAGCTATTGGCAAAGGGATGGAAGAGATCTAAAGGTTTGACCTGAAATTCACACCACTGATCTTAGCATAGGACTCATATATGTCCATCTTCTTTACTGAGATTCTGTTCCAAAGTAAGCTGGGCTGAATAATTGCCAGTCATTAAGATTACGTCTGTCAAAATTTGGTACTGTACTACAAAAAAGATGACATCTGTATGCAAAGTGAAATTGAATTCACTTTTTTTTGCTTGATGGGCTCACAGGTTGACCTAGATATCTTTAAATTCCATTTTAAATTGAGTTCTCTTCATTGTATCTCTAATCTCAATTATTTCCTCTATTTGTTCATATCCAATACTTATATTAGGGCTATAGCATATTTATTTCAGTAACTTTTTTATTTTTCTGACTTCTCTAGATTCCTCCAATAACAATTAAAAACTTGCCTTCTATAAGAAATCTTTTTGGTTTTGCCTTATTATTAATGCCTTTTAGAGGCATGTCATGCTGGTAAACAGGGGTGGACAGTGGGATAGGAAGATCTCCCCTGTCAATTAATAGGCCTATATGACCACATGTGTCCCCTTTTCCCTTGGAACAGGAGCTGTGTTCCCAGGACTAAAGGTACACAGGAAAAAAAAAAGTGTACTCATGACAGTTTTAAATTTAATAGTGTTATTAACATCTCCTTCACTTTTGTTAAATCTAGACACCCAAATAATAAATCAAGTTCTGATTTATAGTGTTTGCTGGTTTCCAAGGTATAAAATGCTTACACTGAAAATTTAACAATCAGTGGGTTTTGAGCTGGCTCCTGCACCCACTTGGGTTGGATTATCTCCAATTCATTCCTACTGTACCTAGTTTGTACAGAGCTATTTATGTGTTGTTTCCCCCATCAAATAGTGAGTTTCTTGAGGGCAGGACTGTTTTTGTCTTGCCTTGTATCTTCACTACTTAGCACAGTGCTTAGTCCATAGTAAGCACCTAACAAATGCCAACTGACTTGATTTGACTGTCGCTCAATTTCTTATCAGTCTTCCTTCTGATATCAAAAAGCATCTCTTTAAAAAATTTTCTCCAGAGACAACAACAACATTAATGGATTCAAAACAACTGATCTGAGCTGTAAAGGAAGCATGTCTGAAAATGTAGTTGCTTAAGCACATCCTGAAAACAAAAGAAAGAAAACTTTTTCTTCTCTAGTTGATATTGACCCTCTGGCTAAAAAATTCAATCATATCCATGGTCATCTGCCCTTTAATCCTTTGACCTTTGTTCTGGTTCCTTCCTTCCTTCCTTCCTTCCTTCCTTCCTTCCTTCCTCCCTCCCTTCCTTCCTTCTTTCCTTCCTTCCTTCCTCCCTTCCTTCTTTCCTCCCCCCCTCCCTCCCTTCCTCCCTCTTTTCTTCCTTCCCTCCCTCCCTTCCTTCCTTCCTTCCTTCCTTCCTTCCTCCCTCCCTTCCTTCCTTCCTTCCTTCCTTCCTTCCTTCCTTCCTTCCTTCCTTCCTTCCTTCCTTCCTTCCTTCCTTCCTTTTTTTCTTTCCTTCCATCCTTTCATTGTTTCCCCCCTCTTCCCTCTCTTCATTTTCAACAAAGTATGACATAGTGGAAAGAGCAAAATACTTCGAGGTATGAATGACTAGCTAAGTTCAGTTCGTGTCTCTGTTGTTTATTAGCCATGTGAACTTAGACAAATTATTTCACTTCCCTTGGCCTTGATTTCATCAACTGTAGAATGAAGGGATCAGTATACATGATTTCTGGTGTCCATGTTAACCTAGTATAATTGTGCATACTTTTCAAATCAATCCTGAACATTCTTTTCTCTCTCAAAGAACATCTGAATCAATAAGGATTCAGACCATGATGGAATTACTCCTTTTGGCTTCTTAGAGATCTTGGCCTCAACCCCATGTCTTTTGTTTATTTGGTAAATTCACCTAGCAGGGGAATGGACTTGGAGGTTCACTAAATTAGCAACATGTCTTTAGACAAAGTTCGATTGAAGTGCAAGTTAACAATTTTGAAAAGATTTGAGGTATATTGGCTAGAAAAACAAATTCCTTCTTTGAATCTTAGCAAAATCCATTTAGGATTGTATATTTATTTAGAGTTTGAAAGGACCTTAAAGACCCTTTAGTCTGATATTTTACAGATGAAACTGGGGTTTAGAGAGGTTAAATGTCATGTCCAGAATCAGAGGTAGGCAGGATTTGAACTCAGGTTCTCCAACTCCAAAGCCAGAACTATTTTTGATTATGTCATTCTGTCTGTTCTTTTATTGTATTTGTAGTATATCAGAAGTCTGGTGAGTAAGTAAATGAACGAAAAAGCATTTTATTAAGTGTTTACTATGTACCAAATAGGACAGCTAGGTGGCACAGTGGGTACTGGGCTTAAAGTCAGAAAGACCTGGGTTCAAATTTGACCTGACACTAACTGTGTCACCCTGGGTAAGTCACTTAACCCTGTTTGCCTCAGTTTCCTCATCTGTAAAATGAGCTGGAGAAGAAAATGGCAAACCACTCTAGTACCTTTGCCAAGAAAGTCCAAAATGTGGTCAACAAAGAGTTGAATGTGACTGAAACAATTGAAAAAAAAAACACCAAATATTGTGGAGATGCAAATAGAAAAATCAAGACAGTATCTTCTCACGGATCTGATACTCTATATGGAGATGACACATATTAGAGAGTTAACCGTATTGTGAATAGGAAATTCTGAAAGTCCTAAGAGTATAGTAACAGGTATCAGGCAGTCCAGAGAGCAAGTATAAGAATTAAGAGAAACATTGGGAAAAAGAAAGAGAAAGTAAGGGGGAAAAAAAACATCTAAAGCACTGAAATGAAAGCTGATTTAAATGACGTCTGACTCTGACATTCCAATGTGGAACAAAGCATTTGGCTCTTATCTCCCCAAAGAAATAATATTCCATAGGTTTAGAATGATTGAAAATAACCATTACTCTGTTCAAATGCTACTGAGCAGACTCTTGATGCTGTATTAGAAAGTTAACCTACTATCTTAACATCCCCCCTGCAAATTGTCGCCTTGCCACAGTGTTGGCAGAGTTATAAAGTAAGGTGGCAGAAATGTCAGTGATATGATGTTACATTAAGAAACCAATATCTTGCTCCTGCCTAAGCTTTAACAGCTCCAGAATTGGCAGCCAAAGATTTTTTTTAAGTGGGAATAAATAGAACGGGGAAAGCAAACAGACATCCAAGTTTTTCCTCTCAATCAAGGGATTTGGGTTTTAGCTTTAGGCATATGTCATAACAAATATGTTACAAGTTATTTTGCTTGATACATATACTTATAATATTTATGTAGTCAGTTGCTTTCTATGTACTTGGCTATGGAGGAAATGCCAGTGTTTGAAAAGGACATAGCTGGGTATATGAAATCATACCTCAAATAACTCTTGTTATTTATGGCAAATCCACATTTTATTAATGCTTGTCCTGTGTTCCCACACTTTAGAAGCACAAATAGATGTAGCTATATTTGGCCTTAACATGGATCATAGACACAAAAGAGATATATGATTCGAAGAGTGCAGGAGGAAACTGAAACATGTGTGGTGTGGATCTTTTCACACATCTTTATTTTATTCTTTGCTTCAAGAATCATCATTCTAGGGGTAGCTTGTCTATATGGGCTATGGGACATCAGATCACAGAGCCTCTCTGGGAATAGAACTCAAGGTTTCTAACAGTTTCATTATTTTGAGTTACTGAGTACTAAATAACTTTTTCTTCAAGATAGGACACAGTTTTTTAGTTGAAACCGAGTGTCTTCAGAGAGTACTATGCACTTTCTAAAAGAGCCCTGAAGGATACAACTAAAATAGTAAACATTATAGTATATACAAGACATCACGTTAGGTTATGAGGATACAAATATAACAATGAAGTGATTCCTGCCTCTAAGGTACTTCATTTTGACTGGATGCAGAATTCATTCATTCAGTAAAATGAAATTAAAGAGAAACCCAAAATCCCTGTGTTTTTCAGACAGTGATATCATATTCCAGAATGTTAGGACCACTTCAGGAATTCAGGAGACAACTGTAAAGCATCATTGGTAAGCTATGTTGTCTCACTCAAAGAATCACCTGAAGAGGTCTCTTTTGAGCACACCAAATGCCAGCAAACAGCTATTGGTTGCAACATCTTATTACACTTACTTTTGTAATAGAAAACTTCAGATTTACAGTTACTCAACCAGTCAGAGCTTTGGCTAAAGTGGCCTCTGGAAAGCTTGTGAAGATCTCTGGTACTTTAAACAACATTTATGCAATTCAGGTACCCCACAAACAAGATAGGAAAGAATTGACCGAAAGACTCACATTTGATGCATGCTGCTTCTCCCTGTGACTTACAGAAGGATGAAAGACTAGGAATATATTATATACCATGATTTTTTCCCCTCTTTTCAACAAATACATACATTGAATCCAAAAGAAGCAGAACAGGCTGCCAGGGATGTTTGAGGGTATCCTCCGACTTCAGTTCTGTGGGAGAAACATAAGCGTCAGTTTGTTTTCTCTAGGTCTTGTGACATGCAAAGAATTGACTCCCACTCTGCTGTCGAACAACCACTCCCTGCCAAAATATATTTACACATTTTAGATAGCGAATCCCCTGTAGGACATTCCTAAAGGAGAATTCAAACTGAAGGATAGATTGAAATTTTTGGCTGAGAACCACCCATATCCACCCACACCTATACACCCACACCCACACCCACATACACATGCTTGGCATACAATGTAAGGGCAGTGAGGTGGAGCTATGAATAAAGCGCCGGTCTGGAGTCAGGAGGACCCGAGTTCAAACCTGGCCTCAGATTCTTGACACTTATATATATGTATATATGTGTGTATATATATATATATATATATATATATATATATATATGCTGTGTGACCTTGGGCAAGTCACTTAACCCCAAATGCCTTGCCTCCTCCCCCCCAAAAAAATAAATGCACGAATAGATAGATAGATAAATGTAGCATGGACTGGACTAAACCTTGAGCCTTTTTTCCAGTCTAATGTTCTTTAAAAAATAATTACTTGTTGGTTACATAATGGAAATAACTGACTGGAAAACTCTGGTCATCATGATGGAATCCTAATAAAGCTGCCCCCAGCCCCAATATTCCAACATCATTATAGGCCCTGTCCCACTGAACAGCTCCAAAAGGAACACATGTATCTAATAGCAAAACAAAACAAAAGAAAGAATTGTGAGAAGATGGTGGAGTAGGTCAGAAAATTCCAAGCTCTCAAGATTTCCTCCCACAAAAGAGTTGAAATAGCAGCTCATGGAAAACATAAGAGTGGTAAAAACAAATAGGAGCAGGGCAGAACAGGGGTCTTCTTGGGACAATTGTAAAAGATCCGAAGAAAAATCCCAGGATAATGTTTGGTCCCAGTGAAGAGTAAACACCTCCAGGGTAGGGTCTGCTTAAAGAACAAGTTGCAAGCCCTGGGGTTAGCTGGGTTAGGAGACTGCCTCAGCTCTAGCCAAAGGAACTTTAACCCCCAGGACAGTAAGGGGAGTTTGGCATCTGAGCTAAGAAAGATTGAGGGAACCTCTGCTGACAAGGAAAACCAGATCCACCTGTGCTGGAGAGAAGTAGCAGGGGAAAGAAGGACACTCCTGGTGAGCTAAGAGGCAGTGGGGTGGGGGCACTTAGAGGAGTCTGGGGCCTTGGTTTCAGTTCCAGGCCAGAGGGGAGAACTGAAGGAGGATCTGAGATCAGAGGTACCATCCTCCCCTACCCCAGGAGTAGGAGTGATTACAAAAATGAAACCATTACAAATTAAAAAAAAAAAAACCTCACAGGCAAAGGAGAAAGAATTCAACCATAAAGAGTTACTATGAGCAAAGAGAAGATTGGAGTTCATCTTCAGAGGAGGATACTGAAGCAAAGGAACCCTCTTCTACCCCAAAGGTTAACCTCAGATGGTCACCTGTCCAAAAAGAATTTATAGAAGAACTTAAAAAAGTCTTTAAAAATCAAATGAGATAGATTGAGGAAAAACTAAAAAAGAAAAAGAAAAAAAAAAAGAACAATCCAAGGAAAACAAGATGACTATGAAAAAAAATTACCAATTAGAAAAGGACATCCAGAATCTTAAGGAAGGAAAACAACTCCTTGGAAATCAGAATTGGGTAAAGGAAAGCCAGTGAAGTTATAAGAGATCAAGAAATAATAAATATCCATTTATTATTGTTATTTTGATTGATATCAAAATATCAATCAATAAATATCAACATAAATATCAAGAAATAATCAAACAAAATATAAAAATGAAAAAATAGAAAAGAGTATGAAATATCTCTGAAGAAAAACAACTGATCTGGAGAACAGATAAAACATAAGAATAATCAGACTACTTAAAGCTATGATAAAAAAAAAGACTCGATACAATAAAAAAAAGAAATTATTAAAGAAAATTGTCCTTGAAGTATTAGAAAAAGAGGGGAAAATAGAAAAAAAATCACTCATCAAAACCTGAAAAGAGATCCTATCAGGAAAACCCACAGGAATATTATAGTCAAATTCTAAAATCTACCCAGCTCAAGGATAAGATATTATGAAGAACAATAAAAAAAAAACTATTTAAATATGGTAGTGCCACAATTGGAATTACACAAGACCTATTAGCAATGACACTAAAAGACCACAGCAAAAGAACTGGAGTTCTGGTTGAAAATATCATACTGATAGATGGCAGCATTCTAGAAGCAGGAAAACTCTGTGAGCTCCCCCCATAACCACCTCCAATACCTATAAAATATGACTCTAAACAAATTTTAAAGCTATAGAACCCACAAGGTGATACAGAGAAACAAACCTCCCACTGAAGGCAGCCCTGCAGGCAGACAGAAAGGGTTCATCACAGCATGCAGGGAGCAGAGCCCAGCCCTGCATGAGTTTGAGCCCCAGGGCTGGAGTAGACTTCAAAGAAGTGGATCACCAGCAGTTGTGGCAGTTTCCAGAAATATCAACCCATAAATGCCAAGGACAAAGTAAAAGGTCAGTGTAGAATTCTGTTGGAACTGGGGGAAATGGAGGGATTATGGTCTGGCCTCTGACCTCGGTGTGAGAAGCGGCAGAGGTGCAGCAGCCATGTAGCCACCTCCACGTGGCTATTTCAGAGCTCTGAGCCTATAGATCATAGGGGGAGAAAGCAAACATTCAGAGGGTAATCACTTTTGCTTTAACCTGCCTGGATCTGGATCATGGTCTTGGTTGCTGATCCTGAGGTGTGTGACCAGAGAGCCAGAGCATGTGGGGGCTTTAGAGATGGCACACTCCTAATAGCTCTGGCAGCTATGAAAACCCCAGCAGTTTGGGACAAAGCTCTCCCCTCTGGAAGCAGAGTTCTATTGTGGCAAAGAGCTCAAAAGTCAAGTAATTGAGTGGCAACATGAGCAAGCAAAGGAAGCAAAGCAAGCACAGCAATCCAACTTTAGATTCCTTTTTTGAGGACAAAAGGGATCAAAGCATGGAACAGGAGGAAGACAATGAAGTCAGAACTCCTGCACAAAAAGCTTCCAAGAAAAATATGAATTGGTTACAGGCCATGGAGGAGCTCAAGAAGGACTTTGAAAATCAAGTAAGAGAAGTGGAGGAAAAATTGGGAAGAGAAATGAGAATGATGCAAGAAAATCATGAAAAGAGAATCAACAACCTGACTGAAGAAAATTATACTTTAAAAACTAGACTAACTAGAGTGGCTAGGTGGTGCAGTGAGTAAAGCACCAGCCCCAGAGTCAGGAGGACTTGAGTTCAGTTCTGGCCTCAGACACTTAACACACACACACACACACACACACACACAATAAAACTAGCCATGTAACCTTGGGCAAGTTAAGTTACTTAACCCCAATTGCTCTTCAAAAGGAAAAAAAAAATAGACTAACTCAAATGGTAAAGGAGATCCAAAAAGCCAATGAGAAGAAGAATACTCTTAAAAAGCTGAATTTGTCAGATGGAACAAGAATTTCAAAAACTCACTAAAGAGAGTAATTCCTTCAGAATTAGATTGGAGCAAATGGAAGCTTATGACTTTATGAGAAATGAAGATACTATTAAACATATCCAAACAAATGAAAAAATATAAAGCAATGTGAAATATCTCATTGGAAAAAAACCACTGACCTGGAAAATAGATCCAGGAGAGATCATTTAAAAATTATTGGACTACCTGAAAGCTATGATCAAAAAAAGAACCTAGAAATCATCCTTTAGGAAATTCTTAAGGAAAATTGTCCTGATATTTTAGAACTAGAGGGCAAAATAGAAATTGAAAGAATTCACCGATCACCTCTTGAAAAAGATCTCCAAAAGAAAACTCCTAGGTATATTATATCCAGTTTCCAGAGTTCCCAGATCAAGGAGAAAATATTACAAGTAGCCAAGAAGAAACCATTTGAATATTGTGGAAACATAATCAGGATAACACAAAATCTAGCAGCTTCTACACTGAGGGAACGAAGGGATCGGGATATGATATTCCAGAGATCAAAGGAGCAAGGATTAAAACCAAGAATCACCTACCTACCAAAACTGAGTGTAATGTTTCAGGGGAAAATATGGTTATTCAATGAAATAGAGGACTTTCAAGCATTCTTGATGAAAAAAACAGAATTGAATAGAAAATTTGACATTCAAATACAAGAAGCATGAGAAGGTAAACAGGGAAAAATAATCATAAGGAACTTATCAAAGTTGAACTATTTACATGCCTACACGGAAAAAACAATTATTGTAACTTATGAAACTTTTCTCAGCATGAGTATGGTTGAAGGGAATATAAATGTGTGTGTATGTATATATATATATATACACACACACACATATATATATGTATATATATGTATACATACATATATATGTCTATATAGGAGGGTATATGTGCATATGAATACATGTGTGAGTGTGTGTATATATGTGTACAGGTATACATATAGGGTACAGAATCAATTGAATAGGAAAGGATGATATTTAAAAGGTGAAATTGAGAGGTGAGAGAGGAATATAATGAGAGGAGAGGGGGAGAGACAGAATGGGATAAGTTATCTCATATAAAAGAGTCAAGGGAAAACTGTTTCAATGGAGGGGAAGAACAGGAAGGCAACAGGGAATGGCTCAACCTCACTCTCATTGAATTTGGCTTAGGGAGGGAATGACATACACACTAAATTGGGTATCTTGCCCTACAGGAGAGTAGTGGGGAAGGGGATGAGAGGGGGGATGATGGAGGGGAAGGCAGGTTGTGGGGGGAGAGTAGTTAAGAAGCACACACTTTTGAAAAAGGACAGGGTCAAAGTAGAGAATAGAACAAGTGGGGGGGGCGGAATAGGATGGAGGGAAATATAGTCATTCACAATATATCCACTATGGAAATGTTCTGCCTAGATACACATGTACCACTTATATTGAATTGCTTATTGTCCCAGTAAGGGTGGGTGATGAGGGAGGAAGGGAAAGAATCTGGAATTCAAAGTTTTAAAATCAAATGTTTAAAATAAATATTATTATTATTATTTACATGCAATTGAGAAATAAGATATACAGGCACTGGGGTATGGAGATCCATCTTGCCCTACTGGAAATTTGGAGGAGGATGGGGGAGGATATATGAGAGAGTAGATTGAGGGAGGGGGTATTCAGTGGGATATCTGTTTTGGGGTAATGGGTAGGGGAAAGAGGTGGGGGGAAATTTGTAACTCAAAATCTTGTGGAAATAAATGTTGTAAACTAAAAATAAACATGAAATTTAATTAAAAAAAACATTATACTGGTAAAGCTAAACATAATCCTGAATGAAAAAAAAATAGACATTTAATGACCTGTCACACTTTCAAGATGTTGTTAAAAAAACAAACAAACCTTAACTTAATATTTGACATACAAGAACCAAGAGAAATATAAGATACATACCAAAGACTAATTACAAGGGATTCAACAAGGACAGACTATATGTAAAATATAAAGCATATATCTAAGATTATTATTAGTGATTAGGTAGTTCATAAGAAAGACTGAAATAGACCCAAATTTAACATGACTTTAAAAAGTAAAACCATCAGGGCAGCCAGGTAGCACAGCGAGTAAGAGCACCAGCTCCAGTGTCAGGATAATCTGGAGATCGAATCCCAGGCTCAGACACTTAGCACCCACCCAGAAACACCTGGCCATGTAACCTCGAGCAAGTTACTTAACCCCGATTGCTTAAAAAAAAAAAAAAGTAAAACCATTTAGGAACAGCTAAAAGGGGCAATTATCTTATATAAATGAGGTATGAGAGGAAGATCCAATATCCAATATAGAGGAATTAGATGGGGGGGGGGGACTGTTAGTTCTGGAAATCTTTCATTGGGAATGGGTTCAATAAGGAAAAATACATATATACATACATACATATATTTATGTATATATATATATAGGAGTATAAAAGTCTTCTAAAATCAGAAAGAAATTAAATGCTAAGGGGATAGAGGCAGGGGAAGAAATAAAATGCTAAGGGGATGGGGGGGGAGAGTATAAGGGAAGGATCTCTAGAGAGGATAGTGGGGGAATAATTTAAGGGGGATATAGAAAGGTGTTTAATGAGAATGGAAGGATAAAGGAGGGATCCTTGGGGGGATGAAGGAGGGATCTTTGGAGGGGAGGCTGAGGGAATAGGTCAAAGAGGGGGTATAGAAGGGTGTTTAAATTTATGGGAATGGAAGGAGGGAAGGATAAGAAAGGGAGTCTTGGAAGGGGGATAAATTAAGCCAGGGGTGGAGAACCTGCAGCCTCGAAGCCATATGTGACTTTCTAGGTCCTTGGGTGCAGTCTTTGGACTGAGTCCAAGTTTTATAGAACAAATCCTTTTATTGAGGAGATTTGTTCTGTGAAGTTTGGGTTCAGTCAAAGGGCCATGCTTAAAGACCTAGAGGGCCATATGTGGCCTCGAGGCTGCAGGCTCTCTACCCCTGAATTAAAAAATAGGAGGGAAAGGTAGTGGGTAGAAGTAGAGGAGTTAGGAGGGATAGGAAACGAGATATGCAGAAACATAAAAACAAGGATCAGGGAAAGTATATATCTATATATGTAGGTATATGTGTATATATGTGCATATGTATATATACATGCATATATATCTACACATACACATAAATACATCTGTGCTTAATTGTGGCCTTCTGGGGGGGAGGAAAGGGAAAAAAGAAGAAAGTAAAAATTACATAGCAGAGAACAAAAGAAAACTTACAAGGAAGCAAATGAAAGATGTACTACTCTCAACACAACACATAGTATTTATTAAGTAGGCTTTCTTGAAATGAAAATTTATTGCTATATATTTTGAATCCTCTCTTACATTCTGCTGTGCACATGACATGTTTATTTTTCTTTTCTTATTTTGTATTTACATTTCAATATTTAAGTTTATAATGTTTTTTCTTTTATTATTGTGTATTTAATTTTTTGTAATAAAATAAAATGCTAAAACAAAAAAGCAACCATTTATCCAAATTGTAGCAAAGTAGAAATAAGAGAAAGTATACTTAGGAGAATATATAGTAGATAATAAAGAAAGAAGGAGTTCTCCCAGCAGGAGTGAAATAACTCAGCTCAACCAAAGGAGAGTGTCCTAGATCTCACCCAAGGGGAAATTCCTCCAAGTTTCCAGAGTTGCAGTCTGGGAATGGGGACATGATGGAGACTGCCTGTTCCTCTCATGTCTTCCCATAGCCTTTCCTTCAGCAACCTGAAGTGGGTTTGTCTTCTTTCATCTGTTTTTCTCAAAGTTGGAAGCCAGGAGTATCAGAATGAAGAGTCCCCAAAATGGAACTGGTGGGGAACTTAAGCTCTCACCTCTCACCAACTCTGCTTCACCCTTCACACAGGGTAGAGCCTTTATGTCCACCAATTAGGACATAGTCTTATGCCATTGGCTTTGCGATAGGGGTTACATGATACAGCCACTTAGCCTCAGTTTTCTTGTCTATAAAATTGGCATGATAAGACCAGTCCTTCCTCCCGCAGTTATTGCAAGGAAAATGCTTTATGCCTTAAAGCCTTATGATGCATTAAAATACCATAGAAAAGTGAGTGTTCATTATTATGATCAAATAAGCTGTGGTGGTGAGGGTTCACCGAAATATAACTTTGGTTATTTTTCATCTGGTTATATTTAATTTGGTTATAGTCATTTATTATTAAGCTCTTGATTAAATGGAATTAAAATGGATCATAAGCAGTTAGGAAAACTGAATGATTAGGTATGTGGGACTGAAGTAAGGTTTGAATGAAAGATTAATTGGAAGCAAGACATCCTGGTGTTTAGTGGGGAGAAGCAATGACATTTGCCTAGAGTATATTCCTTTTTCCTCTGTGCTAAGCAAGGGTTTTAACATTTTTTTAGGAATAAAGGGGGTTGGGGTCCTTTCTGACCAAACATCTGTCAGTTGTCCTTTTACCCTGTTTCTCCACAAAAGTCCTATTGCCAATGCCTCAATGGGAGATGAAGTTAACTTAGAGTTCTGGATAGTTGTGCCAAATTGAGTACAATTTTTAACAGGTTACCAGACTGGAAAGATTATGATTAAGGTCCCAAAGACAGAGTATGTGTTCTGTCTGATTATCAACCCATCTGAGCACTGAATATAAATCATTAACAAGTATTTATTAATTACCTACTATATGACTGGCATTGGACTAGGCTCTGGGGATAAGACAAAAATGAGAGATCTTATCAGAGGAAACTAAGTACATATATAAGTACAAAATAAATACAAGATAATTTGGTTGGGGGAGGGTCCTAGCATCTGGGAGGAATCAGAAAAGGTTTCAAGTAGAAGGTGGCACCAAGCTGTGCTTTGAAGAGAACTAGGGACTCTAAGAATTGGAGATAAGGAGGAAGTAAATTCCAGGCATAGGCATAACAAAGGCTAAGGCACTCATTTATCACTAGCAGTTTGGCCTCAAGTTCATCATTTCATCATTTCTTTGATTATAGTAGTCAACAAAATCAAGAAAAATGCAAAATGGCACTTGGTCTTTCATTTGATTCAGGTAGACAGGAAAAGTAGCAAAGGTTACTATGAATCACAAAGCTTTTAGACTGTCTATAAACATTAATTTAGCTGTTGGTATCCTGAATGTAAGACCCTTATTTAATGATCTAAAAGTTGATGTTTGTCCTTCATTTTCAAAGAGAATCAATGACATCAGGAAGGTGATTTCTTGCAAGTTAATTGGATGTAAGTGAGATAGAGCGGTGCAAAGTCACTAGCCTCACTCTCTCCAGAGCCCTCCTGGTCTAGTAGTGGCAAGACATAGATAAGGATGACTGGAGAAGCAGTGGGAGACCTTGGTCTTTTTAAACTAAGGTCTTTCATAGATCTCAGTCTGTCTATCACCCATTCAGTAATTAAGGCTAAGTAAGAAATGCGGGGGGAAATGGCCTCTTTTATCTACTAAAAAAAAAGTATATACTACCAAGCAGGTGGTCAGCAGTGTCAAGAACCACTGAGAGGTGACGGAGGATGAGGGCTGAGGAAAGGTCATTGGATCTAGCAGTTAAGAGGTCACTGGCAATCTTTGAGAGAACAGTTTTAGTAAAAGACTGGGATCAGAGAGAGATCTCATGAGGTTGAGGTAGGAAGGAAGTGGAGGTAGTAAATTTAAACATATAAATTCCAGTTCCCTGGAGAGAAGCCTGTATAACCTCATGGTACTCCCAGGGAACTTGTTATGGTTCCAAGAGTACAAGAAACCACATGACCACAGGCATGGCATTGGATAAAAGTGTTGATGGAATGGTGAGATTCTAGGCCAATATGTAAGCTACTGGAACTTAAACTGGCATCAGTACTGCAACAATGGCAAGAACACCGAATAAGATCCTGGTCCAAGCTTCTAAACCCAGAAGAAGGGTTCCTAGACTAAGTAGGAGCCAGAAACAAAAAAGCAGAAAGGGACAGTCTTGATATGGAGAATCAAATGCTTACATTTCTTCTTCACTGGAATGGTAAGTCAAGTGGATTGTTCCAGCCTGTATATTTTGGAAGACCTGTGCTGGAGCACCATTTCACAAGCACATGCAAAGTCCCAACCTCTCTACAAAAGCTCTTTTAACCTTAGGCTGCATTTAAAGAAGCATAGTGTTCAAAATGAAGGAGGGGGAAGAGTCCCACTGCACTCTGCCCTAGTCAGACCACACCTAGAGCATCTTGTTCTATGAACCACATTTTAGGAAGAACATTGATAAGCTGAAGAGTATCCCAGAGACAGTGACTGAGACCTTCAGATTATAGAAATTGCTGAAGTTAACCTGGAGAATAGAGAATGTAATAACGGTCTTTAGTTCTGCCCCAAAGTATAGGTGGGGTCTCCACAGATGCAAATGTAGGCTTAATGGAAAGAAATGGAATGAGCTATCTCTAGAGGTTACAGGCTCTGGGGATTTTCAAACCAAGGTTGAATGACCACTTGTTAGGATGTTACAAAATGCTCTCTTTACTTACCTCTTTTAAATGCCACCTTCTTTATGAGGTCTTTCCTAATTCACCATCATTTCATATTTATTTTGTCTATATCCTGTATTACTATGTTCCATCGCTCAGTCGTATAACACCTGTTAAATACTGTTATTTAAAAAATAGGCCTTTCTTTTGAGAAGTTTGGGGTCATTAAAGAAGCTTTTCGGTTTCCTGAAGATAATTGGGCATGTTCTTCTCATGTTCAATTCTGGACACAACTTGTCATTCATTCGTATTGTTCCACATATAAAAACCGATAGTATTTGAAAACATGTGTATCCCATTAGAACGTAAGCTCCTTAAGTGCAAAGAATGTTTCATATTCATCCTTACATTCTCAATGACTAATACCTAGTAGACATTAAAATGCTATTGGATAGGAGGAATTTTTGGTGGACTTAAATGACCCAGCTTCAGATTCTATAAACTTGTGTTGGAAAAATGGAAATGAATGCTTCCTGTATTCTTAGCACAGTTCTTGGAACATAGTAATTACTCAATAAGTGCTTTCTCATTCATTCATTTATTAATTACATCACAGAAATGTTATTTAGAAATTACTTTGTAAACTACATTATTGTATAATTTGACTTCTTGGGCTGCTAATTTGCCTATTTTATATCTTTGTAAAGTTCTTAAGGTAGTGGTCCCCTTTTGTTCTATAAGGTGCTGGGTGGATGATAAAGATAACATTTCTGTACAATGCAGTCACATCACAAAAAAGAAACTACTGAGAGGGAAGGAATCAGTGTTCAACTGTCTCAGACACTGGCCTTTCTAGGATTAGGCTTTTTCCATCTACCCTGTTTCCCCACATATTTCCCCACTAGGCTCACTCTTTCCAAATCATTTCTATTCCATTTCAGGCAAAGTTTAATTTCTCAAAAGCATTTGTGTCCTTAAAATATTAAGGCAAAAGAAATGAAAAATAAAATAGTGGTTTATACAGAGTAGAAGAGTTTCCTGAACTAAATAAAATCTATCTTCAGAATAGCACAGTTCATAAACAGTTTACCTGGGGCGGCTAGGTAGTACAGAGTGAACAGAACCAGCCCTGGAGTCAGGAGGACCTGGGTTCAAATCCGGCCTCGGACACTTGATACACTTACTAGCCATGTGACTTTGGGCAAGTTACTTAACCCCAATTGCCCTCCAAAAAAAAAAAAGCCAAAAAAAAATGTTTACCAGATATCAGTCCTCATTCCTCTTGATGACTTCCATTCAGAGTGGTTTGAATGTTTCATAAGTAGACGATAGCCAAGGAAACTTATATACCTAGCCTGAGACAGATGTATGTTGTTGCTGTTGCCAAGCCTTTGTCCCACCCCCACCCACCCAATTGTATTATGACAGTGGGACTTTGAGAGCATAATGTGCTTGAAACACTCTGGGCACATTTTCTCAAAGGGAGAAAGGGAAGCAGATGGTCAGATAATCTAGAACACAATAAAGTTTTTTTTTTCTTTTTACAAGCTACTACATGTATATTAATAATTTTTTCTAGATTACTAATGACTAATTTATTCAATTAATCAATAAGCATTTATTAAGTGCCTAGTATGTTTCAAGGTCTTTGCCCTCAAGGAACTTACATTTACATACTAAGGGAGGTGGGTGGGACATATATGCACATATACATGTACATATCTACATGTATATTCATTATAATATGTGTATAGTTATATACACACACACACAAGACTGGGTGGGGCAGAGATCGAGTAACTGGGAATCAAGAAAGACTTCATGCCCAAGGTAGCTAAGTCTATAAAGTCTTGACTTGAGCTAAATCTATGTAAAGAAACTAAGGATTCTAAGAGGTAGAGTTGAGGAGGGAGTGCTTTCCACTAATGGAGGATTGCCATAAAAGAGATGAAGGGAGCTGGAGTTTCATGTGTGAAGAACACTAATAAATTCACTTATTACTCCTTTAGGGAGACTAATAAGGCTGGAAAAGTCAGCTTGTCAAAGGTGCCTGGGGTCTGCTTCCTGTTAATTGTTCAGTTGTGTCCAACTCTTCATGACCCTGCAGACCATACTGTCCATTGGGTTTTATTGGGCAAAGATACTGGAGTAGTTTGCCATTTCCTTCTCAGTGGATTAAGGCAAACAGAGGATGTGACTTTCTTAGGTCACACCTAATAAGTTGCTGAGGCTGGATTTGAACTCAGGTCTTCCTGACTCCAGGGCAGGTAGTGCTTAGAATACTGGGTCTAGTCAGGGAAGACTCATTGTCTTGAGTTCAAATTTGGCCTCAGACACTTACTAGTGTCACACCTTAATTAACCCTGTTTGCCTCATTTTCCTCATCTGTAAAAAGAGCTGGAGAGGAAATGGCAAACCAGACAACCCCAAAAAGGGTCACAAAGAGTCCTATACAACTGAAAAATGACTGAACAACTTCCTGAGTCCAGACCCAGCTGAGCCACTGAGCCACCACCTGCTACCTGCTTATCCTAGACTGATGAAATTTATGAGCCCTTCATAAACACACTAGTTTAGGGTAAGCAGACCCCAGGCATCTTTGACAACCTGACTTACCTAGCTCCGGTGTTCAGGAGCCACTAAGGTCAATCTGCATTCTTGAAAGAACTGACCAGCTCCTGGTGGGATGTCACTGGAGTTCAGGAAGGAAGGGCTCTATGCAGCCATGTGACAAGTGGACAGATATTCTGGCCAGATATGTTGTTTTTAACATCATTCAGTTATTGGAAGCAGTGTGGCATAATGGATTTGAACCAACCTTAGATTCAGGAAGACCTGTGTTCAGGTCCTGCCATTGACACATACAGTAATATGACCTTGGCAACTTTTCAGTACCCCAAGAATTTCTCTTAAGATTATAAATTACTGAGGTGCAGATCTGCATTTGTTAAGGGAGTTTCCTCACTGAGGTTCCCTATACCAATTAGTCATAGGTCCAGCCCAAACAAAAAGTTTAGAGTAGATTAAAATCATTGTGAGCACGAGCTATGTCTTTCTTCTTTACGGGAGGACAGGCCAAGAAGGCCACAGTGGGTAGTATCCTCAACCAAGTGAATAATTATTATTGCTGTTATCATTTATTGGTAAATGGAAAAAAATAATTTGACCTTGAAATAGGTTAACTGTAGAAATTTCAAATTCAAAACAAATTTCACTATAATGTGGTGACAGAAAAAGCACTGAATTGAAAGGGAACTTGAGAGGTGCTGTAGCTCTGCTGCTAACTTGTATAACCTTTGGCCAAGTAATTTCATTTCTCTGGACCTCATTCTTATCTGTAAAATGAAGAAATTGCACTGGATGATTTTTAGAGTTCCTTCAGGTCCCTTTCTAGAACCTAATTTTGACCTAAGTGAAATTCTTGGGCAATTAGTAACCTAATGGCCCCCATAATATTAGGTGACCAGTTTCAAAGTTGAAACCATTTTAATTTCTTTTGACATCAAGCACATTGTCACATCTTTCAGATCAAATAGTTGAAGAGCAGCTAAGCAACAATTAGGGAGTTTTATTGAGTTTGCTCTAAGGAGGATATTAATTAGCAATGCCTTATTCTATTATTTCCCTTACATGTTCATATGTAGGTTAGGAAAAGATGTAAATGTTAAAAAATTCCATAATTTAGCAGGTTTCCCTCCAAGAATGAATTATCAATGCTTCAATGTCAAACTTAAACCCCAGGATTGTCAAGTGGCATCTGAAACTCAGCATATACAAAAACAGAACTCATCTCTGTGGACCCTCACTCCCCAAACTCTTCTTCTTCCTCCAAACTGTTCTTGCAGTTGTTTTTCAGTCCCGTCCAACTCTTTGTGACCCCTTTTGGGTTTTTCTTGGCAAAGACACTGGAATGGTTTGCTATTTCCTTTTCCAGCTCATTTTACAGATGAGGAAACTGAGATAGGGTTAAGTGACTTCTCTAGGGTCAAACAGCTGGTAAGTGTGAAGCCAGATTTGAACTTAAGATAAGATTGGGGCGGCCAGGTAGCACAGCGAGTAAGAGCACTGGCTCCAGTGTTGGGATGACCTGGGGATCGAATCCGGGCTCAGACACTTAGCACCCACCCAGAAACACCTGGCCGTGTAACCTTGAGCAAGTTACTTAACCCTGATTGCTTTAATGAAGAAAGAAAGAAAGAAAGACAGAAAGACAGAAAGACAGAAAGACAGAAAGAAAGAAAGAAAGAAAGAAAGAAAGAAAGAAAGAAAGAAAGAAAGAAAGAAAGAAAGAAAGAAAGAAAGAAAGAAAGAAAGAAAGAAAGAAAGAACATAAGATTTCCTGACGTCAGGCCTGACACTGTATCCACTGTGCCACCTAGCTGTCCCTCCTCCAAGCTACCTTAGCTCTTATTGAGGGCACTAAACAATTAATGTGAAGCTTTTGTCTGAATGGCTGTTCTGCTGGGATGAATACATTTTTTATTGCAATCGTCAATCTATACAGCTAAAAGGTTCTCCATTTCTATCATTCTAACACTTCCATTCTTCATAGCTGTTTGCAAACCTTAAAAAGCTGATATAACTTTGCCTTTTTATTTTATTCCATCTGCATGCTTTACAATAATCTATATCCTATATCCAGGCATTCCAAAATTCTGTCCTGTTTTAATATTACTATGATGATGTTTATGATGTTCAATTACATCAAATTATTTCTCCAATATAAGCAAGCTGCTTCTTCTGGGGGAGCTGGAAATGTTTCCATAGAAAGTATACTTCTTGTCCATTTTAAGGGTTCTTAAAAAAAAATTAACAACTGTTATGCAGCATATTATATCCATATGTAATAATAGGCAAGTTCAGACTGACAATTTAAATTAAAACCTTCAACTAGTTCACATGTCACATTAATTTAAATTTTAAACATATTAAATGTGACTGGATATTTTATAATTCACACTAAATGGAATTTCACATTATTCAAACTTGAATTGATTGCTACCAGTATCCCCAGTCTACTTTGTATAAGCTTCAGTAGGGATAGTTCACTGGAGTAGTGGTTTTAGAGAAGGAAAATTATCAAGGAAAATCAACACAGGGGCTGTAGCAGAGGAGCTAAACTATGAATGGACCTTAAAAGACAAGCAAGTCCAAACCCTACATTTTACAGATTAGGAGACTGAAGCCCAGAGCCATTAAGTAATTTGCTTGGGTCACACAGTGCCTGAGGTGGTAAATGCTCCAAGTTCAGTGTCCTCTCTACAATGTTAAGCTGAGTTAGGATGGCACCATATAAATAGGCAGCTTTTAGAAATGAACCTCTGGCCTGCTTTTGTTTTTCAAAAATCTGTAAGGCAATTTAAAGTTGCAACTGTGGCTACCTTTTGCAAAACACACATGAAGTGGTTAAGTGTACTTGGTTCATTTAAGTCATTAAAAAAATGTTTTTATTGATATTTTGCTTCACCATCATTGTTATTCCAAGTATCCTTCTCCCAACCCTTGCCAAAGAGCCATTTCATGACAAATATAATTTTTTTTTTTTAAATGAGCAATAGGGGTTAAGTAACTTGCTCAAGGTTACACGGCCAGCCATTTCTGGGTGTGGTGCTAAGTGTCAGAGCCCGGATTTGATCCCCGGGTCATCCCAACACGGAGCCAGTGCTCCCACTCGCTGAGCCACCTGGCCGCTCCCAAATATAATTTTTTAGAGAGAAAAAAAAAGTCAGCATAACTGATCAGTACACTAAAAAGGTCTGGAAATATTTGCAAATGTCTGAGACCTGTGGACCTCCCACCTCCACAAAAGAGCAGTTGGGGGGGGGTCTTCTTATAACTTTTCATTTAGCTTTAATTTTGTTACATAAGTGTTTTAATCTTTGGTCTGAAGTTTTTTCCATTTACGTTGTTGTAGTTACATTGTTTTCTTTGTTCTGCTTACTTTGCTATGCATTAATTACATGGATCTTTTCATCCTTCTCTGTATTCATCTCACATAAGAGCACAGAAATATTCCATTATATTAATATACTGAAATTTGTTTAGCCATTCTCTAATTGTTGGGCACCTACTTTGTTTCTAATTCTTAGTTATTACAGAAAGTGTTGCTATGAATATTTTGGAGAACATGACTTTCTTACCAGTGTCTTCCTGGGGGCAAAAACCCAATAATGGAATCTGGTTAAAAAAATTCAGTTACTTTATTTTCGTAATTCCAAACTGCTTTCCAAAAAGGCTATACCATTTCACAGCTCCAACAACAATGTATTTACTAATGTTCCTGTCCTTCCATAATCCTTCTAGTGTTGACTGCTGCCATTTTTATTGTCATATGCTGATTTGTAGGGTGTGAGATGTTAAACCTCAGGGTTGTTTGTTTGTTTATTTGTTTTTGATGTGCATTATTAGTGATTCAGGGCATCTTTTTATGTAATTATGAATATTTTGCAGTTCTGAGAAATTTTTTCATTTCCTTTGATCATTTATCTATTGTGGAATATCTATTACTCATGCACACAAACACAATTTATATATTTTAGATGTCAAACCATTTTTTCCCCAAGTTTGACTGGCTTCCCTTCTTAGGTGCATTTTGTCTGTGCAGAACTTTTGTTTGAAGTAATCAAAATTATTATATATTTTTTATAATTATCTGTTTCTTGTTTAAGAATACATCTACCTATACTTGTGAGGGATTTACAGTCTTTCTCTTCTAATTTTTGTATAGTATGATCTTTAATATTAATATTAAATTGCATTGTGGAACCTGGCACAAAGTGTTGGTTTAAGGTCTCTCATTTCTTCCAGACTACTTTCTAGGTTTCCCAGCAAATTTTATCAAATATTTTTTTCCTTAGGTTATTTTCACTTCATCAAACACTGGGTTATTTAGTTGTATTGCTTCTGAATCTATCTTACCAAGTATGTTCCGTTCATCTATCCTTTAATACCAGATTGTTTTGATGACTGCTGCTTTATAATATAGTTTTGAGATCTGGAAGTGCTATTCTTCCTTCATTCCCATTTCCCTTGATATTCTAGATCTATTGTTTCTCCAAATGAATTTTATCATTTTATCAAGTTCTATAAAGTATTCTTCAGTTAATGGCATTAAAAATGTAAATCATTTTTGAAACCTCAGTTTGGGTCATGAAGAGTTGGACATGACTGAACAATTATTATTTTTATTATATTGGTATGGCCTAGCCATGAGCACTAAATATTCCTTTAGCTATTTAGAAAATTCTTTATTTCTTCAGAGTACTTTTAATTGAAAGTATACAAGTATGTGTGTTTGTGTGTGCACGTGCGCACATACTTTGGGAGCTTGATTCCCAGCTATTTTGTGCATTTTGTGGTGATTTGTAATGGGATTGTCCCTATTATTGTTTATTGGGTTTTGTTACCATGTAGAAATTCTGTTGAATTTTGAGGATTTATTTTGTAATCTGAAACTTTGCCAAAGCTGTTGTCTTAATTAGTATCTTTGCTGACCCTGAAGATTTTCCAAGTAAACAATCCTGTCAGCAGCAAACAGGGATACTTTTATCTCCTCTTTACTCCTTCATTTCCCAGTTGCTATTGTTAGCATTCCCAAAAGTTTATCAAATACGGGGGGAGAGTGGGTATCTCCTTTACTCTAATTTTTTGGAAATGGTTTTAGTGAATTCCCATTGCATATGATACTTGCTTTTGGTTTTAGACAGATGCTTTGAAGGGAGCCAAAACATCTGATCTAGGAATCAGGCTGTTCTTTGATAATTAGCTCTAGGCTTTCCCATTGAAGTGGCTGTAAATCAGAACTCCTCTGATATCCTGAGGTCCAGGGCTCTGCCCTGTTCTGGGATACTTAGCCAGAAGGTGTTACCTGCCTTCAAGATTATTAATACATTTTTAGATACTATTCATGTGTATGGAAACATCAAGGACATGATTATTGTCAAGGCCTGCTTGACATCACTGTCTGGAATCTTGGAACTGAACAAAGCAGTATTGGAAAGTCTAGTGACCTTCTTTGTCACCTTCTTTTGTCTTTTTGCTCTATAAAAACCTTGCTCATGGTATCAATAAATGGATTGCCTTGATAATCTCACCTGGCCCATGTTATTCCACACTTCTGTTTTAGTGCATCATTTAGTTTAGGCCACAATGCTTCTTATATTAAAAAAAAAATAAGAACCTCTATGCATGTTTGTAGGGGTTTTTTTAAGTACAAATGTATCATACTTTGTCCAAGGATTTTTCTGCACCAATTGAAATGACCATGTGGTTTTGGACATTTTGCTTTTTTAAATGATTATATTGTTTTCCTAATGTTGAACTATCCTTACATGCCTAGTATAAATTCGATTTGCTTATAATGATTTCTTAGATAAATTGCTAGTCTATTGGATAGTATTATATTTAAAGTTTCTAAGTTGATGTTCATTAATGATATTGGCCTAGTTTTTTCCCCCTGTGTTTTATCTTTCCCTAGTTTAGATATTAGGAATATGTATTTTTCTCATAAAAGGGATTTTGTGGGGATGTTTTCTCTATTTTTTTAGAGTAATTTGGATTTTAAAATATTTTACTAATTTTTATTTTTAAAAATAATTCCCCATTATTTTTAAAACTCGAAACTTGAGAAATTAAAAAAGTATTTCCATAACAAAATAGAATAGAAAAAAAGATTGCACATGCAACTGCAAATCTATTATGCACTACTTGCTCTTCCTTTTAAATGGAAGTTATCATGTAACTTTTTTTCCTTTTCCCTCTCCCCCTCAGAATACTCCCCAAAAATACTACCACTAAACAAATTGTGTGTGTGTGTATAAAGTTCCCACTTCTGACTCCAATTAATGTCAATTGGACCAAACTGGCCTTTGACCTGTGGATGGTCAGAGTCAAACAGACAGGGTCAGAATTCAAACAACAGTTTAATTTCAAGGTAAGGGAAATGATTTGCAAGTAAGGAAGCAAATTAAATACATGTGCCAAGTCTCTCCATACCCCCCCTGCCCCGCCCCGAAGGAAAACTATGAATTCTTTAAGTGGGTATTTCATTTTCCATGTTCAGAAGTTGGGCGGTATTTCTCTTCTATTAATTCATGCATTGTGTTAAGGTTTTTTTGTCCTGTCATGTTCTTCAGGGATCCTTCGATTGTCTCTACTCATGCTGTCTTTGAGAACACTCTATTTGGCTTGCATTGTGAGAATATTTTCTCTTAATGTTACTGATTTTTTGGCTTCTTTTCTAGATTGTCTTTGACTTCTATGTATTTTCATTCCTAAGCTAGTGTTCTCTTTTGTTTCTGTGGTGAGATTTGCCATTGCAGATTCCAATATTTCAATTCTGCTGTCATAATCCTCATTTCTCTTTTGAACCAAAGGCTCTTTATGCTCATCTACCTGTTGGCAGAAGTTGATCAGTAGTTATTGCTGAGGATGAAGAAAGTAGGTTGCTTCTTCACAATGATGGCTTGGGGTGAACTGTATTTCCCAAGGCTCTTGTCCTCAGGGTTATGTGCTATCTCAATAAGGGCAAAGGGAAGACAGGTTAAAGTAGGTGGTAGTTTGACCTGCCTGGTCCAGAATGCCCTACTAAGCTCTGACTAATCTATATTTTAGAGTAATTGACAGAACCAATGTGAGTTATCTGAATAGAACTCAGTTTATGAAAAAAAAAATTCATTTGCTTTGGTTTTGGTTGCGTTTCATTACTAATTACTTCTGGGTAGTTCTATATTTGCTCTTCTTTCTAAGTTTTATCGATGTTTTGTTTTTACATTAAAAACATTTATAGACTACTCCATCATGAAAAGTCTTTTGTAACAAAGTAAAACAGTTAAGTAAAACTAATAATAGTGATCTAATTTCTTTTGAACTTATAATTTTCTTAATAGTTTTGTCAAGCAGTGAGTTTTTATCACAAAAGAATCTGTAAGTTGTGTACCAAATTGTTTAATATAAGAACACTGTGTGGTATATTTTGAGATCTGGCACTGTGTACAAAACATAGGGAAAAATTATGTATTAGATCTCTGGCTACGATAAAAGTTCATAATCAAAGAATTAAAAAAAAAACCTCACATGAAATTTTAAAAGGTTTTGCACAAAAGGGGGGAAAATCTTTGCAAGTTTATCTGAGTCTCATTTCCTAACTCTATAAGCAACTGATTCAAACTTATAAGAAAAAGATGAATTCTACATATGTTGTTTACTTCAATAAAGTTTGTGGTCTCAAAGTTATTTAAACTAGGAACTGAGAATGTATAAATAAAAATCAGTTTTAACTTTTAACATCAATTTTTTTTTTTTTTGCTTTTTGGAAGTGGGAAGGTAGGGCAATTGGGGTTAAGTGACTTGCCGAAGGTCACACGCCTAGGTTTTGTGTGTGTCTTAAGTGTCTGAGGCTGGATTTGAACTCAGGTTCCAGGGTTGGTACTCTATTCACTGAACCACCTAGCCTCCCATCAAATTAAATTTTTAAAAAAGCAAATGTGTCAAAATTAAATGAAGAAAAAGGACAATAGACATCTTATGGACTTTTTTCTCTGTTAAACTATGACATTAAAAGGTAGCAGCAAATCTTCACAACCCTTTGGAATACACTCTGGGTCTGAGTTATCTGGATGTGGTCTGATAAGCTGAAAAGAACTATTATGACTTATAAAAGTGTTTATAAAATGGCTGCCATTGACAGTATTAGTTTCCTGTTAAGCTCTTTAAAAATGATTTAATCATTTTCAGAATGCAAATATAATTTTAAAATTCTAATATATTATTTATAATAAACTCATAATCATTCTGACTCAATTCTAAGTAAAATAAGCAGAACCAACAGAAATTACCATTTAAAAACTGAAAGGCTATAAATTCCTAGTTCACAGCAGGAGACAGATTAGACATTTAATCCTTTCAATTTTATTAAAATAATTATATCTGCATACATAATGTCAGATTTTATTTACAAAAACCAGTTCAATGTAATAAAAATGACATTTGTATTTATTTTGGGGAAAATCAGAACTATTCTGATGCAAGTTGAGACCATAGTTTGAACATGAAGAAAGTTTAGACAGTAAAAATATTCTTACCTTTTGCTTGTAACTCTTTTACTTTGTCAGTGACAATAATTGTATCACTTGATACTCACAATGCACTTACATGCTTATTGGCAAGATTATTTTTCGTGA
Organism: Petaurus breviceps papuanus; assembly: GCF_028583685.1. NCBI lineage: Eukaryota > Metazoa > Chordata > Mammalia > Diprotodontia > Petauridae > Petaurus > Petaurus breviceps. The sequence goes on from NW_027187391.1 coordinate 60,009,321, forward strand.
TTACTATGCAATTTAAAACTAAATAATCTTGAAGCTGAGTAAACCAAAATATGAATGAAATATGTTTGTAAGCACAGAGGAGTTGGTATTTTTCTATCAGCCATATGAAAATATCCCTTATCTTGAATTATAGTTTCTATTCAATGTATCAATAGATTTTAAGTCTATAGGCTCTGTCAGTAACTCTACCAACTACCTTTTAACTGAGCTAAGATTGAGTAGAAGAAAGCCTAGCCATTGTTTTCATAACACTGCATAACAGATGAAATCAGGCTGATTAGAAAACATTAAAGTATCTGTGGTTTGTGATTGAGTTTTACCATTGAATTCCATAAAAGTCAAAATGATTAAATTCACTTGAGAAAAAACTCCTCCCAATTTTCTACCATGACAGAGATGCTCAGTAAATTGTGGGGCTAATAGGAATGCCTGACAACCATTAGACTACAAAGTAAGCTCTAATGTAAGAAGAAAAGTTACACTTCTTTCAAGTATTTAAAATGAAATTTGTGGATACAAACTGCACCAATCTGTTTTTTTTTTAATTGTGTTGATTTGTTACTGTAATAGTTTAAATGACACCAAGACTAAAATGGAAACAAAGGGGGACTGGTGACCAGAATCTACCAACACTGACTGTGCTTCTTGCTCCACCTTGAGGGCAGCAGCTTGACTTTGAAGACAGAACACAGCAAGCAGTACAAGGGCACCTTTACTATTCCTCCATACATTCAAGTTTTCATTCGTGGGAGAGACATAAGATCCTGCAATTGTCAGAAACAAATAACATTGGCCTAAAAAAAATGCAATCAAAATCTAGCAGAGTATTTTTGGCTTTTGTATCCGAGACACTCTCAATTAATTAACCAAATAATGAAAATACTAGAAAATACCCACTGCTGACACCAAAAAGCTTAAACCTGCCCCCCAGCACACAAAAACCCCCCAACAACAAACCATTATAAAATCAACACATTTTAAGTTTTGGTATACTACTTACAATGACTGCAAACTACAAATGTCACTTGTAATCTAGCATTATGACTTTACAAGGAACAAAAGAAAAGGGATTATTCAGTTAGAATTTGAAAAGATAATGATAAACTTGCAAACCATAACTGCTGGTTATAATGTTAAAAGAGAAATTTTCTTTGGATAACACATTTCAAAAACAGGGACATCTCATAACCAGAAGACTGGTATAAAAACATACGGTATGCTGGTAGGAGAGATTTCACAAAGCTTCTCAAAAAAGAAGTGGTTGCAGAAGGCAATGCTGAAATACTCAACTGAGAAGTGTTTTGTAACCATTTCTTTAAGAAAATAAGTGACTACATGAAAAATTTCAAATTAAATTAAAATCATTACTCCTCTGTTACAGAAGATTTTCTGGATTTGAGGACAAGATCCTTGATAGAAGTGGAAATTTCCTGAAGCTCCTTTCGAATGGCATTATTAGCATCTTCTTTATCTACTTGGTTAATCAACTGGTCATCTCCTTGTCCAGTTTTCTTACTCTGATTAACCAGCTGCTTCACAACTAGGCCTTGGTATCTGACCAGAAGAGAATGTTGATCCTAAGTGGGGAAGAGTAAGGGAAGTTGACCAAAGTGACTGACAGAGAAGGAAATAGGCAGCCAAATTCTATTTTAAAAATAAACCTGTAGAGTCACTAAAGACATTCTCAGAAATGTTGAACTAGGCAAAGATATGTTAATAATATGTATGTTTGACATGTAGTGCAAATAAGAAGCATCAGTCAATAAGTTTAGATCTGAAAACTGTGGAATAAAATTTCAAATACACTAAAATGAATACCTACCTCTGGCATTTTATTGCTAAGAAAAGCAATGATTTGTGGTACACATCGTCCAGGTGCATGTAGCATACAATGAGTTGAGAACTGAAACAACAGAACTGAGGTAAGGTGTAAGATAAGAGCTGGGTCTTCGGTAACTTTCAGCTGTTCAATCAGTGCTTGTCTGTGTTGGAATAGCACCTGCCTAGGGGAAAAAATATTAAGTTATATTACCATATTTTATCATATATAAAACAAAGCCTGGGGGCAGCTACATGGCACAGTGTATGGAATACCTGGAATCAGGAGGACTTGAGCTCAAATCTGGCCTCAGACACTTATTAGCTCTTGAGGGGACTAGGACAACATGTTGTTAATTGTTGGAACTGAGTGAACCACACTGATTCTATTTTGTGACTTAATTCTGGGGCTAGCTTAGTTCCATTTCTATTCAATTCTATACTGTGAGAAAACTTTACTGCATTGTTTGAACTAGCCCTGAGTGGCTGGAAAGCTGGACCACCTCTCTTGGTCGCTTAGAGACCCTTATCCAACGACCTAGGCTATGTTGACCAGATACTTAGATCCAAAGATTGATACAAGGAGTTTTCTCAAAATTGTACATCTCAAGCAACCCATACATTTTATCTGAAAAGTCTCCCTATACCGATTAACCAATTATTGTTTCCATGTTCCTTTGATTGTTTACAGGTACTTGGGAAGTAGACACTCCTACTCTGAATTCAGGGAATTGTATCTGTTTACTTTCCCCTTCCCAATTTGGAAAGTCCCTATTCTTTCATCCAATTAGAAATGTTGTATTGTTTACTTTTCATTAATTGTCCTTATTTAATTGTTTTTAAGGTATAAAAGTCTGTTTTGGACTGTATTTGGGGTCTAGGCTTAAGATGAGGAAGTCTGTTCCACCTTAATAGGAAATTGGCTAGCATGCTTTATAAATCAGTATACTCATATCAAACCTTTGTTTTCCCCAGTCATTTCATCTTTCACCCTTCAAAACTGTATGACCTTGGGCAAGTAAATGGCAAACCACACCACTATCTTTGCCAAGATGAACCCCAAATGAAGTCACAATATGATTGAAATAACTAAACAATGAAATGAGGTCTATTTGCTTTGCACTGAAAGTTTTTACCGCTCCCCAATTAAAATGTGTGCTTTCTCTGGCTTTAATTTTTAGTCCTAAACAACTTAATCCTGTAGTATTTCCCAAAGGGAGGAATGGGGCTCATCTGAATAAAGAGACTAATGCTAAAAATCATCCTAGAAAGTAGATAAAGAAAACTGTAGATCAGGACAGAAAGATTTCTGGGTTTTATTGACTACATTATTGCATTTAATAAAGTGTATGAAAAGTATATGGGTACAGTAAGAGTACTAGATTTTAACTATGATGATGATCAAGTTAATTAAGGGTATATCAGGCTAATATATATAATATATATATATTAGGTCAAATCATTCTCATCATAAGTCACAGTTTAGAGAAATGTTAACCACAGACAGATGAATCAGGTAATACCTTTCTTTTTTCTTGTCTCCCTTTTTCACCATAATATCACAAGCATCTGCTGCTGAGTCCAGAAAAGAAAGAAAGTCTTCTAAGCTCTAAAGAAAGACACACAGTACCACACATTATTCTATATATACATTATTAGAGAAAGACATTAAAATAAGAGTTCAAGAAAAGAACAAGTCAGAAAGCATGACTTATTATTCTTTTAAAAAACCTGCATTGTTTTTAACTTTTGTTTAAATCAGACATTTGGTCTAAGGCTTATGTTTAAAACTTTTCACTATATCTATCTCTTTGTCTCTTTTAAGCTGCCTAAACATCAGAAACGATTTTAACAGTTTAGTTCTTGGTTATGTAGAGTTTCACTTATAATAATAATAGTAACAAGTAATTATAAAGCACCATCATACTAATTTAATGTCAACAAAAACTTCTAGGCCCATAATACTAATAACTTCAAACTTCACTTACTTTTTCATTCAGAGAATTATGGAGCTTTGTGAGAGGACCTTTAGTCTCGTCTGACAATTTAACTAAAATCTTTTTTCTTACCTAGAGGGCAAACAACAGAAGGTTAGGATATGTTTTAAAGAAGAAATAAAAAGTATATAATCCCAAATTCATAGTTATTATTAATCTAATAGATGGAAGAAGCATGATGGTAATCTTTGATTAATGTAAAAAAAAAAACCAAACCAGCATATACTACCCCCAAATAATTTCCTATACACACTGTTTCTTCTAGCAAAAAGACTAATATACCTCACTTGTTATGGTAGTAGGATCTTCTACTGCCATCATTAAGTCAGCAGCTAAGAAGTTGAAAATTAAATTAGTAATATCTGTACAAACAGTCTTCAGCAAGTGCTTGGCAAGGTTGGCTTGTGCATCATCTGTAAAACAAGATACTTACTGAAGATAGCTTCCAAAAGAAATGAGAATTAAATCAAAGACAATATTAAATGTACCTGTAAAGAACTTTGTCCCTTTTTCAAATAATCTAATATTGTTGTATAAATTTGACACCTCATCTTGTAAATCTTTGATGGTACGTTTCCTACTAGCTCCGGATGCAGAAGAAGTTGAAGACAAAAACACTGAACGTACCACTTCCAGATAACTTCTATTGAGGTATCTGTGAATAAGAAAAATATGTTCACCTAAGCACAATTAAATATAGTTGAATTTACCTTGATAGATTACTTTGAAAGTAGTTTGGCCTGAGCGCTCCAGTGATATTCACATAACTTCAAGAAAAAGCAAGGAAGGACCACTAAGTGGTGAATTTATAGTGGATAGATAAGCTTTAAAGAGCACAGAAAGGCAGGTGTGGATGTATTATGACCTGAACTGCTGAAAGGAATACTCAAGTTGAGTAAACAAGTAGAAGAACAAGTTGAACAAGGGAGGGGGCTCAATCTAAAGGAGGATTCAAGATGAAATAAGACCAAGCTTGGAGAGAAAGGATATAAAAAGGACTCAAGGAGATGGTTTTTGTTCAGTCATTTCAATTGTGTCCTACTCTTCATGACCCCATTTGGTGTTTTCTTGGCAAAGATAGTAGAGTGGTTTGCCATTTCCTACTCTAGCTCATTTTACAGATAAGGAAACTGAAGCAAACAGGGTTAAGTGACTTCCCCAGGGATGCAGTATCTGAGGTCAGATGTGAACTTAGCTCTTCCTGAGTTCAGGCCCAGGGCTGTATCCACTATGCTGTTTAACTGCCCCACCGAGATGAGAGGGAAGGTAAGCTAGAAAACTTAAGTAAACATTACTGACAAAATAAAAGATTAACCAGTGATGGAAAAGGAAGTGAACATGGATGACAGGTTCTTAAAAGGTGATAAAGAAGCTTAGGAGATAAGCTATAAAAACCAAAAAGAAGTATGAAGACTGAGTATATCAACCAGGATGAAAGCAGAAGAAATCAGCAGTGAAATGCACCAAGTGTATAGTTTTATATGTGTCACAGTTATGTTCCTGCCATCAGTATTCAAAATGTAGGCTCATCTCCCTTCTAGAGATAAAAATGTTTGAGGAATGCTTCTTTACCTTCCACATTATCATCAACCAACTTCAAAATTCAAAGAAATTAAGTAGAAAAAGGATCTAATTAAGCAGAAGAGAGAATGCTATGTCAGGAGGTTGGAGAGTAGAACACTGTCGCACAGAAGGATGAGAACAAGGATTATTATCCATTTGGATCTTTAAAAAAAATTTTTTTTTTAAAGCAATCGGGGTTAAGTAACTTGCTCAAGGTTACACGGCCAGTTATTATTTCTGGGTGTGGTGCTGAGTATCTGAGCCCGGATTTGATCCAGGTCATCCCGACACTGGAGCCGGTGCTCTTACTCGCTGAGCCACCTGGCCGCCCCAAAAAATTTTTTTTAAAGTGAAGTTCTTCCCTCCATCAAATAAATCTTGGAAGGAGCTGGATCTCTCAGGCAGAAGTAGGTACTTCTCCAAGGAATGATAAAGTAGATTCACAAGTGCTTTTTTTTTTTTGGTATGAAATCATTAAGAGTCAGACCAAAAAAACAACACAAGAGTAATGGTTGTTGATAACTCCCAAGTTAGAGGTATTGGGGCAGAAATTTTCAACCTGATAGTAAAAGAAATATATGTTGTCTTCTCAGGGTATGTATCCAAGACATAAGTGAGAAACTCTCAAGACTTATCTAAAAGGCCCACCTTTAGTAATTTTTGTTGGCAAAATTATATTGCAAGAAGGAATATTGAAAATCAAGAAGTCTTGAGCAAGAAACTGAAAATCATAGGGTTACAGGTGGTATTTTAATCACTGGTGTCCATTATTATTCAGAAAATTATTCAGAAAAGCAGACTTGAGGTAGTGAACAAAAGATTAACGTGATGGTCTTAGGGAATGGAAGTTGGATTTTTGAAGTATAGCTTAAAATATAAGATTGATAATTGATAATTCCTTGGCCAGGAATAATGTATATATACCGAACAAAGCTTGGTATTAATGTATTTGCCCATCTTGCAAATCTAGCAAAAAAACCATTCAACTGACAAGAATGGAGAAAATTTCCCATATCTATCAGGCTACATACTAGAGTCACTAGAATGAAGGAAAAAGAATAACAGTTGAGATGCCCAGAAATTCACAGGAAGGAAAATCTAAGTTAGGAGGAGCTAGTAAAAAACAAAACAAAAGGAAAAAAAACCCCAAGAGATCAAATGTCTATAATTGCAAAGTTTAAGTCCAAACAAATAGGTCTGAATGCAAGGAAACAAACTGGACTTAGCAGGTATCATTTTGATTTAGTGGAACAGAATACTGAATAGGTACCTCTAATTTTTTCTTAAAGATATGTTTGGCGTAGAGAGAGTAGCATTAGAACCATAGGGAAGTATCAATATGGAGGAAAACAGAAGTGATTTTTTTCATTAAAGTATAGTAAAGACCACCTGGACAGAAAGAAGAGAGATGAAGATTTCAGGAAACCAAATGCTACTATATTTGGCACAGAGAAATGACATATTAGGCACGGGAGACTTAAACCATATAGATAGCTGCTAAAGTTTCTTTGTCAAAATCAAAGCTAAAAAATTTCTGACTTACTTTAAACAAGTGTGTCCTCTGAAAAGTGGAGGAACCAAAAAAGGCAAAAAAAATTTTTTTTGCTTTTTTTGGGAGGGCAATTGGGGTTAAGTAACTTGCCCAAGGTTACACGGCTAGTTTTTAGTGTGACTGTTAAGTGTCTGAGGCCAGAACCAAACTCGGGACCTCCCGACTCCGGGGCCAGCGCTTTACTTACTGCGCCACCTAGCCGCCCCAAAAGGCAAATATTTTTCTGCCTCTGATTCTTACTAACAGGGAGAAACTGATTGCTGGGGTGGAAATGATGGAAACCTTGGAGGAAATTAATCATTTCTTCTAGGATCTGATAGAGAATAAAAATGACAATATTATGACATGCACCCTAAATTTGGGAAGATCAGATTTCAAAGGGTTCAGAGAAAGGACGGATATCTTTCTGATTAAAATTCTATAAAGTCAGCCCAGGAAGGATACTCATGAATGAAATCCTGAACTCACAAGTGGAAATGATTCAGATGAGGAAGAAAAACAGGAGTTGTCTGAAGGGAGCAACATTATGAAACAATGAGTATCTCTCAGGCTAGTTCTTCATTTAAAAAGCAAGAAAGCTATCCCTAAGCCCAAGGAACTAAAGCTTAAGCCACATAATTAATGTGAAACTTCTTAGTGGCCTCAGGTCATGAATATGGGGCTTCCTGGTCATCAAAAGGCCCACCCCTGAGAGTGATGCTCTTCAGACTTGGCAGATGGTTCTATGAGTCACAATACCCTGTCATACTAATCCAATACATACTCATATGGGATGAGGGAGCTGTGTCTTACCTGAGCAAAGTGTGGTATTATTCTTTTCATACAATGACTTTGGAAACCTCCTACTGTATAGTCCTGTAAGGATAACTGTCTTAAAAAGGTTTTTTTTTTTTTTAAAGTTGATTTGGGAGGAAGGTCAAAGATAGGACAGAACCCCTCCTCAGGGAGAATGTCAATAAGGCAGGGCTGGTCAATTCTTTTTTTTTTTTTTAAAGCAATTGGGGTTAAGTAACTTGCTCAAGGTTACACAGCCAGGTGTTTCTGGGTGAGTGCTAAGTGTCTGAGCCCTGATTAGATCCCCTGGTCATCCTGACACTGGGGCCGGTGCTCTTACTCGCTGTGCTACCTGGCCACCCCAAGGGCTGGTCAATTCTTACTTTGCTTCTGCTTTCCCTGCTACAAAAAACAACTTGGATTGGAAAAAAAAGAATAAGAATGGATAACAGAGTTGATGAGCAAACAGTAAAAGAACACCAGCCAAACAAACTGCACCCTGTGGCTGAGAAATGACAGGCGTCACTGCTAAGTCATTCAAGGTCAATGATATCTGAAAGACTGCAGAGAATTGAACAGAACAAAGTAAGAGTAGGGGAAAGATCAAATGTTATTTCAATTTTTTTTTAAAGGAAAGAAAATACAGTTTATAGGAAATAAATAAAATATGTAATAAAAATAGTCTACAGGGCATTGAGCTTGGCTTTGATTCCTGGCAAAATTCAAATTTCCATTTACTGAAGAAAACATTTAGAAAAGAAATCAGGGATCACAAGATGGTATGATTTCAGATGACAGACTAGTCTTACTGCCCTTCTGACAGAATTACAAAATTAGAAGATCAGTTTACCTGAAATTTAGCAGTGTTTGATAAAGTAGCTCATACTAACCTTTAGCAAAGAACTGGGTACCACATGTCCATTTCTAAGTTAGTCATTAGTAAAATTAAATGAACCCAACTGACTGGATGGTCAGAGTCAGAGAGTAATCATTAACGATTTAATGTCAACACAGGCATCCAGTGTTATGCCTAAGGGATCTGTCATTTGTTCTATATTCATTAACATTTTGATCAATGACTTGGATAAAAGATACTTTCAGGTGATACAAAGCTGAAGTGATACTTAATATTTGGGGATGACAAAGTCAGGATCCTGATAAGCTAGAATGTTAGGCTGAATCTGATAAAATGAAATTTAACAGAGATAAATGTGAAAATTTGCACTTGAATTCAAAAAAGTAACTTCACAAATACAAGAAGGGGGAAGCATGATTAGACTTGTCTAAAAAAAATCTTGGGGTTTTAGTAGTGGACTGTAAGTTCAATAGAGTCAAGCCCTGACTAAAATCCTGCTTTCTACAGGAAGTCCTTCCCAATCCTTCTTAATTCCACTATCTTCTTTTAATTATTTTCTATTTATTTTGTATAGCTTGCAGGCTGTTTCCCCCATTACTCTGTAAGTTCCTTGAGGGACTGTCTTTTTGCCTCTTCTAGCACACAGTAGGCACTTAATAAATGTTTACTGATAGACCAATATGGTAGCCAACAAGGCTCAATATGATCTTGGGCTGCACTGAAAGGCATGGCTTACAGAAACAACTGCCCCACTGTAGTTTGCCCTAAATAGACTACAACTGGAGTGGCATATTCAGTTCTGAGTCCAAGAATTCAGAAACAACTTCATGAGATGGAGAATAACTAGAACAGTGAAGGGCTTTGAGGACATGACAGACAAAGACCAGCTCAAAAAAAAAGAGAATGCTTACACTGGAGAAAATTCAAGCATGTGAAGCATGTGAGCTATCACATAAAGGAAAGATTAGACTTATTCTGTTTGGATCAAAAGGATACACCTAGGAACAATAATTAGATGTTTCAAAGAGGCAAATATAAGCTTGAAGTGAGGAAAAATGTCCTTATAATTAATTACCCTTAAGTAGAATGGTCTGTTTTGGGAAGGCCTCATTAAAAGTTTTTAAATTGAATTTCAGCTTGTTGCCTATGTGGTAATGATTCATTGTGGGGAATGAGATTGCTTAAGTGACCTAAAAGTTCCCTTCCATCTCTGAAATTCTGTGATCTTGTGGATCCACAAACGTATTAGAATATAAGAGAAAAGAAACTCAATGAATCAGTAGAAAAGCGAAACTTGGAAAACTTATTTATATTTTACATTCTGAGCTCTTAATCTCCAAACTTTTGATTAAATTATTTTTCCTAAAGTTAACAATAATTAGTGAATTTCTATGGACATATCAGAATGTTATTTTGATGACTAAAAATTAAGAATCCAAAGTATATTTCTATACTTGCCTTATTAAATGTTCAGCAAGTTCTGTAACAAATTCTTCAGGGCCATCCTGTATGTGCTTCTTTAAAACATCTTCAATTTCCTCCAATGACATGAATGTGATTTCAGGTTTTTTCCTACCTATGACAGACATTAACAGTTTTAAAAAACAACATAACCCAGAAAAACACGAAAATTCATTTTATCTGCCGAGAACAAAGACAGCAATACAAACTCTTATATCAACAAAACTTACCAATAGTTACTAAAGGAATAGATATTAAAAATCATTGAATTGTTAACTCTCCTAAAATTTTCTTCTACAAATTAGTGACAAGACAGTCATCAAAGTGGAGGGAATAGCATATTTATAGTTTTCTCTCTAAACAGATGTGAGAGTGGTACAACATACATTTATTGTGTCTGGTATAGCAGCAAGCACCCTAGCATACCCAGGGTGGCTGCCAACACAGGTTCTTAGATCTGCTTTTCTAAAGAAAAGCAACTCAAAATGGGTTAACAATCTTGCTTTAATCAAACATGTGCCATTTACCTAGTTCAGGGGAAAAAGGTCAGCACCCCGAACTTCAGAGAATACAAACAAAATACAAACAAATTACAAGCAGCAGACAGGCTTCCAAATGTCTGACCATTACATCCATACCTAGTCACAGTTACCAGAGAGGGAAACACCAACATCTAGGTTTTCAAAGCCAGGGGGCTCAACAGCTGCCCAGAGTCTCCTCTGGTCAAATTACACAACTCTTCTCAAAGTGAGCCCCAAAACAAAATCTCACATCACGGTATATATAGCCTTCTCCTGGCTCAGAGAATGTAACAACCCTCTTGACTCACTGCCCAATCAAAAAGCAACAAGGTGTGGGCATTCCTGAAAACCAGCCTCCTGCTATAGGCTCCAGGTGACCACATTCAGCCTGTTAGGGGACAGAGTATATTTTCAAATCAAGGAAGGTTCTCAGAGTCACTTAAGCCTATCAAAGGGCCTAGGAGCAGGGAAATTAAATTAAATGAAATCTTAAATTCCCATTCCCATAACATCTGGTTATGAAATTTCTTAAGTGTTTTGAATTATTGGGGGGGGGGGGCATTTGTGTGTTGGGATTTGTAAAGCCAAGCACGAGAAGCTTTCCAGAGGACTGCTGCTATGAACAGCTTTCAAGGTTCTGATTACATGGTCTAATGAACACTCTATTTATTCAATAACAAATCAGAACAAAACATTCACAGAAAATCAAGATACAGCATTCAGAATATTACAACTTATCACAGAAAATCAAAATATAGCATTCACAACAACTTATCACTAAAATGGCAATATAGTTTTCACCACAATGGTCACATAGTTTTGAACAAATTGTAATCAATCACTTAGTAACTCAATCATTCAATCATCCTTAAGGCTTGCAAAATACAAAAATCAAAGTACTCCACCCCTGGATACTATATTCATTTAGTCAATCACAGAGTCCTTAATTCAATCACAAAGTACAATCACAAATAAATTACAATTCCATCAGTTACTACTCAATAGAAAATAACACAATTCAGCAGACAGGGCTTCCAGCTGTCTCACCATTACATCCATACCTAGTTTGTTAACAGAGAGGGGAGCATCAATGGCTACCCAGAGTCTCATCTGGTCAAATCACACAACTCTTCCCAAAGTGAGTTCCAAAGCAAAACCTCACATCAGGGTCAGTCACTACTCAGTATTCACAGAGAGGTCTTTTCATCTTGACTTAGGGCAGACTTTCGGCTTTCGTGGTTTCCCTTCCATGGTCCCATCTCCTACCTGAATTCACCAAACTGTCACCTGGGTTCAAAGGGAGACAGCTTCCAGCTCCTTGTCCAGCTCTCTGTGCAGTTCCTGTTCCATAATGAAGCTCACAGTATCCAGTCCACCTTAAATTCTTCACAGTCTCTATTCCTGGGAAGTCAAGGCTTAACCAAGCTACAAAGTACCAACACCACAGTCATGCCTCCTCTGGCAGCTCCAGGTGGCCCTCAGAAGAAGCTCTGCCACCACAAGTTCCCAGGAAATTCTGACTTTCCCAGCTGGGGTTTTTCCTTATATAGAGTATTGCTCCTCCCTGTTTAGCCCCTTCCTGTTGTCAGCAACAGGGGCTCATACCTTCTGTTTCTTTAACAGCGGCTTAATTTGAAACTAGGTGGTAAGTACCTATCAGCTTAGCAATACAGAGGGATCTTCAAATTTCATTACCATTACAGGATTCTAATACCTTCTATATTTCATGGTCTTTAAAATCAAATGCTAAAAGGTTATGTGACTTCTTCAGAATATCACAGTTCAATATGAATGAGAGGTGGGCCTTAACCTAAAGTTATTCTAATGCCTAATCAGGCACTTATCCATTATATTACTTTGGCATTCATATTTAGAAAGAAAAATAAATGCAAAGAATTAGAGTAATAATTTAAGAATAGCAATAATGAAGCTTTTTAATCTGCAATAACAGCTAACATTTCTATAGTAGCTACTAGAAAGCCCCTTTTAAATGACTGAAATGACAACATATTTTAATATGTAAAACCATTCACATTTTGCTAAAAATGTGGGTGCTAGAAATATATAATCTTTAAAGTCTTTTCTAAAATTTTATGCTCTACTACTTTTTTCCTCTTATATAACGCTTATCATAAAACTAGATCTCACTGAATGAATTACTATTTTAAAGTTCTCAAGAACAGAGAGGTAGGGTAGCATAGTGTTAGCTAGACAACAATCTCTAACACATACTCCTATCTGTCCCTGGACTAGTCACTTAATAGTGACAGAGGAATTTTTCTCATTAGGCAGAGCTCCTCATAACAATTAAATGAAATCATAGGTCCAGGTCCTAGTCAGTAATGGTTAATTTTTACTTCATTCAATAGTATTATTGTATTTGATATGGTGTTAAGAGATTAAAATAGGGGCGGCTAGGTGGCGCAGTGAATAGAGTACCAGCCCTGGAGTCAGGAGGACCTGAGTTCAAGTCCGGCCTCAGACACTTAACACTTACTAGCCATGTGACCTTGGGCAAGTCACTTTAACCCCAAATGCCCTCCAAAAAAAAAAACAAACCCCAAAACCTTCCCACATAAAAATAACTGGCCGTGGGGTGGCCAGGTGGCGCAGTAAGAGCGCTGGCCCCAGCACTGGGAGATCTGGGATCGGTTCCGGCCTCAGTTACTTGGCACCCACACAAAAATTACTGGCCATGTAACCTTGAGCAAGTTACTTAACCCCGATGGCTTTAAAAAAAAAAAAAGAGTTTAAAAATGGAGCCATTTAAACTTTTCTATCATAGTTATATTGACAGAGAAGGCTGAGTCACATCAGTACAACCTTGCTGGTTTCTGCTAAAATTTAGCTTAACACTACCTACTATATAAGGCTTTGCTGATCTTTCCAGCTGCTAGTATCTCCCCTATCCTTGATTATCTTGTAAATGTTGTCTTTCCTGTACAAATAAGCTTTTGGGAGGACAGGGTCTATTTCATTTTTGGCTTTGTATCCTCAGTACCTTGGCCATAGTGGACACTTAGTGCATATCGACTGATTAATTTAGGATATATTTTCCTATGCCTTAATAATTCAACTTTACCTAAAATGTGAATCTAGTTAAGGGCTCAATATTGTTATAACTAGTGAAGAGGGATATAATTTTTATGAATACCATAGTTTCCTGCCATTTACTATAATTCTAAATTTTTGTTGGTAAAACAACAAATCATAATATTTTTACCTGTTCCAATAAGAAAAAGCGCATAATAACCCAAAACTACTATGGCAAAAGGCAGTGGGTACTAAAAGGTCACAGCAAATTCAAAGCTGGTATGACTTTATGTGTATTCCTTATTGATTGTCATCAGTATCTCTGTAAGACTTATCAGTCTGATTGGTCCACTACAGTGAAATAACACTTGAAATTTACATGGAATTCAGTTGAAATCCAGGTTAAAATAATAATTATCTTACATTTTCTTCCATTAAGGGTGAAACCAAGTTTCAGTAGCTTGATTAATTTCATATTAACTAAACTCAAAAGCAGAAAATTCTTATTTAAAATTGAATTTCAAAATAGTTCTTTTGTAGAGTTTGAAACCAAGAACTAACCCGTCATAAAACCAAACACACATTTAATTGTCATACACAGAAACAAACTGAAGTACTGCAATAACAATGCTGAAATATTTGTATTTCTCTTTTGTTTTTCAAGATTCCATAACTTAAAATTTTATAATTTCATAGTACTTGCCTAAGTATATACTCAAGAAAAACCTATAGATTACAATATTTAATAAAATAAAAATGCCACAAACCAGTGTTTGCTGACTGAGTCTCATCATCACTATCATCATCTTTCCTTCCTTTCTTCTTGGTCTTTTTAATTTTGATCTCTCTGGAATTTCCACCGCCACCTCCTCGTACACTTCCACTGCCCTCTGGTGGAAAATGACATTATTTACTACAATCCATCCAAAATACCTTACAGAGGAAAAATTGATAATATATTGTTACATGGCCCAAGTTTGTCAGACTAAATCAAAAGCAATGTTTTACTTGTTTATTTGTCTTTTTCTAACCACTTGGGATTTTCTTAATAAGATTATAAACATGTAACCTCTCAACCAGAGGTAGAGATTTTGTTAGATATATTTAAAAGAAAAAATTATTTCTTATAAAAAGTGATTTTAGCTCCTATCTCAGAAATACACTAAACTTTATAAAAATGTGAAACCAATAAAATCTGAAAACCAACAGACTTGTGAAACAAGATTTCTCAGGTAGGCAGCAAATGCATTAATATCAACCTTTCTACCTAAACAAAAATTTGGCAAATATAGCTCACTTAAATCACTTAGCATTTAGAGTACTGGAATTAAAAGCCACATAGTGAATAACTGATGCCTCTATTTAATGTTACCTGGAAATGATACTTAATTTTAAGTTTTTAGAAAAAGTCCTTAAAAAGCAAAAAAAAACTAGAGCACTTACCTAGAATCCATTACCTAATTATGTTTAAAATACAGCCATCTTTATGTCACAACGTTTGTCTTTTAAACTACACAAATTTACATAAAATCTAAGTTCCCTATTTTCAAAGTTCTAAGAATTTTATTAATTCTTACCATATTTAGGGAACTACTATTTTATTTTCTCTTGACTTTTAGGATGAAAAGTGACTTTATCTTCCAAAGCACAGTAATAAAAAGAACATGATTACAAATTTGTTATTTACAATTGCTTTCTTGCCTGAAGTTTTTTTTTCAATTTGAAGGATGTTAAGGAATCATATTTAACTGCATAAAACCCAAAAGATTCCTTAATTATTGGAAAGAAACAGAATAGATTAGTTATACTGATATACCAGGGGACAAACTTATTATGCTCAATTTACAACAATCTCATCCCTTTAAAATAAAACAGAAGGCATGACTTTTGAACACTATGACGCTTTACTACTTTAAGTAGTATATCCTTGGTTCAATTTCGCCAAAGTGGTGAGAAAGAGAGACTTAAAAGTACTGTGATATCTGACAGAACAAAGAAAAGAAATATAAATTGGATAGCAAAAACTGAATATAAATTGGTATGCAAACAACTTAAAAAATTTTTTTACATGTCTATGTCTAAATACTGTAGCTGTGAATGTCCTGAAATCCTGATTGTTCTAACTTGAGACTACATGTAAAGATTTTGAATATTTTACTTTCAGCTATTAAGAAAATATTTACAGGTCTGTTATCTTTTATTTTTTTTTTTTTTGCTTTTTGGAGGGCAATTGGGGTTAAGTAACTTGCCTAAGGTTACATGGCTAGTTTTTTTTGTGTGGGTGTTAAGTGTCTGAGGCTGGAACCAAACTCAGGTACTCCTGACTCCAGGGCTGGCGCTTTACTCACTGCGCCACCTAGCCACCCCAGTTGTTATTTTTCAATGATAATTAGCAGCATTACCAACAAAAGATAATTTCCACTAATTCTAAAGCAAAAACATTCTTTAAAAGAAGTCTGGTCTATCTTGTTGGGAAACCACTCAACTTTCAAGTAAGGGGTGCTTTAAAATTAATAGAAGGCATCTACATATTAGCATTAAAATTTTAAGTCATTCTGTTGGACAAGTTTACCAATTCAAACTAATTATCAACCATGTCTTAGAAACCTGAGTTCTTAATTCTCAACCTAAATGCCTTAATTTCCACGTTAACATGTTCCTAGTATTTTCAGAGCATATACTAGAGATTTGAAAAATCAAGTGAAACATGTATCAGTACCCAAACTGGTTTATGTTGATGATCAAAATTTAAACTTAAGAAGTATAAATCTTCTAACTTGTTTAACTTCTAGTGGACATAATATGCAAGTTCAACCTTTACAAAGTAGATTTTATAACATGAAAATATTTGGATTAAAAACACCTCTAAGCTGTCAATACTAATAAGCTACCTGTTGCTTTTCGTCGTCGTTCATCTTTTTTATCCTTTTTACTTAAACTAACACTTTCCAGGACAGGAGACTGCTTCAAATCTTCTTCAGTGATTAAACGTACAGGATTATTTTTTATCTCCTGTGGGGAAAAAATGAATTTACTTTCACTACATCATTATATGCCTGCTACATACTACAAAACAAAATGATCTTTGGTTACATAATTAGGTCATACTTATTTGTTAATTTGAGATCTATTTTCCAATATAAATTGTTCTGGACTGCAGGTGTGATCTCACTTTTCTTCTCAGAGTTCTTTGATACTGGCCACCCCCACCACTGCTTCTAATGTATAATACCATGCCATCCTTCTCTGTATCCCCTTTTTACTTTTCTTTTTTTGTTGCAATTTTAACTTTTTCTGTGTTTTTGCCTTCTATGACAATAAGCCTGGTTTTTCTTGCCATCATCAGATAACATGAAAATTCTTTATTTCTGGGCAGTCTAACAGCCAATTGCATTACATCAGATGTAATTTTGGAGTTTCCTATTTTCACCAGTGCTTTAGAGGTTGCTTCTTTGCACTGAGACACTCTTTTTCACTTGTTCACTATTCTGGATACCCGAGGTTTCCAGAAGGCTGACTCCAAATAACCACAGCACTAATGTATCTGTATCCATAAAAATAAGCAAACTGGAAGCTGTTTAACCTAATTTTTGTTCATTTCCTTAGAACCATTTTTGACTGATTAACAGTTGTTAAGTATATTAGAAAAAATTCCAGTTCCCTCTTAAGATGGGCAAGTTTTCTACAAGGAATATATGTCATTCATTTGCTTCTCATCCCTTAGTGCTCTTCTAAGGACACATGTCTGAAATATTAAGACACAGCAAGTAAGTATAATCAATACCTGTTAATATTATTACTAGAAAAGTGAATGGTTCTACTAAATGTACAAAACTATTAATATAATTCCAATAAAAAAGATGAAGAAGTTCCAATCTCCTGGGTAGAAATACTAAATTCAGAGGAAACAAAATAAAACAACCTGCTTCATTTATGGTACCTAGGATAGGTATATAAAGTATGGCTGCTCTTCTTCAGAAAATAAACTTTTAAGGCCTCTACTACAATGCTACCAAAATTTTTACTAACAGATATCCTCCAACCTAATTAAATACAAATATTTCTTAAAATCTCCAATAATATAAATTGTAGAAAGGGTGCCATTTATCTGAGAGTTCCCTATAGCAATGAAATCACAAACCCTATCTTTATTTATTAAAGTAGAACTAGATGAAACATTAGCAACAATAATAAACAAATGTACCTAATGTATTAAAGTACTTTATGCATAGTTTATTAAAATGTGTGCACATGTATAATCTGTTCCATAAAATTCTGCAAGGCAGTACTTCAGTTACTTTAACTATCCCACTGATAAAAAAACTGAATAACAGAGAAATTAAGTGACTTGCCTACAGTTACATGCTGAAGAACAGCAGTAGCATGTGAGTCCAGGTTTCTCCTTATTTCTAGTCCAACATTTTTCCCAGCATGTTCTTGATATTGTATTTTAATCAATCAATAAACATTTATTAAGTGTCTACTATGTGCCACATACTGTACTAAGTACCGGGGATACAGAAAGAGAAAAAATAGTCCCTTCTCTCAAGGAGCTATTTTAAAAGGAACTTTTCTAATTGTCTTCTCAAAAATTTAGGATTGCCTTCCCCACACTTAAATTCAATTAATAATACTTTAGTATATAAAATATTTATGTGCATATAGAATACAAAGAATATGCTACAGAGAAATTATGTATCATATGGAAATTCTTATTCAAATCCAAATTGCTTTAAATATGTGGGATAACTTTTGTGCATTTAAATTTTTAAAATTTATTGCTGTACCTTAAGGGGAATCAATTGAGATGATTATGATTTTCTAAACAATCAAACAATGGGAGGCAGAGGGTAGACATTTAAAGAGAAACAGATTGAGAGATAAACCCAAAGGAATAAACTAAAGGAAATGCGCATTTAAATGTAAATACTCTAATATTCATCTCTCTGACTACACTGCCAGTTCTCTCTCTCTCAAAAAAAAAAAAAAAACCCAAACCAGAATCAAAAGTTTAAAACATTTCAATGTTTGGTATATGACAGAAAAAAAATGGCATACCTTTTCAGCTTTCTGGTGCATCAAATCACTGAACAACTCTGTACAGTCACTTATAAACTTTTCACTAACTACAATAGTATCATTAAAGACCACAGCTGATGGCTGTTTGTTGAATGTTCTCATCACCTGCTGAAGCAACATTCCAGCATCTTCCACTGATAAAGAACTGGGCAGTAGTGGCTAAAATAACAAACAAAAATAATATTACATATATAGAAATATATTTCCAGTTCAAACATTTAAGCACCTACTACATGCAAACTGCTATACTAGGTACAGAGGGAAAAAGTGACAAAACATAAAAATGTCTCTGCCCTCTGAGAGCTTCCTAATTTTACCTATGGTGATACAATCGGTATAATACATATAAGTAAACACAAATAATTTCACAAAGGAAAGGTTACTGGTAACTAGATGGGTGAGGAGTACAAATGAAGGAAGGCTGTGTATTGGAGGTTGCTAACACTAAGTGTTAAAAGAAGCTAGAGAATTCAGAAGAGACTACAATTTAGGTATGGGAGACAGACTAAATACAAAAGCATAAAGATAGATATGATATATGAGTTTGGGGAAAAATCAGTTAACCAAGTAGACCAGAAAATAAATTGGACAAAGAGAAGTAATGTGAAATAAGTCCAGACTGCAGAATGCTTTAAATGATGAATTTATATTTTATCCTTGGAGGCAATGAAGGCTTTTGAGTATGGGAGTGATATGATTAAACCTTTGTTTCAGGAACTACCATAGCAATTCTGTGGAGAACAGATTAGAGAAAGAACAGACAATTAGGCAGCTACTACGGTAGTCCAAGCAAGAAGTGATGGGGGTCTGAACTACAGATGTGGCACAGTGAGTGTAAAGAAAGGAATGTATGGGGGAAGCCAGGTGGTACAGTGAGTAAGAGCACAGGCCCCAGCTTCAGGAGACCAGAGATTAGTTCCGGCCTCAGATACTTAGCACCCACAGAAAATAACTGGCTGTATAACCTTGAGCAAGTTACTTAACCCCAATTGCTTAAAAAAAAAAAAAAAAGAAAGGAATATATGGGAGACACATGAAGTTAATTAGGTATAAGAAAAATATGAAGGGGAGAAGAGTTGAGGATTATTCTGAGGTTAGGAATCTACAAGATTGGAAATAACGGTGCTACCTTCAATAGCAAAAGGAAGTTAGGCAAAGGAGTAGATTTTTGAGATTTGAGATACTGATATGGCATCCATATGGCTATATGGATGAGGTTAACTGGAAGTTCAAAAGAGAAATAAATGTATATGTCCATGCATGCATGAATATGTACACAAGTAGATATAGATATGAATATACATATAGATACCATCTGTATAGTGATAATCACTGAAACCACGGAAGCTGAACTCACCAAGAGAGTGTAGAAAGAAAGGAAGGCCCAGGAAAAAGCTTTGGGTACACATATGCTTAACAAATCGGAGAGGATGAAAATAGTGACAACGTAGCCAAGAAGAGTGAAAAGCAACAGAACAGTAGGAGAACCAAAACAGAATATCAGGAAAACCAAAGGCAGACAGAGAATCAAGGAAGAGGGAACAGCCAATAGTGCTACAGAGAGGTAAAGAATGAGATGTGTAATGGTTTTAGCAATATTTGTTGGTAACTAAAGAGAAGAGAGATGGTAAGAGAGTCAAGAGTGGGAAGTGAGAAAGTAGCAGCGTGTGAGAGAGTCCAGAGTGAGAAGAGAGAACAGAGTGGCCAGAGCATGGAAAACTGACCGGTAGGATAGGTAAGGGTGAAAAAACTAGGTTTCAAATCAGTAAAGCAGGACAGACTGAAGAATCAACACCTACCCAACATTAAACCTTCAAAAACTAAAAGACCAGAAGATAAAACTGCTTCTTAGAGCAAATACAGTAGAATAAAACTCTCACAATTGCATAAGTATTCTTTTCTTCTTGATTTTTCCCCTTTTTGTTTGCATCATCGATTTCATCAGTGTGAGAAACTCTGGTATATTGACTCTTGCTACTGATGCAGACTGGCAACTTGCTTATGACTTAAGTTTTAAAGAGTTGCCTGGGACATTGAGAGGTTAAATGACTTGCCCGGGCATATTGTCTTGATTATGTGAATTAAATTGTTAAGCACATAAAATGGTTAAACATTAAAGAGAAATAACAGACTGCTATTGGACATAAATAATAGAAAACATACCAAAATATCCACCCAGGAGCCAGAACTGATGGCTTCCTCTACTGACGCTTCGACCTGGTCTACAATTTCTTGACCAACACAAGCAGCTTTCAAAAACAAGAGCTGTGCAGTTTTGTATCTTTTCTTTACGTAGTTCACAGCATCTGGGATTCCAAGTCTTGATAAAGCATCAAATTCTAGATATCCATCACAAAAAATTGTGTGAGTTATATCTTCTTTGGATACTCAAAGAATTCAAATTTTCCAGCATAATATATACTTTTCTTACTACTTCCTACATTTAAAACATGTTCTTTTCTACTATTGTAATGTGTACACAATGTATTTTAGTCATTCATTCATTCAACAAGAAGTTATTAAACACTATGTGCCAAGTACTGCTGCAAATACGAAAGGTCAACTCTCCCCCATCTCAAGGAGCTTTAATTCTATTGAGTGTCTCACACTGACATTTTTCAGTAGCTTGATGGGCAATCAATCAACTTCAGACTTATAAACTGTTCAGATGCTATAGGTGGAACAGAAAATAAGAAACTTATCAACTATGAAATCCTCAATATAAGAAGAACCAGAGGAAGGACTCCAACAAATGGGAGGTATATTCTATTGAAGATTTTTGGAAAAATATGGGTGATAGAATGAAAACATGAGAAGCTACAATCTGTTGTCAGCAGAAGGCATATCTACATCAATGAAAAGATCCAAATAAACCAGGAAAAATAGTTTGGAAAGAGCGTTATAGCTAGATTCAAAAAAACAGAATTCTAATTCTGGCTCAGTACTTACTGATTCTGTGATATTGAACTAATCCCTTTCTCTCTCTGGGCATCAGTTACCATAAGAATGATTAGTCCTCTTTATGGGTATTACACAGTGATGTGTTATTCATTTTTAGGCAACTTAAGTGCTTTTGTAACAAAAATGGCAGAATATTCCTTAGAGCATCTTATTTATTTCATTTTTAAAAAATTTTTGATATTCTTTAAAACATGAAGAACAAATATTACTCAATTAAAGTTTTCTGTCTTTAATCATTGACACTAGCAATCCAGAGCTCAAAGAGAAAGATCAGAACTACAGTTAGAGTAAATCACATTTTATTTCCCATTAAACTTAATTAAAATCGAATTAATGTTCATATAAGGGTAGTTTTTCAAAATAGTTCACATTTCACTAATGTATACCTATGTAACTTGAAGTGAACAAAACTGTACAATGAAAACATTGAAAAAAACCCTTAGAAGTCTAATCTTCTGTGATAATACTTAGTACTGATAAATTAATTATCATACAAAAATAAACCATAGTTAAAATAACATAATCTGAAACATTTCATTAAGTGTCTACAGTGTACAGGACCACACTGTAGTCTGAACTAGGAGTCTTAGGTGACCTAATTCAGTCCTCTCATTTTACAGATTGAGAAAACTGAGGTTCAAAACAGCTAAATTTTACAGAGGTCAATGCCTACTAAAAAGCAAACCTAGACTCAAACCCATGTTTTCTGATAGCAAATCCATCATTCTTCCTCTATACAACACTGTCTCTCAAAAGTACAATTCTACTCTAAAGTTCATGGTTGTGGAACAAAAGATGGAAAAGGGATCTGTAATCTCCCTAACAAGTCCAGCAAACTAGCTAAAGAGTAGTTTGTCTGCTTTGGAACAGGCCAGGGGTTGTTAACCTAGGTCTGTAATCTTGTTTTCAAAATATTCTGGTGACTATATTAAGCGGTTTCCTTTGTAATAGTTTATGTATTTAACAAAAATAATTACTCTCAGAAGAGATACATGGCCCCCCAAAATGTTAAGAACCTTCAGTTTAGGATATGTTTTACAATATGGTACAGAATTATGATTAACTACCCAGAAAGCAATGAAACTGAGATGACTGTAATGTAGCAGGCAGGTAATAAATGCTTGATTGATACATAGTCAATTTTATTTGATTGCTAAGAAGACCAAAATAAATAGACCTCACTTTTTTTTTTATCTTAATAATAGCTAACGTTAGGGGTGGCTAAGTGGTGCAGTGAGTAAGAGCGCCGGCCCTGGAGTAGGGAAGACCTGGGATCGGTTCCAGCCTCAGACACTTAACACCCACACAAAATAACTGGCCGTGTAACCTTGGGCAAGTTACTTAACCCCAGCTGCTTTAAAAAAATAATAATAATAGCTAACATTTATATAGTCCTTTAAAATTTGCAAAGTGCTTTCTTTACATGTATTATTTGCTCTTCCCAAAAACCCTGTAAGATGAATTCAAACGAGATAATCACTCTCAGTGAGTGCAATCAATCGAGTACTATCTAAAAGACAAGATAGCTCTTGTAGTAAGTATTATCTTAATTTTACTGTTAACATTTTGAAGCCTCTCTTTTAGTGATAATGTAAAAAAAAATAAGACATTAATAAATTTCTGGGACTTATCCAGTATACTGAAAATAACCTATACTGAAAAATGTAATTCTATCAGAATGAGAAAAAAATGAGTACTTTCCCAATGCTACCTTCAAAGAAAAAAAATAGGTGTTTATTTAGCAAAAAAAAATTATGCTGTGCTTTTTAAAACTTTTGATATGGTAGTGACACAATTAAGAACAAGATAAGCATGTGTATTTATTGTGACTATTTATTTATTCTCTAAGAGAGCAATCAATGAAATCCATTCATCTAATAGCTCAGTTCATTTGTTTATGTGACTATCTGGATCTTTTAAAATGTATGATCAAGTTTTAGAAAGAAATCAAAAAGTGGAAGTTTAGAAAAAGCTAAAAATAAAAAAAGTAGTTACCTAGATAGCCATTTTGCCTGAAAAAGGAATCCACCCAGTTGCTCTGTGTTCTCGAATATATATCAGGAACAAATACAGCTTTATCTTGTCTCCCTCCAACTACTGCACCTTTTAAACGTCCACTATTAACAAGTTCCTCAAGCACAGCTTTGGGGGGAAAAGTACACAAAAATCAATAGGGGTATAAGATTACTAAAAATCAAACAATTCTGATAAGCTTATAATACTTTGCCATACCACCATTTAAAATTCCCCACCAGCAAAGGAAATTCTGAGAAATCAATGCACCAGTTAAAAATGTTACTTTTTACACTGTTTGAACCTAAAACATTAATTGTCCTCAAATTCTCAAAATGAATATCATACTAATAAAATTTTTTTTGAAAAGTAGGTAGTTGCATGATATTAAATCTGTTCCTTCACTAGTGTTACAAAGATCAATGTTCTGGCACCTGGAATGCCTATTACATGCTAAAAAGTTTGCAAAATTCATTTTAAAAAATTGAGCTTTTTGCAATTAAGTCATAAACAGGTAGTTCTTATAATTGCTATATTTCAAAATAAAATGACATATAATAATAAATATAATTTTCATGCCAATTTGACTAATTTACAAGGGGCACTATTTACACAATTATGATTCTAAATTCAATGTTATCCATTATTTCCAGATGTCTTGCTACATAAACTCTACAGCACATTAAAGCTGAATTTTTAAAAATAATTTTCTTAAACACAAAATAGTCATGCCCTAAAACACTCAATAGTTTTTTTTAAATTACCACAAGTTTCTAAGTAGAAATCCAGCAGCTCAAATATAGACTCTAAATTCCTGGCGATATTAGGCTTCATCATTTTTGATTCAGTTGGAATATTCTCTGCTTTAAGGTGATTTTTTATATAAAGAATATTAGTAAAATCCCCAAAACATAGTAGGCTCAGATTAAGTGACCAGAGTTATCATTACTAGGAACTTACTAATCTTTAATTACCTTACTAATAGTTAACTAAAGTATACCATTTTGTGGTTCAGACCCCTGTTCTTAGTGAGGCTGTAGTTTACTTCATATTTTTTCATATTTTAAGTTTCATTTTTAAGTTATGAAAGAGATAAAAGTCAAATACTAGCTGAAATAAAACGCCAACATTACAAAAATAAAATGAAGGAAAATAAATCTTCTCTGCAAGGAATTCCTTTTTCTGTAGTAAATATAATAAATAAGTGTTTAATAAACTGGGCAAAAAGATTCTAATTCCCAAATTTACAGAGAAGGTTGTATTTCTGTTAATAATCAGAAGTGGAAATAAGTAAAATCCAAAACTATGTGAAATGTATAGTATCACGAAAAGCTTAATGATAAAACCCTAGGGGCAAGCACTCAAGTAAAACAGATTAAACTAAGATTTAAGTTTTTAGACTTTTTAATATACTTTGAGTTCTAAAAATATAATTTCATTTGTGAAACTTTAGAAATAACTTTATTGCTGGGAAAAAATGCATTTTAAAAACTTTTTTCTTGAGTAGGCAATTATTTTTGGCTAAAATAAGCTTTATAAAGCAAGGAAGACAATATTACATTTTTAAATATAACAGTCACAAAGCTACAGAGTAGCTATTTAACAAATGAAGCACAATTTGAACCAAACCTACAATAAAGCAACTGCTCCTGAAATCCATAGCGGGAAATCAAAGAAATTACTGGGGTAGGCCTAGAAAGAAAGAAAGAAAAACTTAAACTTTACTGATAAGCACAGTACAAAATAAATTAATTTATTTTAAAGTAGATAAGCACAAGGAAATTTCAATAAATTTTCTAGTAAAAGTGAAAATGTGAAAAACACTCAAAATTTTTTCCTGCACTACCATACTTAGTCAGAATTACCTATCAAGATACAGAAAAAAAGGTCAATCATTGCTCTGCATGATGTCTGTTCTTTTTCTGGGAAAATGTTAGATATTAAACTATTTCAACATTGAAATATATTTTTAGCTTCTCACATAGCCTTGATCCTGAGACCTCTTCTCTTTTTACTCTATTATCTTCTGGGTTCAACTGCTATCTCTGTACAGATGATTCTCAAACCTATATATCCAGCCCTAGCCTCTCTCCTGAGCAATAGTCACAAATCACCAACTGCCTTTTTCGAACATCTTGAACTATATGTACCAAGGTACTCTGAATTTGACATATTCAATACAGAAACTCATAACTTTGTCCCCAAACTTTCTGCTCTTCCAAACTTCCCTTTTACTGCCGAGGACACCTACATCCTTCTAGATATTACCCTGGACTCTTTTCCTCACTCATCCCCAGAATGGATGAACAAGAAATAAAAAAGCATTTATAAATATTATTATCCCAAGCACTGTATTAAATGGAGAAGACAATACATAAAACAAAGTTCAGGTACAGAGCAGATTTCACAGAATTCTTACAGCCCAGAATTCTTAAGGGCACAACAGTGGACAGATGTTAAGGCTTTGTATTCTCTATCTCATACATGTCAAAACATACTATCCACAGGCCATTTGTAGCTCATAACACTCCCAAGTGTGGTCTGTACCAGATTAAAATGCAATTCAGAAATATCTAACAGATAAAAATACAATAAAACATAGATGATGTTAATATGTAGCTACGTAAGCCAATATGCATCTCACAGGATGCATTCCAGTCCCATGTACATATTCCAGTCCTATGTACAGTTTAGTGGCACCTATTTCTATTTGAGTTTGACTCCATCTCATCAGAAGGAATGGGGTTAATTTCCATCTCATTCAGTCCCCAAAAGGAATCAAGCAGACCAGCTAGTGGGAAGTCTGGTATAGAATGCCCCTGTGGAAGCACTGTCACTTCTCCTCCATTCTGGGTGGACTATAGGACAGCCCAGGCTGAGGAAGGAAGGCAAAAAGATAGGGTACCCCTAATAGGCTATCCCGGGTGGGTTCTGGGATGGACTGGGGTCAAAGCTTGTCATTTCTACACTCATAACTCTCCTTTTTTCACTCACACAGGTATATCTAATTCAGATTATCACCTGGACCACAGCAATGGGTCGTTTAACTGGTCACTCTGACTCAAGTCTTTCTTCACTCCACTCCACTCATCTGACCATGTCAATTCTCTGCTCAAAGAGCTAAAGTGGCTCCCTCTTATTTCCAGGATCAAATATAAATTCCTCTGTTGGGAATTTAAAGCTCTTCATAAAAGGACCTCTACCTTTCTCATATTCTTATACTTGACTCTCCTTTGCACATTCTACAATCCAGCTACACTGACCAACTCTGTAGTGCCAGAACAGGACACTCATTTCTCATTTCTCTGCCATTCCACTGACCATCCCCCTCTGCTCACTGGAATAATTTGCCTCCTCTTCTCAACTTCTTATTTTCCTGAACTTCCTTCAAGACTCAGCTTAAATCTCACCTTTTGCAGAAAGCCCTTCTTGGTCTTTCCCAGCTGCTAAAATTTTCCCTTTTCTCAGCAAACCTTCAGTCTATTCTGTACATATCTTGTTTGTGCTTATTTGCAACTAGTCTTCTCCATCAGAATGTAAGATCCTTAAGGTCAAGGACTGTTTTTGCTTTTTTTGTATGCAAAGAACCTAGCATAGTCCTTGTTACCTAGTAAGCCCATAATATATGCTCATTAACTAACTATACTTATTAATCATTCCTTATATGATGCCTCAAAAGACTTAGTGTAGACTTTCAGGATATCCTGAATTTCTGGCTACCTCAGTCAGAAATCTAAAAACCGCTCATGAGTAAGAAGGCAGAATACCTGCAACCAGATGTTATCACTAGGGTGTAATGAATTGCCCTGGAAGCCAAACTCAACACTGTGGAGATGATTCCAGTGATGCTGCTTATATCAAAGCTATAAATATATTTACAATAGCCATAGTGATTAGAACATGTCTCCCAACTTGTCTATACAAAGCTATCAACTACAAAAACTGAAGGCTAGAATGGGTCACTAAAGTCATTTTCATTAATAGTGATGAGAATAATATCCTTCATAACACCTAGTATGGTGCTTTGTATCTGGCATATGATTAATAAATATTTCTTGATTGTGAAAGGCCAAATAGAAAACATTTGGAGAACTAAGGGGTGGAGGGGTGAAGGAAGGTGGCTGTAAAACAAGTGGCCAATTGTTTTATTAAAAAATTATTTATTAAATAAATATTAATTTATTAAATAAAAAATTAATATTTATTGTTTAATTATTAATTGATATTATTTTTATCAAATAGACTTTATTAAATAAATAAAACAATAAATTTGTTTTATTAAAATTATTTCTATTATTTATTAAAAAATAATAACTAAAAAGCTTTAAAGTGATTTTGCCAACAGCATTAAACTGAAGTTGTTAAAATAAACAAAAAAGGGGGCAGAGTGAAGATGGCGGAGTAGAAACAGGGCTTCCGCTGGGCTCTGGCTCCCATCACCTCCAATTCATGTAAAAGGTGACTCTGAACAAACTTTGGAGCTACAGAACCCACAAAATGACACAGAAAAGCTAACCACCCACTGAGGACAGTCAGTAGGCCAGCACAGAGCTCTGGGGGCAGAGCCCAGCCCCAAGGGAGCTAGAGGTTTTAAAAAATGTCCCAGGGTGCCAGAGGTTTTAGCCCCAGGGCAGGCCTGACAACCACCGGCTGGAGGGACTTCAGATCACCAGCAGCTGTGGTGGTTCCCAGAATTATCAACCCATAGATGCTAAGGAAAAAGTGAGAGGTCAGTGCAGTATGGACTTTGGGATCCAGTAGTTGGGAGTGTGGTCGGCCTTTATCCCCTGGAGGGAGAAACCGCTGAGGCACCTTGGTCCTCACATGGCAGCTTCAGTTCCTGGTCTGCAGTTTGTAGGGGAACCAAGGAAACAGTCTGAGGGGTAATCACCCCTGCTTTAACCTGCTTGGATCTGGATTACAGTCTAGGGTGGAGGTCCTGGTGTGTGTGACCAGCTTGCCAGAGCACATGGAGGCTTCAGAGAGGGCACCCAACTAATATCTTCAGCAGCTAAGAAAACCCCAGTGTTTGGTATGAAGCTCCCCTGTATGGTAGCAGAGTCCTACTGTGGCAAAAAGCCCCAAAAGCCAAGTAATTGAGTGGCAACATGAGCAGGCAAAGGAAGCAAAGCAAACAGAGGAATCCAACATTAGACTCCTATTTTGGGGACAAAAAAGATCAAAGCATGGAACAGGAGGAAGACAGTGAAGTCAGAACTCCTGCAACAAAAGCTTCCAAGAAAAATACGAGCTAGTTACAGGCCAAAGAGGAACTTAAAAAGGATTTTGAAAATCAAATAAGAGAAGTAGAAGAAAAATTGGGAAGAGAAATGAGAACGATGCAAGAAAATTATGAAATGAGAGTCAACAACTTGACTGAAGAAAATAACACCTTAAAAAATACTTACTCAAATGGCAAAGGAGGCTCAAAAAGCCATTGAGGAGAAGAATGCCTTAAAAAGCTGAATTTGCCAGATGGAAAAAGAAACTCAAAAGGTCACTGAAGAGAATCATTCCTTCAGAATTAGACTGGAGCAAATGGAAGCTAGTGACTTTATGAGAAATCAAGATACTATTAAACAGATCCAAACAAATGAGAAAATAGAAGGCAATGCGGGAAAACCAGTGACCTGGAAAATAGGTCCAGGAGAGATAATTTTAAAATTATTGGACTACCTGAAAGCCATGATCAAAAAAAGAACCTAGAAATCATCCTTCAAGAAATTCTCAAGGAAAACTGCCCTGATGTTTTAGAACCAGGGGGCAAAACAGAGGTTGAAAGAATCCACCGATAACTTCCTGAAAAAGATTCCAAGAACAAAACTCCTAGGAATATTATTGCTAGGTCCAGAATTGCCAGATCAAGGAGAAAATATTACAAGCAGCCAGGAAGAAACAATTTGAATATTGTGTAAATACAATCAGGATAACACAAGATCTGGCAGCTTCTACATTGGGGGATCGAAGAGACTGGAATATGATATTCTGGAGGTCAAAGGATCTGGGATTAAAACCAAGAATCACCTACCAATCAAAACTGAGTATCATGTTTCAGGGGAAAATATGGTCATTCAGTGGAATAGAGGACTTTCAAGCATTCTTGATGAAAAAAACAGAATTGAATAGAAAATTTGACATTCAGATACAAGACGCAAGAGAAGCATGAGAAGGTAAACAGGGAAAAGAAATCATAAGGAACTTAACAAAGTTGAACTATTTACATTCCTACATGGAAAAATGATAATTGTAACTTATGAAACTTTTCTCAGTATAAGAATAATTGAAGGGAATATAAATGTGTGTATATATATATGTATGTATACACATACATATATATGTCTATATCAGAGGGTATATGGATGTATGAATACATATGTGAATGTGTGTATATATGTGTACAGGTATACATAGAGGACACAGGCCCAGTTTAATGGGAAGGGATGATACTTAAAAGGTAAAATTAAGAGGTGAGAGAGGAATATAATGACAGGAGATGGGGAGAGATAGATTGGGGCAAACTATCTCATATAGAAGAGGTAAGGGAAAATAGTTACAATGGAGGGAAAAGAACAGGAAGTCCAAAGGGAATGGGTCAACCTTATTCTCATTGAATTTGGCTTAGGGATGGAATGACATACACACTAAATACGGTATCTAGGGAAGGGGATGAGATGGGGGATGATGGAAGAGAGGACAGGCTGGTGGGAGGTGGGATAGGAGGGAGGGAAATATAGTCAGTCTGTTACAATATATCTACTATGGAAATGTTTTGCATAGCTACACATGTACAACCTATACTGAATTGCTTATCTTCCCAGTAAGGGTGGGTGACAAGGAAGGAAGGGAATGAATCTGGAGGAAGGGAATGAATCTGGAATTCAAAGTTTTAAAATCAAATGTTTAAAATATACATAAATATGTGTGTATACTATTATAAATATTATTTTACATGTAAATGGGAAATAAGATATACAGGCACTGGGGCATAGAGATCCACCATGCCCTACTGGAAAATTGGAGGGGGTATGGGATAAGATATGGGAGAGAGCAGAGTGGAGGAGGGGATACCCAGGGGGATCGCTATTTTGGGGTGGTGGGTAAGGGGAAAAAAGGGGAGAAATTTTGTAACTCAAAATCTTGCGGAAATGAATGATGTAAACTAGAAGTTAATACAGCATTTGATAAAAAAAAAAAAAGAATGTAAGCTCTCTGAGGGCAGGAGCCATGCTTTTCCCCAGCAGTTAGCACAGCGTCATGGCACATATCAAGTACTTAATAAATCTTTATTGATTGACTATTAAAAAGTAAAATAAAATAAACAAAAAGGATTCAGAATTCCTTTGACTAAAAAGAAAGTTCAGTTGGTTTAAAATCTGAGGGACTACATCTAATCTACATAAAAAGATATATACTTCTTGTGCAATTCTTACCGGGTAATAGCACTAAAGAGACCACGTATGCGTGCCTTATGTCGAGCCACAAATGCCTCAGTAAAAATCACTCCCCTGTTGTCAAGGTCTATTTGCCCATTGATAATTTTACCCAGACGCTGGGACAATGCCTAAATGTAAACAAGATTTAAAGTTATAGCAAATTCAAGTATAGTTTACAGCAATATACACAGACACACTAGAATCCATTTTATTTTGTATTTGTAATGAGAACCAGAAATATCACAAATGAGTAAGCTGAAGGAGACCAATGATTAAGAGACTTGGTAGCTTAGCGATCTTGTGGCAGGACTACGATAAGAATTATACTAAAATATCCACATCCAATTTTCAGACTAGAGTTTTTTATGTTGGACTTTCTTCAACTGGACACACCAAAATTATATACAATACATCTGAAGACGAAGATACAATGCCCTATTTTTTTTAGCAAAATGTCTCCTGTGTTTGTCATTAAAAATATATTTTTTTTATTGTTTGCTGGAAATACTAACAGATACTTGAAGAATAAGGAATGTAAAAGTTCTTATTCTTTCAGTTATTAAGCGCAGAATTGGCTGATACAGAACCAGAAGTTCAAGATAAAATCATAGCCTACACTGGATAATATTTGAAATACCACAAATATCAGAATAATAATGCTAATTTGATGTGTTTTTATGAAATTATGCTAAGTGATTAAAAGCATTAAATTAACTATACTCACTTCACTGTAATGAAACAGTCTCTGGTCATTAAATTTCAAAGTTTCCTTATGTTTTATTCTACTTACACTACCACCAAAATATTGAAAATTAAATTTTTAAAAAAGTCTCCTTGCCCCCAGTTAGTGATTTACATGTGAAAAGACAATTTATGATACCTATTATCTGGGAAATGGCTGGAGAAAAAAACGTGGTATTTGAACTTATGGTAAATGAATTATTGTACCAAAGGAAGTGATAAATATAAGGGAATCAAAGATACATGGAAAGACCTGTGTGAACAGATGAAGGATGAAATGAAGACCAAGACAACAATATATACGATGAATACAATAATTTAGACAAAAAGATCGAAGAGGAAGTTGAAGTGTAATAATGGGGAAAAAAAGCAATGAAGTTGGATAAGAAGAAATAACAAAACATACCTCCTACCTGACAGTAGAGAGGTGGGAAATTACAAGGACAAAATACGGTACTGTCTGACAAGGTATCTGAATCTCATGATTTTGCTTAATTGTTTTCATTGTCACAAGAGAGGGTTCAATGGGGAGAGGGGAGATAACTGTGAAAGACAAAAGATATAAAAACATTTTTTTTTAAAGAAAAACAATTTATATTAATAAGGAAATTACCTGTGTCAAAAAGTTTCCTGGAAGATCATAGGTTTTACAAAGTTCTGATATGGGCACTTGTCCTGTTTCCTGTAGTTTGTCATTTACTTCTTCAGCTAAGTGATCCAAATAGTTCCTAATATGAAATTAATAAAAATGAATAATCAAATTGCTTTTTGTACTTACTTATGTTTTCAGGTAAAAGTATTATTGACAAAAAGGACACATACATTTCCCAAACCTCATAATATAAATCAAAGCTATTTTGGAAAGCACAAATTTCTACCAATAATCCAAAAAAATATCGCCATTTTTCTTACTATTACTTTTCTAACCATAAAGATATTCAAACAAGTCTTAAGCTATTTTATTTTTTGGTGAGGGCAGGCAGATGGGAAAAATGACACAATTTTTTTCTTTAGTAAATAACTCCTATTTCTACCAAAGCAGGGGAAAACTGCATAAAAAGTGGGATCATACAGGATGGACTACTGAAGAAAACCATGTTTTCCATTTTCTCCAATTAAGAGCAGTCAAAGAAAATTCACAGTCTATGAAATTTCACAGTAGATAAGCACAGCACTTCATACCATTATATACTTAACTTTTGCACTACAATATGTAGGGAATTATCAACATTTTAAAATCACCTTTTTTTAAAAAAAATAAGATGCTCAATTCAAATACTAGGTTAAATATTGTAATCTAAATGAAAATTATGATCATAGATTTAAAACTGGAAGGCAGTTCAGAAGTAATCTAGTTCAACCCCTTCATTTTACAGATGAGGAAAATAAAGACCAGAAAGGTTAAATGACTTGTCCAAGGTCATACAGACAGCAATATCAGAGTCATGTCACCAAAATGCTATTTAAATAACAGAATGAACAGAAAAAAAGCTCACAGTTGACAGTAACATAAGAACAGTGTTAGGTACCAAATGTCAAAGTAACCACAAATAATCATATCAAATTTTAGTTGAAATTCTATCATAAAAACAACACACCACTCTGAAATGTTTACTTACTCATCTATCAGTTGTCCTAACACTACTTGAACATTTTTCTCTGACTTAATAATGTCACTAATTCTGTTTTCAATATGAGTCAGATCCACATTAATTACCTGGAAAACATACAGACATTCCATTATTATTAAATTTGCATTATTTCTTAGGTTCTAAAATGTATGCTAAAATATAGTATATATTATATATATATACATATATAATATATATAGCATATATTTTATATATATACAGTCTTACATACTTAGATTTTATTTTATGTTTAAACCTCCTCACATATCTAACTTAAAATAATATTTCTTTAAAACCTAGAGTTGAATTGCAAGTTTATCCCATTATTTTATACATTCCAACTGCTAGAAAAGAAAAAAAAACCCTTATTTCTAAATAAAAACAAGAGTACCGTGCAAATAAACACTCCCCAAATCAAACTGAAAACCAATGGTCTCTGCATATATGGTAGTAGACCCTGGATAGTATACCCCCCCCCCCCTTCCCTATAGTATCGTTTAAAGGATAACGTGAGAACCAGACTAAAATACTTTAGAGATGACTGAATCTGATGAATGACTTGATCTCTCAAATATTTATTTCTCTTTCCTGTTTTGGCCATATTTCTTCTATTAAACAATTTAATTTTTCAAAATGATACAAAATACTCAATTTGCATTTTGTGATCTAGCTAAAAAAGCACTGTCATGGGCTTTAAAAAAAAAATCTAAGCTCTATCTCAGGCCTGTCACTAATTTTATGACTGTGTAAGTTTCAAAACTCTTCCCCGCCTCATGCCAATTTCCCCATATGTTAAACAGAAATGGTAATTTCATCAGAAAGAGTGTGAAATTTTTATAAACAAATGATTTACAAAAACAAACACTGGTTTTCTTTAGAAAGACTTAAGTTTTTTCCTCAAGTGTAAAGAATTTCATACCATGCACATTCAATCATTTTCAAAATACTTCAAAATTTTTAACTGTCTAACTTTCATGCAGGCAGAAATGAAAAGTCTTCTTAACTTTGCAGAAGCAATTAAACAAAATTTATGGGAAAGGGAAACTAAATTTGCATGCACTAGTCAACTTAAACATAATTATTAAATACAATTTGCACAGCTGTTGACTTAAATATATTATGCAAAATTTTTTGCTACTTGGTATCAAAGACCACTTTAAAAAAATTAAGATAATAGCATCTACATTATCTACAATAACAAAAACAATTAACTGTCAAGATCAAATACTTTAGAAATTTTAAAGTTACCTGCTGTAGGTCAACAATGTTTACTCGACCTTTAAAAAAAGCACAAAGTTTAAATGTCACTTTTAAATCCACATTCTAAAAAATTAGAAAAAAATTGGTAGTAAAATAGGAAACATTTTTTCCCACCTAATTTCAGCACTGTCTTATTTCCACACACAGAGGCAGTATTAATAATTATCTGTTTCACTACTGCTCAACTATATCAATAAATCCTCTTACTCAAAGTATAAAAAAAATTAAATATATACACACAATTACATATACATATACTTACATGCAGATAAAAGTTTACTTTATATTTATCCCATTTTTTATAATCACATTTATTTCCCTATATTACTCCCCCATTAATTGCCCCAGTAGGCCATCCTTTGTAACAAAGATTTTAAAGGAAGGGGAGAAAACTCTCAAAGTTCAGCAAAACCAATCAACATAACAATTATTTCTGACACTATGAGATATTCTACACCCACTGTCCCACACTCTGCAATGAAGTCAGGGAGATAAACAATAAATATATTTTCAAGACTTTGATTATGCTATACGACCAATTCATGAGATCAAATGGTACATACTAGGTCACTGAGAAAGTAGTACATTTTAACTTTTCAAAATCTCCCCAGATATTTGGTGTTAATCAGTCAAGAAGTTATCCAAAGTATCATAGTATCCAAATTATCATATCAAATTATCATAGAATCTGAGTTGGAAGGGACTTCAAAAGCTATTTGATTCAATCCTTACCTTGAAAAAGATAATATATAATAATATCCTCTGTAAAAAAGCAAACAAACAAACAAACAAAAAACCCCAACATCTACCACAAAGGGAGAACCCACAACTGCTCCTAAGGCAATACACTTCGATTGTGGAGAGCTCTGTTAGCCTGTCTTTTCCCATATGGCACAGTGGATAAAGTATTCTGCCTAGAGTTAAAAGATCTGAATTGAAATCTAGTCTCATACAATTACTAGCTACATGACCTGTGGGCAAGTCAAAGCCAGATCACTTGCCATCTGGTTTCTGTAAATTTTTTTTTTTAACAGAGGATAAGACTTTTAACTTCACTAAATTTCATTTTATTAAATCTGGCCTGATGCTCTAGCTTATCAATACTGTTTAAACCCTGAACCTGTCATTTAAAGGGTAGTATAATCCACACAGGTGATAAACATATTTTGGTAATCCAAAAACCTGTCTTCCAGGGATAGCCTCTCTTATGATAGGCTACCTCTGCTCCAGAAATATCTTTCCATCTTCCTTTTTCAAAAAGGTTCTAAAAACTGTCATTCCACATGCTAGAAATGTTCCCTGCTTTTGTAGTGGTTTAGAGGAGGCCTTCCTCTAGATAATCAATACCTAGTACTTCCTAAATTAGAGAGGAGAAATAAATTAAAAGTGCCATCTACTTGAGTGAGATTCAACTTGTCCCTATGAAACCAATGGCCATAGCCTGTGTCATCAAATGTCCCAGCTGTAACCTTTCCTGGCCTTGATAAAGAGGGGATAAATAATCCAGGCATTACACTCACTGATTATAAGGAACAGTGAAAGCCTACCCTAACTTGAGTGAGCTAAATCTAAGGGCAGCCTACTATTTCAGTGCTGAACTCCCTTCTTCCACTAACTATAACCTCAAAACCACTGTACTTGAGGTGAGCCGAACTCAAGCAAAAGGAGAGCTGGTTACAACCATCCATCCCCCTCTGGCACCTGAGACTCAATTGTAGCATTCCCTTAAATTGATTGAAACTCCTTTGTACTTTCTATCCTGAACCCTAGTTTCTTTGTTCCCATGCGTCAGCTATTCTGAACTAAAATTCACTTAATAAAGGCTTTGTGCTTTAAGTATTAGATGGTCTGATACTTTTGTAAAAGGTCTTTTAAGACCCCTAAACTGATGAAATGGACATCACATACCAACTCTGCCTTTATCTGAGTCACATAAACAGCCCAGGGTCAAGCATAGATATCTGAGGCACTCACTAGAGACCACATTCTAATCTAATATTAAATCATCAACTTGAGTTCCCTCTCTCAATGAAAATGCAGAATGGTTAGAAGAAAGCAAAGTAGCAGTTACTTTTAAATGGGACACTTAAAAAAGTCAGTCAACTGTTTATTTCATAGAACTTTCATCTCATATAACCTCTACAGACAACACTGATAAATTAGTACCAATAATAAATAGATTATTCTCAAAAACTGAGAAAGCAGCCTGCCAAAATCTTTCTATGAGACAAATTTAATCCTGATATTGAAACCAGGGGAGGGCAAAACCCAGATGGAAAACTACAGGCCAATATCATTAGTGAATATTGATTAAAAAATTTTAACAAAATCCGGACAAACTGACTACAATGACTTATCTTAGAAATCCTTCTTTATGACCAAGTAGGGCTTATACCAGAAAAACAATTAACATAATTGATCATATTTAAAGCCAAAACATCAAAGTACAACAATCATATTTGCTATAAATTCTATAAAATGTAGACATTATATACAATGAGTGTACAGTAGAACCTTTTCCCAAAAAATACAAGAGTACAAGCAAGCATAGTAAGTCTTCCTACTATTATCTGATAGCCTTCTAGGAACACTAGCAAGAGCGATCAAACAGGAGAAAGAAATTAAAGGCATAATGATAGGTAAAGAGGAGATAAAACCACCCCTATTTACTGATATGATAGTATATTCAGGAAATTCTCAGGAATCAGCAAAGATGCTATTTGTGATAATAGTTTCAGCAAAGTTGCATTCTACAAAATAAACCCTCAAAAATCAACTGCATTTCTAATATTTATATTATCATATATAAAATCCAAAAATCAATAATAGAAAGGAAAATTCCATTCTAAATCACTTCAAAGTGCAAAAAGTATCCTGAGGACCAATCTGCCAAAGCATACAAAGCACAGACATACATGCAATTACAAAGTTCTCCATAAAGAAATAGGGAACAACTTAAATAGCCAAAGGAAAACAGTGCTCATGGCTGGGCCATACTAACATAATAAATATAACAGTACTACTGATGGTGTGCTCCAGCTCCAGTCCTAAGATCATGTCTCTGGAAGCCTCCCAATTTCTCAGCAGGCCCCTGTTCTATGAGAAAACTTTCTCTTGTTGCAGAATACATTCTCTTATCAGAACAGACAGAGGGGTGCCTGGCCCAAGGATTTTTGTCCCTGGCTAGCCCAAGGACTCTCCCTTGAGCCAGATTCCCAAGGTCTCTGCCTCTGACAACTCAATCAATGTATGGTACATTCAAAACTTTCCCATCCGCATCTCCCAAAGACACCGGGACCCTTAGATTACCTAATTAGCATCCCTGGCATTCCTTTCCCATGCCCCTTTTCCATATAAACCCCAGCACTATCCTCAGTCTCTGGAAGGTTCCATAAGGACCCTTGTGTGCTTTTGCTGAAGTGTTGCAATAAACGTTTTGTCACTTGACTAAGAGAAGGCTTGAGTGTGTGAATTCATTCCAGGCAACTCTGCCTTGACATTCTTGGGGTCCTACCACCCCCAAACTTCTTCACTACTAAAGTTAATTTACATTTTTAATGCTGCACCAATCAAATTATTAAGGGGATACTTCATAAAACTTGATAGTATAACAAAATTCATTCAGAAAAACAAAAGATCTTGAATATCATGGTAAATGATGAAAAAAAACAGGGATGAAGGGGGAATAGCAATTTCAAACCTCAAACTATAAAGCAGCAGTTATCAAAACCATCCAGTATTAGAAATAGGTAGATCAAAGGTTTAGACTAGACATGGGAGAATCAGAAACAATGGAATGCAATCATCTAATGTCTGATAAAGCAGAAAAAAAAATACCTAGGAAAGAATGTCCTATTTGATAAAAAACAGAAAGACAAAAAGAAAATGTTTCTGGGAAAACTGGAAAGTGTTTTAGCAGAAATTAGGCTTAGACTGAAATCATACACCATATTCCACAATATATTCTAAATAGATAAGGGATTTTAATATTTAAGATCATATTATTAAAAAGAATTAGAAGAGAAGCAGATTATCTCCCTCTCAAAGGTATGGGTAGGAGTCATATTCTTAACCAAAATAGAGAAAGAGTCAATTATGAAAGATAAAATAGACTGCTGTCATTTAGTTGTTTCAGTAGGGTCCAACTCATTGTAAGCCCTTCTTGGGGTTTTCTTGGCACAGACACTGAAGCGGTTTGCTATTTCTTTCTCTAGCTCATTTTACAGATGAGAAATTGAGGCAAACAGGGTTAAGTGACTTGCCAAGGTCACACAGGTAGTCAGTGTCTGAAGTCAGATTTGAACTAAGGTTTGCTTGACTTCCAGGCTTGTTGCTCTACCCACTGTACCACCTAGCTGCCCTTATAAAATAGATAACTAAGATTATATAAAACTGAAGTTTCTGCACTGACAATATTAATGCACCTAATATGAAGAGGTTAGATTGAACCAATAAAACAATAAAATAAGGATTAACTATTTTAGTTTGGCATTCACAGAATCACATTAGAGGCAAATGAACCTCAAAGCTCATCTAGGTGAGAGGAGTGAAACTTGTCGTTTAAGTGAGAAATTAAACAAAATAAATAAAAATACAATATAAGTAATGTTAATTTGTGATTTTCTAAGTCAATGTGCAGCCAGCAGTAATGTTTCTATTTGAGTTTGACACCACTGATCTAGGCCAGCTTCATCATTTTACAGATAAATAAACTAAGGTCTAAATAAATGAAGTGACTACACAACTTGGAAGTGTCAGCTTGAATTTGACCCCAGGGCTTCTGACTCCAAGACCTAGGACAAGACTAGGCAATGAAGCTCTACTGAAGGTTTTTCAGCAGGGGAATAGTATGGTCAGGCCTGTGCATTAGAAATAACTATTTTGGCAGCTACAAAAAGGAAATATTGGCAATGGGGAAGTAGCGAGAGCAGTTAAGACTAAGGTAATTGTCCGGGTGAGAAGTGATGAGAACTTAAATCAGAGCAGTAGCAGAAAGAGTAGAAAGGAGAGGAAGGATATGAAACATATTGAGAGCAACCAGGATGCATACTGGATAGAGCAAAAGAACTGAAGTAAAGAATACATGAGTTCAAACCCAGCCACAAATGTTTAAGTCACTTAACCTCTGTCTACCTCAGTTTCTTCCTCTGTAAAACAGGGATAATAAAAACATCTACCTCTCAGGGTTGTTGTGAAGATAAAACAAAACATTTGTAAAGCACTCTGCAAACCTCTAAGTGGTATATGATAGCTTTTATTATTATATTGTGCAGGAAAAAGCAAAATAATTTAATAACTAATTTAATTTAGAAACTAAGAAGCTAATGAGGGAGAGGGAAAAGTCAATAATGACTGACTGGGCAACTGGAAAGTGAGGATGATAGTACTTTTAAATGAAATAGGGAAGTAAGGAAAAGCAGCAAGTAGGGGAGGGAACAGTGAATTCAGTTTTCAGAATGTAAATATTCCTCTAGTTCTCTTCAAGAAGAAATTTCAAGAAATTACAACAAATATGTATGACTAATACTGTGTTTATATTAAATATTATTTTAACTTCTTTGTGACAGTAGGAAATTCAGTTTTTTGGGAAGGAGAAAAAGCCTTGGCTATCACTACTACTAATAAAAGGGCAATAAAAATCTGAAGGGCACACTTTGGCCTTTTCTTAGAATTGTGAAAAGTATAAGTCCAAGGCTAAAAAAGTAGCTGAGAAAAGGGTTTCTTTTTTAAATTTTTTACCACTGTTTGGCTGAAATTAAAATGAAAAGCAAAGGGAAAAGGCAACATTTTTCAATCCTTGAAATGTAAGTTCTTTTGCACAGATATTGTGATATTCTTAGAATAAAATACTTTGCCAGTGAATTTATAAGGAAATAAAGCTTGGAGATGCAAAAAACATCAGAGACCATTCATCTATTCAAACCCCCTTGATTCACAAAAAAAGTTAAACCAGGTTCAGGGAGGCTGTGACTTGTCCAAACTCATAGTACATAACAAAGGTTATGAACTTTAGACTCCAAAATTCAATGTTCTTTCTACTATATTACCTCCCAGTACATTTATCTGCAGACATATAATTCACAGGTGAAAAAAAGTTATTATCATGTTCTTGACATGTTTAGTAGACTATTTTTCCAATATTACTTAAATCATTGGTTTTCTCACAATTATCAAGTAACTTACAAGTAAGATCTGTCTTATAGATAATACAGTGATAGAATGTAGTTGAATGACTTTCAGCTACAAAACAAATTAGTGAAATAAGAAAAAAAAAGCAAAGTAAATTAAAACTTAGCTTTTAAAATACACAACTATATTTACCAAGTAGATGTTATTTTGTACTTCTGTAATGATTATTTAAAATACTTTCATTATTTTCACATTTTTATTTCTACCAATAAGGTTTTTTTCAAATCATGTAACTATCACATTAGCAAATATTGAGGAAAATTTATTATAAGATCTAAATGACTATTTCATAATTACTTTTGAAATAATTTTAAAAGAGAGAAGAAAGTAAAATTTAAGGACACTTACCACCACGAACATGAAGCTCATCCCTCATTTCTCTAGCTATCTGAGCAGGAGTAATATATTCTTTACCATCAAGTGTGTGAACCACATCTAACTGTTTCTGAGCAATCAATTTAGTTACAATTTCAATGCAGTTCCGTTCTGATAACCTGTGAAAAAGAGGCAAAGATGTCCATTTAAAAAAGATATTTTGATGGACCTATAATCTCATTGGTGTTGGTACTATATTGTCCAATGCAAATCACAGGCTATCCATGTATTCTCATCCTGGAGGATTCTTGTCCATGGCCTTCCATAAATCTTCTTTAAGAGGCTCTACACCCAACATACTAGGGAAGCCTTCCTCTAAGTTTTACATTTCATTGATTCAAGTACAATTATTTGGGCTTTTCATCATTGGGCCCTTACTCTATACTATAT
The DNA here is from genome assembly GCF_028583685.1 of Petaurus breviceps papuanus. Classification (NCBI taxonomy): domain Eukaryota; kingdom Metazoa; phylum Chordata; class Mammalia; order Diprotodontia; family Petauridae; genus Petaurus; species Petaurus breviceps. The sequence continues at coordinate 60,050,968 of NW_027187391.1, forward strand.
TTGCATACTTGTCCTCAATAACTTTGATACCATGTCTTGAATAGAAATTACTTTTGTTAAGATGTACTTATAATAACAAATACTAACAATCCTGTTCTAGATAATAGCTATTAGTCTAATTTTACAATTTGAATATTTCATTATTTTTACATTCTTATTTCTACCAATAAGGTTTTTTAAAAAAAGTAACTAGTAACCCTCAAAAATAGCTAATTCAAAATTTTTAATTCTTTCAAGTAAGCTAGTTGAAATGTTTTATCATTTACTTGATCCATTTGTACCTGTCAATTCTACCATACATTTCAAATTAATTCTCTCCATAACCTGATGTTTACCTCTGTTCCCTTCATTCAAAGTAGAATGTCAAATCAAGATAAAACAATTCAAGAATAAAAAAAGATATTTTTATTTTTCCAAATATTTTGGATAATTGTAGGGGAAAAGGAATTTCTGTTCAGTTTATCTGAAAATACAAATTGTCCCCAAAATTAAAAGTGTACATTATATGTTCTTATATTTTATGTCACCCAGTATGTAGAAAACTCAAGTCTAATAATACTGTTCATGTTTTAATTACCTAAGCAATTTCTGAGTCCTTAGGTATTTACAGCATTGCTAAGTAGATTATTTAGGGCTATAGGCTTTCCACCTTCAATATTATTACTAACTAGCTACGTGAGCTTGGTAAAATTATTTAATCATCTGTGACTCAATTTTTTGAGTTCATAAAAACAGAAAAGTAAATTTGATTCTATTACATCAAAGGTTTTTAGCTTGGGAATATTGAACTTTTGTTACAAAAATATTTTGATAACTATATTTCAAAAAATTTATTTCCTTGGTGATGTTTTATATATATCATATATATAAAAAGGATACATTTTAATATATTCTACATTAATGTATTTAGATATCTATGTTTATCTGTTATTAATAATATTAACAAAAATATATTTTTAAAACATCATTCTGAGAAGAGGCTCACAGGCTTCAACAGAAGGACAAAAGAACCCATGACAAAAATCTGGAAAGCAGGCATCCGACCTCTGGTTGAAGACCCCCCACTGTGAGGCTTCTGAGCCAAGCCCACTTAGGTGCCCCCTTCACACCAAATCTAAATTTGCCTCAGTCAATTCCACCAGCATTGCTCCTACTTTTGCTATCTGGAGACAAGCAGAACAAACGTCATCCTTTTTCCCCTTAATGGCCCCTCCGGGCCTCAGTTTCCTTATCTGTACAGTTAAGAGAGCCTAAATCTCCTACAAGGCCACTGCTTCCAGTGCCCAGTCCCATGATGCTTTTCTTTGAAGCAGCTCGGTTGGAGTGGTGAAAAGAGGGACGGTTGTAAGAGACAAAAGGCATAGACTGGAGGCTGGGCTTGGATACTCAAGCCTTTCTGACAGTTGGTCTCTTTAATTCTAACATAAGGGCAAAAGCAATTATATTCGTAAGACTGCTTTAGGGAAAGTACTTCTTGTTGTTGAGTTGTTTTACTCCTGTGACTCTCCATGACCCCATCTGGGGTTTTCTTGGCAAAGATACTAGAAAGGTTTGTCATCTTCTCCAGCTCATTTTACAAATGAAGGAAACTTGAAGCAAAAAAGATTAAGTGACTTGCCCAGGGTCACACAGCTAGTAAGTAAATGTCTGAGGCCAGATTTGTATTCAGGAAGATGAATCCAGGAAGATGCACTTTACCCACTGCCCCAGTGCAGATGAATTACTACTATTACTATTATGGCTATTTATTATTGTGTCATTTTGTCCATTACACACACAGGTCTGGAAGGAAACTTTTACAGTACTCGAGCGCGCAGAGACAACAGTCAATGACGTAACTGGACCCTCCCCCCACCCCAGGTGAAATGACAGGTGTGAACGTGGCGGGGTAGGGGAGTAAAGGGGAGAGAAGGGCCCCAAAGCGGCCTCCAGACCCACTAGCGGACGGCCTGAGACCGGGCCGTACCGAGGGCCAGCGGGGTCCCAGAGGCAGGGTCGGGGGAGGTGGGACCCCGGCGGCCCAGACGTTGACGCGAGCCGAATTTGGGGAGCTTCCTGTAATAGGAGAGCGGGGATGAGGGTCAGGGTCAGAGTGTGCACCTCTGCGTGGTCTCTGCGAACTGCGCCCTCTGGAAGTCGGCTGCCAACCGCCGGATTTCATCCCACGCCTCCGCCATAGCGGCCGCGGCGCTGGTCCCGCCCGGTTCGGCTCTGCCCGACCCACCGCAGCAACCGCTGACACGTCAGCCCAATTCTACAGCCGCCGAGCAGGACAGACCGCGCCGAGGGACAAACACTTCCGCTCTAACAAGCGCGCGCAGTCTAGTGGGGAAGAAGGCGGGGAGGGAAGGAAAGGCGCGGGGAGGGCCTGGAGGGAGGGCCTGGAGAGAGGGCGGGCCGGATCTCACGTGTGCACGGCTCGGCCCGCCCCTCCCCGGCGCTGGGAAGGAGGCGTCCGGGCGCCGCTGAGTATTTGTGGGTCGCTTAAAACGTCGGGGTATGGTTTTGGAAGAAGCGAATTTTAATGCTGTGCTGTAGGCTTTCAAACTCAAAATATCCGAAACAGAACTTATCCACCCCCTCGGCACCAAACCCTAACTTCTTCTTTCCCAACTTTCTTATTTCTGTTGAAAAGACCACACCTGTCACCCACGTGGGCAATCTAGGCGTCATCTTTAAAGCTTTTTTTTCTTTTAATTTAATTTTATTTTTTGGTGAACTTATAAAAAACCAAACATTCAAGAATGAAAATTTTTTTTCCTCTTTTTGGATAATTATCAGGGGCTGGAATTTGTTCAGGCTGTCTTAAAAAAAGTAAGGCAACATAATTAATAATAAGCACTCATACTGCCTTAACTATGTGCCAGGTGCTTTACAAGTACTACCTCATTTGATCCTCACAACAACCCAAAGAGGTAGGTACTATTATTATCCCTACTTTAAGGATCCAGAAATAGGTAAACAGGTTAATTGACTTGTCCAGGGTCACACAGCTAGTAATGTCTGCCTCTCGGATTTTGAACTGAGGTCTTCCAGACTTCAGGCCCAGCTTTCTATCCACTGCACCATCTAGCTTTGCTTGTCACAAAAATCTTAGGTTTTATATAAAAAAGACCCGACAGCAACAATAATAATAGCTTTTATATAAATATATATATGTAATATAAATATATATATATATATATATTTATAATATGTGCCAGGCACCGTGCTAAGCTCTTTACAATTATTATCTCATTTGATCCTTACACCACCCCAGGGAGGTAGATGCCATTATTATCCCCATTTTACAGATCAGAAAACTGAGGCAAACAGGTTAAGTGACTTGCCCAAGGTCACACACAGCTAGTAAATGTCTGAGGCCAAGAATTTCAACTCAGATCTTCCTGCTCTCTGTCCACTGTACTATTCAGTTTTGCATGGCCCAGAAGCCTTAATGCTTATACAAAGATCAAGAGGATCATTTGAGAAAAGGAAGGAAGGAAGGAAGGAAGGAAGGGAGGGAGGGAGGGAGGATTTTCAAGTCTTCACTCTCTCTCACCCCTCCCATCCAATCAGTTGTTAAGTCTTGTGGATTCTACCTCCCATCTGTCTGCCTTTTCTCCAGGGACAAGGCTACAAGCCTAGTTTAGGTTCTATTTGCTAGGATTATTGTAATAATCTCCTACTTGGTTTCCCTGGCTTAAGGTTCTCTCACATTCCAATTATTCTTGATAGAGCTTACAAATGGTATTTTGAAAGCACAGGACTGACCATGGCTTGCCAAAATTATTTTGTATTTCTTAGATATATATTTGGAATTGGTTTATATGCTTAACATGCTTCCCCATCAGAATGAATATTACCTCTTTGCAAATTATTTTCTTTGTATCCAAAGTGCCTAGCACAGTGCCTGAAACATAGTGGGCATTTAATAAATGCTTTCTAGATTGATACCCTCAATAATGAAAAACTGCAATAATTAATCAACAGCTACCCTTTCAGTGTCCCAGAATGTGCAAGACACTATTATCAGAACTTAAGACTGCTCCATGTCTAAAATGTATCTGAAACTATAGGAGGTTCAACAACAGAAGAAATTTCATAAAGTATCACAGATCCCTATTTTTGGACTACAGTGGAATGCACATATATACTGCTTACAGAATAATGGTAGCATACCAGTGTAGAGTGTCGAGCCTCAGAGAGTTAGTACAGCCTTTTTGGTCAAATGGATCATTGTCAATGAAGATAGAAATTACCTAAAACTATCTTACTGGTAAGTTATTTATACATGGTTGAATAATCTGGATACAAGTACAAAACAGAATTCTTTGAAATGTTTGCTCATGTTATCTGCCATCTCTCTTTATTTCACTCTCTATGAAAAATGGCCTTTTTCATTTAATGCTAATAATAATGAAGGTTTATATTGATAAGATTTGGGTGGCCTTTTCCCCATCATGCTGAAAAGGAAAGGATAAAGGCTGATGCATGCACAGGAGGAGAAAAAAAATTTCTTGTGTGTTGCAAGAGCAAAAGATATACAATAACAAAATTCTAAGTGAAAAAGGAAAAACTATAATATATACAAAAGAAATGAAGGATACTAGATGTGGTCCATGTAGGCTATGGGCCTATTCTCTCAACCTGACCAGTGCTCAGAATGTGGATAGCTACATTCACTCCCTAGACTTCTGGGGGTATCCCTTAAGGGTAGAAGCATTATTCTAATACTTTTAGTTTGGGTCCCCATTCTAGTATCCCCCACCCCAATATCAATCACCACTTAATATCTTCACAATTTCATTGATAATATTGATTAGCATACCACTACTAATTTAACCTGTTCATATCTTGATGGGGGAGGGGGAGGGGTTTATGGGCAGTGCCATGGTTGCTTAAATGAATATGTATAAGTTTGATGGGGTGATCTCCATATAAGGCCATGGGGGTGATCACCATATGAGGCCATAAATGTAAAACTGCGATGTGATTGGCTCGGATTCGCTATATATTTTCTTGTGTGAGAGGGCGCTCTCTCTCTCTCTCTCCCTCCGCCATGTAACTGTTGAAGAATAAACCACCCCGCTTCACTCCTCCGCCTTCTGTCTGGTGTTTTTTCCCCGTGAGGGGCCGGTGACGACCGAAGACCCGGGATGGGTAAGTGAGAGGGCCGTGGGGCTAGTCGTCTAGATCTGTTGTGAAGGCAAACGCCCGCAACAATATCTCCTCAATTTTGAATAACCAATGATAATCAATTATATTTTACAAAAGGGATATCTACCTAGAAGACAGAGCACGAACAGAAGTTATAAACACACTTCCATGAACTGGGGTGGGGTAGGTGAAGTATACCTCAAAACCTCAGTCCCTTTGAAGTTTGGGCTCAAACTTAAAGCATTTGCTTTAAATCATTTAAATCATTTCCCCACTAAATTCACTTACAGGAACAATATTGCTGTTGGATAACTTGTCTCCTTGCTTGTAGGACAAGGGATCTTGGCTTCCAGGTCTATCTACTGCTGGGCTTGGTTAAGCAGGTTGCCCCTTAGGAATGTAGTGACTACAGCTTCTGGCGAGCCATCTTAGCTCTTTCAACCTTTTGAAGCTCACAAAGTCCCTATTATGCTTACAATCTTCCTTCTTCTAACAACAGGAAAAATAAACACAACAGGGAAAGAACCAGCATAGTCACTACATGTTTCAGCCCACATTGTGCTTGGGGAGGGAGAGATTCCTACCCCACCAGGAGGCCCACATCAATTCTTGCCCTGTTTGACAACCAGGGCTAAATTTCACCACTTAGTGCTTTAATTATGCACAATCACTCCCAGCTCAGAAGTCCATCAAAAGACTGTCATCATGAAAAGCCAACGGGAAATAGAGAATATCAAACGTGTCCAGAAGAAAGCCACCAAGCATCAGTATGGGTCTTTAGCCCACACTCCCAGGACTAAAATCTCTATTTCCAGTTCCCTGTTACATATGGAATAGAATGGGCAGGTATATGCTAATGATTATAGATCTTAAAAGAAATAGATGATTGTAATGGGAATGTAAATTTTTAAGATCTTACCTGCCCCTAGGCTAAAGTGCACCTGGAGTCTGGGGTGGGAGGCTTGTTTTTCAGTAGATACTTCTTGATTGGCCAGTGAGTCAATAAGGTTGTTACATTCTCTGAGCCAGGAGAAGGCTATATAAGCCCTGATGTGTAGCTTTGTTTCGGGGCTCACTTTGAGAAGGGTTCTGTGATATGATGAGATAAAACTCTGGAAAGCTGTTGTCCAGAGGGGCCCCCCCCCCCCGCACTTTGCAACCCAGATGTTGTTTGGTATGGGTGTAATGGTTTGACAGTTTGGAAATCTGTCTACTTGATCTGTTTCTCTGTCTTGATAATTCTGTCTGTGTATTCTGAAGTTCGGGGTGCTGACCTTTTCCCCCTGAACTAGGTAAATGATACATATTTGACTGATTAAAGTAAGCTTGTTAACCCATTTTGAGTTGCTTTCCTTTATCAAAGCAGATCTAAAAACCTGTGTTGGCAGACACCCTGGGGAAGCTGGGGTGCTTGCCACTACAATGATTGACCACAAGAAAATATGTAAATTACTGAAAGAAACAAAACAATTTAAATAGTTCAGTCTTAGAGGAATAAATAAGATCAAGGAATAACCTCATGGAACAAAACAAACAGCAAAAACAAAACCTGCCCAAATGCTGTCCAAAAGCAGAATGGGCTGCCTCAAGAGGTTATTGGTTCCCACTCTACGAAGTCTTCAAGAAGAAACTGGACAGGTGTGTTATTGTAGGGAGTCCTTTCTTTTATGGAATGTATGAGAAGGCTGGTGAAACTTTTCAATTCTCGTGTTCTGTGATTCAGTGATTCTGAAACAAAGATCTAAAAAAGAAAGAGAAAAAAAAGTTCAACCAACACCTCACCTGTGTATTCTATACTCATGTGCCCTACCTTTTCAAAGAGAGGAGGGAGGTTATTTTTCTAAACTCTCCTCTGGCAATACTCTTCTTTGCTTTTCCGATGTTTCATAGTTTGAAAATGGTGTGTCCTGTCACTCTCTTCCCTAAAATCCAATCTCCACAATACACGTTGAAATAATCTTCCCCTTTCTATTCCTATTGTCACCATTTTAGTATAGTCCTTCATTGTCATTCCCTTGGACTATTGCGGCGATCTCCTGTTTGGCTATCCTGACCTCATTCTGACTCTCCTCCTTTTATCAAATTGCTATCAGATTAATATTCCTTAAACACAAATATGATCATGTAATTATACTGCTCAAAAACCTTCCATAGCTCTCTATTTCTTACTAAAATAAGCTCCAAAGTCCTTAGTCTAGCATTTCAGGGAAATGTAATGTATATTTTTTGGTCACCAAATGGTACCAATAGTCAAATGACTCCATTGAGGTAGTAGTTGTAAATTTGCTGTGGACGTCACAGGGTATATTTCAAATCAAGCTGAGAGAAGAGAACTCTTAATTGCTGCATTAGAGAAAAACAATTGTAATAGCTGACATTCACACAACATTGTAAAGTTTGCAAAGTGTTGTCCTCATAACCACTCTGTGAGGTAGGTTTCTACTACATAAGAGGTTAAAGGCTTTGAAAATATATTAAAATATTGTCCAAATATCCCTTCAACTGAACCCCAATCCAGCAGGTTTGGGGAAATGAAATTAATGAAACTGTGTAAGTTGGCCAGACCATTACCAAGCCTGGAGGGCGCTCAGTTTTCCTTAGTGAGATTGGGAGACACTCTTCCATTAGTTACTCCTGTGAAGGGGTTCAAGCTGTATACTTCCTAGAGTTTCAGCTTTATACCCTGGCCTCCCACAACTGGTTTAAGACACCTGTCCTATAAAGTAATCATCTTAAGAGCCTGTTAATGTACCACAAGAAGCTCTCTTTTATTTTTCTCCCTAATGGAGACTACTAGTGTCCTCCCAAGGAAAATATATAGACAAACTCCTTTAGCAGAATGTTGGCTAGCACTGATCTGATAACCCAGATTTCTGGTTCATCTAGCAGTACAGGTGGCAGGCTGGAATGGGAAGACTCACGGACCATGTCTATTATATAATCATGAGCAGAAAACTCAGAACTCACTGTATTTTCTGGAGAGTTCTAGTCTGGTAACTGTTCCTCTTGTAAAGAGTGATCCAAAGCATTTTTAGAAACAGAAGAGAAAACATCACATAATACCCCAAATGATCTAGGCAAGATAGGAACTTGAAATGCCAGCCAATGAGATGTTGATAGCAATGAGAAAGACAAAGAGCTGGTTTCTTACCTGGATCTACAACGACCATGCCTTCCTCATACTTAGCCTTATTGAGAAGGGCTGTCATCCATGAATCAATGAGTTTCACCACTGTTACTGAGTATAGGGATACTCTTCTTCATAGGATGTGGCCAAATGTTGATTGGACCTTACAGAAAAAAACCTTCAAGGTCTTCCTGAAGTAGGCTGTTTTATGTCATGTATGGGGTGACCTATTGGTCAACTGCCCAGAAAACCATGAGAAAACAAATGGCACTTTGAGCTGGTTATTGGGATCTGAGTTCTAGGAAAAATTAGATACAGGATTTGAACGGCATTTGTTTCTGATTATGTGCTTCTGGACTGCACTGATTTTTTGGCATGCCAGGAGAATTTCTCATATGATCTGATGAGATAGGCTGAGGAAAAGAAGTCTCTTCTTGTTGCTCCTGGAGCTAGATTTATTTCAGAGGGTTGCTAAGTGACTTTGCAGGGTTACCATCCTTGTGGTGTAGCTGGAAAAGACCAGCCTGCAGGTTTGAGTGGCCCCTCTTGGAGTTTCTTGGAATCTGTTTCAACTTCCATTGCACGTAAATTAAGCCACCGCATGCTCTGTAACTATTGGCTAAAGTAATAAGGCAGGACGTCCCGCCTAGAGGTAGGTATATGAACTCAAGTTGAATCCTTGTGCCAGAAATCAGCAGGAGGCATTCTGGGAAATGTAGTTCTAAGGCAAGCCGAATAGGAAATCATCAAAAGCTGCAGCACACAGGACGATAAAACAATTTAATGAAAACAGATATCAAAGAACAGCATGAGTAAACAGAATTTAGGTCAAGGGCTAATCCCACTAGAAAAATCTCCAATATAATTTCCTTTTAGAAATCATAATACTTTAAATAGGATAGTAACATAAACTTCATTTTAAAAAAGCATCATAGCCACAAAAATTGAACAGGATTTTTATGTAGTTGTGGTCATTTAAAATTCTAACCATGGTAAGAATAACAACAAATGATTCCTAGTAAGAATGCTTTCAAAATAATCTGGTTGCCTCATTTACATAGTTAAGTATTTTTCTGTCTTGTTTTAATAACATTTCTTTTGCAAACATGGGAGCAGAGTAGGATAATATTGGAAGTGGCAAAGTCTTTGGTATTATAAAAGCAATAGAAAACTGGGGCCAAATTCAAGGTAAGAAGTTTGGGGCACAGCTAGTATAGATAGATGATTGCTTTGCTCTACATTGTAATGATTGAATGAAACTTTTTCCCCATATATTAACTCCATCATCCCTGAAGAGAGTATAATGAGCTATCTGGTTGAATTCTTGTTCAGTTAATTCATCATTTTTACAGTTCTTGAGTCCATGCTTCTTCCTCTTGTCCACAAGGATGACTGTGTCAAATGTCTTGCCAAATCAATGAAGTAAAAATCCCTATGGGATTCCTTGATCTACCCATAATCCTATAAAAATATGCTAACCCTCATTGGCTCCTAATAATTCCTTTCTTTTCCTGAGTGTTCACTTATCTGTTTAATAATCAATTATAGAATTTTACTAGGGATCCATGCTAAATTGACTGATCTTTAATTTCTGGAATCTACTTAACCTGACATTTTGAAAATCAGGATAATATTTACCCATTTCCCACATTCTGGAATCTTTCTCAAATGCTAGGGTTCCTCAAAGATTAATGACATCTAAAAGTTCTTTCTGTACCTTGGTATGAAATTTACTTGGTCTGAGATTAAATTAATTCTTAATTCTGCAGCAAGAATGAGGGATAACCACCAGTAGATTGCCCATGTACTCCACTGGCATCCTCGTGCTATGGCAAGAAAACAAAGAAGATTCCTAGAATGTGGGTTTGTTCCATCCCCCAATCCCTCACCCCCATCATGAATTTATGGGAGGATGTGGACAGTAGTTGTCCAGGATGGGCAATTGTCTATGGGTTGTTTCCTGCATCGTTAGAAGTGACATTCACTAATAAGGTCACAAATTCATTTGTACATTTGAGCTAATGTTCTTTTTACTATCTCTATAACTAACCTGAGCTTTAATTAAATCGTTTTTAAAATTCAGTTTTATTTTATTCTCAGTTCCATATTCTCTACCTCTCCTTTTCTTCTCCCCCATGGTGGTGCTGGTTTTATTTACCTTTTCTGTTTTGAAGATCATGTATCATGATGGAGAAGACTGAAACAGAATAGGAGCTGTGTATTTCTGCTTTTTTTTTTGTTGTTGTTGGGGGGAAGGCAGGGCAATTGGGGTTAAGTGACTTGCTTAAGGTCACACAGCTAGTTAAGTGTGAAGTATGTGAGGTTGGGTTTGAACTCAGGTCCTCCTGACTCCAGGGCCAGTGATCTATTCACCTCGCCACCTAGCTGTCTCAGTATTTCTGCTTTGACTCCTTTATCTTTTGGCATTATACTAAATATACAAGGAATGATCCATCCTTTCTTTGTTCTTCCAAACTCTCTGTTGTTTTTCACATGTGTTAGCTAATTCTAGGCTTAGGCCTTTCTACTGTTATTTTTATAAGTCTAGAATATTCTTTTGCTTTGTTTCAGGTTAAGTGCTACTGTTTTCATCTTTTATCCTGTCTTTTTTTTTTTTAAATCTGAGCTTATTAGTGAACTGTTATTTGAATTTCTTCAGCTACCACCCTCTTTTTTATCAAACCTAGATCTCTTATGATTATGTTCATTTTGTATGGAGTAGTGTGTTGTATGTGTGTGTGTGTGTTAGCAACACAGTGTTTGAGAATTGGGTTGCAAATAAATTTAGCATTCTTTGTTCCTGAAGCTTCCTAAGTATTCTTGTGTTTCCAAGGGAGCAAAATCCTCTGCCACTGGTTTTATTTTTTCTCCAGCTCTCTCCAGTGTTGCAACAAGAGCCAGACCTATTTAGCTCCAGGCACCACTTGTATTCCTATGTATCCTTCTCCTCCTCTCCGGCAAAATGACAAAAAGCAGTATCACAGAGGAACAAGTTAATGTTCTTAGTCAGTGCTGTGGGTCTGTTCCCACAGGACCTCAAGTTCTTCTATTTCATCAATTAAATGTGATTTAAAGGAAAGTGCTGCCAACTCCTATCACTGCAGAGGCAATGGTGTGTTGCTGAGGTCCTCTTCATCAAAGGAATACAATATATTCTCAAGAAATATACTACCTGCCAAATGAAGGGGAAAATATAACAAAATGATCAATATCTTTAGTACCAACTTGAATCTTGCTTTCTTTACTAAATTTACTATTAAACACACCGAGATTATTTGTCTTAAAGGAACACAGAGCTTGCCACAGATGTTATATTAATAGCAGTAGCCATGATAGCATCTGGGAGTTGTCAGGACACATCTGGCACCCCCAAATCCATCCTCCTAGATTTCATTCTGAGGAGATTTTAATGTTAAAATTAAGGGTAGGTAGCCTCTTCTTTAGTCTATTTGAAAGGCAAAAGTATCTTTGAAGTTACAGATGTGAAAGTGAAGTCAACAATCATTTTTAAGCACCTATCCTGTTCCAGGCACAATGCTAATTTCTGGGGATACAAAGAAAGAAAAAAAAACAGTCTGTTCTCTCAAAGAGCTCACAGTCTAATGCAGGGTCAGTTGTACTTCAACAGCCATCCTTTTGGTCTTATCTTTGCTTCAACGCAGGAGATTCGATTGTACTCTAAAATGTATGTCCAGACTTTCATTTGACTGATTTGTTTACATGCAAGATATTTAAGATCTGCCTCATTCCTCTTGCCTAATAATTGTTTGTGAAGGCAAGAAGAGTCAAGGGCCTGAGAGTTCTTTTGGACGCTAGACTAGATGATCTTGAAAATTTTAAGATTCTGTGACTTTTCTTTTTCTAGATAAAATGCATCACAGTCAATCAATAAACATTTGTTAAGTGAGTATTATGGGTCAGATTTCGTGCTAAGCTCTGGGCATACAAAGAAAGATAAAAACTAGTGCCTGCATCAAGTTTAATCTAGGAAGGCAGTTTGCTTTTTTGAGCATGCAAAGCTATTCAACTACCATCACTGTCATTATTAGCAATGATATAAAAAAGGAGACCCTGAGCAGGCACAATTTGAGTTATCTATCTTAGTATAGCGCAGTTTGAGTTATTAGAGGAGTTCTCAAGTGTATTTTATCTTTGAAAAAAGTTTTATTGAATCCCTTTGTCATTATATCATAATAATTTATGGATTTAATCCTTCCTCTACTCCTCCTCCCTAATAGAACTTGTCCTTATAGGAAAGAAATGCAGTTAAACAAAAGTGACTGCCACCAAAACTGTTTTGGGCAACATATACAATATTTCATGCCCATAGCCCTAAATCTCTGTACGTGTGAGATGTGTGTATCATCATCTGTTCTCTAGTATGAAGACTAGTCAGATGTGTAATCAGAATTTCTGCTGTTGTTTAGTGTTTTCATTCACATTATTTAAGTATTGTGTTTATCGTTTTCCATGTCTGCTTTCTTTACTCTGTTTCAGTTCATACAAGTTGCTTCATGTCTCTGAATGTTTCACACTTCTTTCTTAAGGTACACTAGTATTTTTTTTTTATATCTTTGTCCACATTTTATCCACCATTCCCCCAACATGTTTAATTTCAGTTGTCATTGGGATATCCAGTTTGAAATATCTCACAGACATTTTTATTCAGATCTAAGTAAAAGGAAAAAGTTCAGAGGATGAATAATTGTGTAAGACCCACTATCTCCACCTCAGAAGTTCCACACATGGGGGCATGGGGTGATATAAGACCTAAGAAATCATTATTGTATAACATTCATATCTAAAAGAGAGAAACCTGATGAGATATTGGCCTCTGGTATTAAAATGGTGGGTTATCTAGATGTCAAGTACAGGAATGTACTACTTTGTCATAATAATTATTACAAAGACATAATAACCAGGATTTTTAATTTTTTCATAGAATATAACAGTAATTGCTTTTGATTTTTCAATTCATTGTTGTGTCTATTAGTTCATCTGATCATAACAACACCCTACTTCTTCCCTCCCTCAGTATATAGGTTCTATTGCTTCCATTTTATAGAATAAAATTGGCATAGAGATATTAAATAATTCGGTTTAGGTGATTTAGATAGTTGGTGGCAGAACCAGGAAGCATGGTGGCAGTAACATGGGATTTAGAGTCAAAGGCTTGAAATTTAGCTCAGCTACTTATTAGCTGTATATATTACAAGTCACTTAACCTCTGGTCTCATTTTCCTCATCTACAAAATGAGGGGCTTGAGCCAGAATCAATTTAATTAGCATTTACTAAGTGCTTCTCTGATCTATTCAATAAACTTCAGTGGCTCCCTATTGCCTCTAGAGAAAAAGATAAACTTCTCTGTTTGGCTTTTAAAGTCTTTTATATCTTGACCCTAACTCACCTTTCCAGTATCATTACACATTACTCAACCTCACCATATTCTGTTGTCTAGTCAAACTGGGTTTCTCTGTTCATTACACAGAGCAGTCCATCTTCTATATAAGTGCATCTACATTGGCCTTGCCCCCATGCCTTGAAATTCTCTTATCACCTTGACAGGACATGCCAAGACTACTCCTCTCTTTTCTTACTATAAGGAGACACATTGCTTTCCAGAGCTAAGGCCCAGCAAACAAGCTGTGCCCTGAGCTTGGCATAACAACAATCCTTTCATTCACCCTCTGGATGAACTCTACTGTAGTCAAGTCACAGAATTGGTTCAAACCAACCCCAGGTGGTCCCTGAACTTGGACAAGTACCTACAGGAGCCATGTTCTGGTCATGAAACCCTACAATGAATAGATTTATTGTCAGTAGACAAACTTGCCTCATTGTTGCTGTTACATCTCACTGCTATGTTACAACTCTGCTTGATTCTTTGTCCAGACACAGCTATATATATATATCAAGAATTAGCCTCCTGGACTTGGGTCTTCTAGGTCTTAGAGGAAACCTCAGTAAGTATGTCTGCTCCAACAGAAAAAAAGTATTTTTTGCCTATAATCTCTGTGAGCTCTTTGGGTTTATTTCATTCTATTTTTTAGAGTTAATAGTTGATGTACAACTACTGCGGCTCTTTGGTCATTTATTTTCAGGGTTTGACAACATCCACCTCATAGAATCTCCTACTTCCTTTGATATTTAACTCAAGCTCTATCTTCTACATAGACTTTTTCTGATTCCCTCCAATTACTAGTGTTCCTCCTGCCTTAACTACTTTAGGTTTATTTTCTATCTATTTTGTGAATATTTATATAAGTAAATGTTGTCTAAAGCTCATTGAGAGCAGAGACTGTCTTACTTTGTTTTCCACCACAGTTCCTGGTACATAGTAGGTATTTAATAAGTGCTTATTAATTGTTGATTTATTTTGAGACCCTAAGCCATGTTCTAGGGATAAAAAGATAAAAATGAAATAGTTCCTGCTCTCAAGGAACTTGCAGTCTAATGGGATACTCCCTCTCCTGCTTCTCTTCTTATCTGTCTGCTCCTTCTAAGTCTCCTTTGCTGCTTCATCATCCTCATCATATCCCCTAACTGTGGGTTTTCCCCAAGATTCAGACATGGCCTTTGTCTCTTGGTAAATTCATTAATTCCCATGGGTTTAACTATTATCTCTATGCAGATGACTCCTCGATCTATATATCCAGCACGAGTCTTTCTCCTGAGCTTCATGTCTTATATTACCAATTGCCTATCAGACATTTCAAAATGGATGTCCTAGAGATATTTTAAACTTAATATATCTAAAAAAGAATTCAGTGTCTTTTCCCCTAAACCCTCTCCTATTCCAGACTTCTCTATTTCTGTCTCACCACTATCCTTCCATTCTCTTGTCTATAACCTCAAGATTATCTTCTGCTCCTCATTCTCCTTACCCACATGTCCAATATATTGCAAAATCTTGATGTTTCTACATTCACAACATCTCTTTCATCTTACTCTTTCACTCAAAGCTACCATCTTAGTTCAGGCCCTCCTCACCACTCACCTAGATTATTACAACAACCTCCTGATTTGTCTCCTTGCCTCGAGTCTCCATTCCTGTTTATCCTATATACAATACCAAATCTAACCATGTCATTCCCCTACCCAGCTAACTCTAGTGGCTTCCTATTACTTCCAGGATAAAATATAAACTTCTTTGTTCAGCTTTTAAAGCCCTACACAAAGTGGGCCCAATTGCCTTTCCAGCTTCATTGAATATTATTCCCTGTTCCCATTTTGTAATGTAGTCAAACAGGACCTCTTTAGAGTTTTCATTCTGTCTCTGGGCATTTGTACTGGCTGTCTTTCATGCCTGAAAAGCTCTTCTCCCTTACATCTGTCTCAAAGTATCCCTCTCTTCATTTAGGAAAGATCTCAGGTACCATCTTTTTCATGAGGCCTTTCCTAATTCCCCAAACTACTTAAGTGTTCTCCCTCCCAAACTACCTTGTTTTGACTAATTCATTCAATTACTATTATTAACACTGGGGGAAGCTACATGGTATAAGTACATAGAGCTCCAGGCCTGGAATCAGCGAGTCTGAGTTCAAGTCTGGCCTCAGATTTAGATAGATCACTGGATCAGTAGTAAGGAAGATGTGAGTTCAAATATGTCCTCAGATACTGACCCTGGGCAAGTTACTTAACTCAATTTCCTTATCTGTAAAATGAACTGGAGAAGGAAATGGCAAATCACTCCAGTAGCTTTGCCAAGAAAATCTTAAAAGGGGTCATGAAGAGTTAGACACAACTGAAAATGACTAAGCAACAACAACAATAATTTATTAACTTTATATTTGTGTTTAATACATGCTTGTTGAATGACAGAATTATTAATTAATTAGTTAATTAATTAATTAAAAGAGATGATGGGATCTTAAGTGTGCAGATTTCAATCTGTAAGAGACCTTAGAAGCCATTGAGTCCAAGTATAAAAAAGTAAACACAAGGTAATGTAAGTGGATGGAGAGTAGAGAATAAAAATCTGCATTGATCAGGAAGTTCCATGAAAGGTTATTTCTATGCCCAAATCCCATAATCTTTTAACTCCAATGCCTAGGATACTTCTTCTACTTCAAAGTAAGGAATCATTTCTTTATTGAGGCTTTTGAAAACTAATTGATTTCAATATGTCTAGAGTAGTTCCCCTCCTTCAATTGTATATTTATTATAGACAAGATGCTTCTTGCTGTAGGCTAGGACCATGTTATATATTTAATTGGAAAAGGAGATAGTTATAAATGCTAATTTGCTATAAATCAGAGAGTGACTAAAAAGAAACAGAAAGAGAAAGACAGGCAAGTTGTCAGTGTAACTGGGGGAAGAGAATGTTCAAACAACAAACCAAACTCAAAACATGGAAGAAAATGAACTGGTACTCAGTTCATTGAGGAAAGTATTTAATGCATTAGCATAGGACCCAGAAGATAGTAGTTTGGAATGTTGATATAGTTTATGACTTCTTATCACCTATGATCACAGTAGTCATGGTCTAGAAGGAACCTAAATATATATATATATATACACACACACATATATATGTTATATATATAGAGAGAGAATATACATATACATGCATAATTCATACATACATTTATCTATATATAATCCAACTTTCTCATTTTACATTTAAGGAAACTGAGGTCCAGAGAAACAAAGTGAGTCAAGGCAGGGCAATTGATCTCTGAGGTGGGGATGCAGCAACTACTGTCAAAAACGTTAATGAGGTTACTCTCTGAAGTAAACATAGGCAGCTTATAAAAATCTACCTAGGGCTAGCATTCTTAAATTGGCCTTGGTGCTACAGACCTAAAAATGTTAGCAAGAGGAGGAACAAGAGAGCCAGATGAGATATTTTATGGCAAAACAGTGCAGAGTCTGCTTGCTTAAGTGTCTTTTTGGTCAACTTTGTGTATATCAGCATTTTCTTTTGTCAGAGACCAAGGAAGGGCAAAGTGATGTCCAAAGAGACAACCAAGATGAAGAGAAGACATGGGTAATTAGATTTAATTAAATTCTTGCTGAGAAGTAGCTTAGCATAGGCATAGGAAAAAGTGGATAACAAGTAGGCCTTGGAGCTATCAGTTTAATCAGTTTAATCTCCTTTTGATACATGGATTGGTATCCTGGAAAAATATCTTAACTTCTCAGAGCCCAAGATAACATTTCAAGACTTTAATTTGTGGAATCTGCATTGTATCAGTAAGAATTCCCCATACCAATTAAAAAAATTCAAAACCTCACTGGTAATTGTATTTCTTCTTGATGTCAATACACAGAGGATAGTTAGGGGCAGTTTCTGTTTGCTTTACATATTGGCAGGATTCTGCTAATTACTAATCAAAGGCAGCTCAGTGTTAGTTAGCACTGTATCAAAGGAAAAGATGGAAAGCCTATGATTAAAAAAAACTTTTTAAAGAAAGGTCTCCTTCTTGAGCTCCCAGTGACTGAGAATCTCCATGATTAAAATCCCCAGTTTATCCAACAGGTATGGAAAACATACAGTTTGTCCTACCAATTTACTACAAGAGTAAGGCATGGGAGAGAATCAACAAGAATGACAGAGTAACCAGAGAAATTAGTTGCCAAGAAGAATGATGTGTTATATATCACTCATGCCCAGAATGTCTGGAGAGCGAGGAGAATTTTGCAATGATCTGAAGAGAGCATATTATTTCTGTGTCTCTTCTTGTGTCTAGTAACATAATATATGCACAGAAAGAAGGTTATTTTCCCTTCTAAAGGAGGTGAAAAGGTTGGAGAAATGTTTACTTACTTCCCAAGTAGTTGTTGCCGAGTCATTTTTCAATTGGTTTGCCATTTCCTTCTTCATCTCATTTTGCAAACGAGAAGCTGAGGTAAACAGGGTTAAGTGACTTGCCCAGGCTCACACAGCTAGTAAGTGTCTGAGGCCAGATTTGAAGTCAGATTCATTTTCCTGCCTCCAGTCCCAGCACTCTATACACTGTGCCACCTACCTGCACCACTTCCCAAGTTATCAAGAGGGAAATCAAACATTCTATGGAGAATGGAAGAGATATTTCAAGGAGAAAGTTATGAAGAAAACATATCTAACGTGGGAAAAGATTATCATATACAATGTCTCTCAGGAGGCTAGAAAATAAGAGAATCTGATATGGAAAAAAAGATAAGAAGGATCACTGAACATATAGAGCTAAGAAATAGTAGAGGACTTTTCCTTAGAGAGGGGGAAAGATACTCTTAGAAGAAATAAGACTCTTGTGCTTTAAGAAATGATGACACAACTTCCATAGGTATCATTAAGAGAAAGGTCATCTATTTCTAGCCCCAGGAAGAATAGGAAAGTAGTGGAAAAATGCTAGTTTAGGAGGCAGAGAACCTGGGTTTATATCCCACCTCTGACACTTATTATATGTGTGACCTTGAGCAAATCACAAAATTCCTGGGCCTCAGCTTCCTTATTTATAAAATGTGTATGTCTTTAGGCAATGGGGAAGTTTTGATCAAATGACCTGAGGACCCTTCCAGAGCTAGGCCCGTGATCCTTTGGAGTGATGGTTGGTTACTACTCAGTGAGAGAAACTAAGGCTATTTGTTAATTACATATAGGCTTCTTTTCTTCTCTGGGCCCATATACAGAATGTGATGGAGAATCACCCAAGATACATTAAGCCTCATGACTATAACTGGTTCATTACTTGAAGGCGAATGATACCTTCAGAAGGAATTTAGAAAGCAGTATTAGAGTTTAGGGAGTCCTGGGTGAGAAACTGATGATCTTAGGAGAACAAATTGTATTTTACTTGCTAATATAGATTGGTCATGTGGGAGTAAGAAGAGAAAGGCAGGTTTAAGAAATGAACAACTGGTAAGTATCTGAGAATAAGATTTTTGTTTGTAGACAATGGATTAAAACATAAGCTTGTCCAACATCTAAAAAGGATTGTTAAAAATAAATTTTTTTTCTGGAGTTTTGTGAATCTTATCAAGAGGGCTTTAAAGTAAAAAGGGAGGGAGAGGGAGAAAACTTCCCACATAGATCTGCCATGCTAGATACCATGGAGAATAGTAGATACAAAGTAATAAGAAGTATAGCAGTGGAGAAGACCAATAATTTATGGGATACAATATAAAAAAAAATTAGCAATAAACTCATGGCCTCAAATCTCTATAGGTAAAGACAGAACATACAGCAAAACTTTGATGGATTTGTTATCTTATTGAAAGGGGTAGTTCTTCAGTGACACAGATTGCAACAGGGTCAATAAAAAAGCACTGCATAATTTCCCAAATGCAATCCAGCTGAGTCTCTCCCTGCTATTCAATTCTGGGCTCAGTTGCTTGACCATCCATGTTCAATGTCTAGCTAAGATTAATGTCCTTTTTTAAAATTACAATTGATGCCTTTTGTTTTTGTATAACATTAATCTCTGCATATATCCCTCCCTCTCTCCCACCTGGTGAGCCCTACTTCGTAGCACAGATTAAAAATGAAAGAGAAGGGGGAAAACAGTTAAAAAAAAAACCAAACATAACATTGACTGCATCTGACGCTATGTGAAAAATTGAAGAATGAAATATCCTTCACCTCTGCAATGAAGGGAAGGAGGTGCTTTTTCATAACTCTTAGGTCAAAACTTAATCATTCTAATTACAGTGTTGACTTTTCTTTCATTATTCTTTCCATTTCAACATACATGTTTTAATAGACCAGGTTTCTGTGCTTTTCATTCAACATATAAAGAGCATACAGGCAACAAATAAGCTGAACTAGAGATTCTAAGGTAAGGAGGCAAATTTGATTTCAAAGATATTACTGAGATTTAATAGGATAAGACTCATTACTGTAACAAACTGGTAGAAAGGGAATGATAATAATAATAGATAACATTTATATAATGTCTTAAAGTCTTCATAGCACTGAACGTATATTCTCTTTTAATCAATAATCAACAAGTATTTATTAAGTATTTAAAATGTACCAGGCAATGTGCTAAGTGTTATGGATAAAAAGATAAAGCAAAACCAATCACAGCCCTTAAGGAGCTTAAAGACTAATGAGGGAAGCAAAATTTCAAAATCAGAAAATCCGAGATAAAAACAGAATAGATACAGGTTAGGTGCTATTACTACTCACATTATGCAGTTAATAAAACTGGGCCTGAGAGAGGTTGTAACTTACTCAGGGTCACATAGCTAGTAATACTGTATTCAAAAGTAGCAGAAAAGAGAAAAAAATGGTAAGTAGATTAGTGTTGTATATTAAGAAGATTTACTCATGTGAGAAAAATCCAGGAACGTGAGTTGGGAGGCAGTTGAGTGAAGAATAATTGAAAGGAAAAAAAATATTGCCATAGGAATATAGTACAGAACAAAAAGTCAGAAGAAGTAAACAGATGCATGGTGTAGAATTGATGTCAGTCTTCAGTTACTTAATCATTTTCTGGAGCTGTGTTTCACTGTCCGAAACCAAACAGCTGATAATTCTTCGTTTCATTGTTCAAAAGGTAGATAGAAAAAGAAAGGGTACTCTTATTTTGGGCCTGATTCTGGCCAGCAAGTAGGGACTGACTGCTGAAACAGAAGTGATGAGAACTACGGGAGGAAATTATCTCTTCCATCTTAGAATCTGAGACAGAGAAGAGGAAATCTAGGAATAATCTAATGTCCACCCCAGATTTGTAAGAAGTCGATTTCAAACTGTCCATAAAAAACACAGATCCTGGAGAATTCTGCTTAAAATTCTGTAGGTGAATTTCCCCTCCATCTTAGTTGTGGTATATGATTGTGATGGAATACTACTGTAGTTTAAAATTGCAAGAGAAAAGAACAGAAGCAAGAGAGCATTGTATGCAGTAATAGCAATAATGTTTTAAGAACAACTTTGAGTGAGTAAATCGTTTTGACTATTAAAAATACACAAATTAACTACAAAGGACATATGAAGATGCTGTCTGCATCCAGAGAAAGAACTGATAAATTGAAGTACATAGAATGATTGTGTGTGTGTGTGTGTGTAATGGTAGCCATCTCTAGGGCAGGGAGGGGGAAAGGGAGGGAAGAAGAAAAATAAATTTACATAATAATTTTATTATATATTTAAAAGGAATAGCAAGTTTTATGTAATAGATTTGCAGTTTCATATGCAATTTTTTATTATTATACTATATTATGGAAATGTCTGTTTTGGTCCATAAATTTAAAAAAAAATTAAAATTTCATAGGTAAGTCAGCCCAGGATGAAGGGAAGTTCTCAAGACTAAAATTCTGAAGCAGAAATAAAAAAAAAACACTTTCTAGGAAATAGTTTATTTTATTATTTTAATACATTAATAGAATTAGGAAAACCCAGAAGGATTTGCCTGGAGGAGCTCAGGAGGGCTGATCTGGAGGAGATCAGAGGTTCTGGTGGCAGGGCACCTATGGAGAAAGTAGACAAGTGTAGACTGAGGCTCAAGGTAAACCAAAGCAATTTGATGCTTTGAGCTTGACAGAAGTGAGTGTTATGAAGTGGATCCTTGGGGTAGCATCTCACTACATCCTGTAAATGACTTTTAATTCACATAGGACCTACCCTGGAATCTAGAAATCCTCAGTGACCTGGAAATCTTCAGGACCTATATGCTTAGCACTGTCCTGATTCAGAAAGAAAGGCAAAGACCCCATGCTGGCATGGGGATTGTGGGGTTTGGGAAGACTTTCTGTGAAGAAGTAAATGGAAAAAATCAGTCCAATAGCTGTGCAGTGAATTCATCAATCAATTTCAGTATTTAAGATATATGGAATTCCACAACTACAGTCCTATGAAGAGAGAGAAAGAGGTATATTTTTATATCTTTTCTTTGGTGCTAAATTTGGACATTAAACTACATTTAGTTTCTAATATTGTTGCTGTTCTTTCTGTTTATATGATCGTGGGTGTGTATACTGTATATTTTTGTGGACTTGATTGTTATTTTTTAGCTTACCTGGGCTGCCTTTGTAAATCTTTGTCATGAGGGAAGCCTCCCAGGTTAAAGAAGGAGAGGAGGAAGAACACTGATATATTGGGAAATGAAGTTTGTTATAAACAAGAAAAAAAAATTTTAAAGATATGGAAGAAGATAGGAACAAAAGTACATAATGTAGGATAGATTAAAATAAGCATCAGAATTGTAAAACTAGTATCAGGATTGCTAAATCTCAAACTGAGTCTAGACTGGTGGTAAATTCTAAGAACAAGTGAAGGGGAAGGAAATAAGCATTTATTAAGTACCTACTATGTGTACTATGTACTATGTACCTGTGCTAAGCACTTTACAATATAATCCCATTTGATCTTCACAATAATTCTGCAAAGCATATTAAATTTTACAGTTGAAGAAACTAAGACACAGAGAGTAAAAGTGACTTGCATAGGGTCACACAGTTAGTGTCTGAAGCTGGATTTGAGCTTAGGTCTTCCTGACTCCAAGGTCTAGCTCTCTAACTACTGCACTAACTTCAAAAATATAAGAATCTCAATTTCTGTCTTTAACAAAATGCGATTATTTTTAGTTATTTTGGGGGTAAAAAGAACTTTAAAGATGAAGTAGACCACTGCTCTGGGTTAATGGTAAAGCACTATAGAAACAAATCAAAACTTTCCATCTTTTCATTTGACTCCATTTTTTTTGACATGGAGAATCTGTTGTTTGTCTTTCATTTTGGAGATGACTGATGACAACTCAGGGTGATGTTTTGACTTGAGGGTGAATTGGATTTAAGTGAGGCAGGGTTACACAAAGTCATCAGCTTTATTTTCTTTTCCAGTCATTAAAGTCCAGTGGAAAGTCAAAAGTCAGGACCAGGATGCAGTGGATGACCTTGGTTTCTTCCATGTCTGACCAAGTTCTAAGTGCTCCACAGTGCTTGCTTTAGCTTCCTTCATGAACATTGGAATAAACTGTTCTCAATCACCCATTCTGCTAGGGGAAGTCTTCACATGTTTTGGGTAGATATCTCCCTAAATTAGCAATTGGTTTGAGGCCTGTTGGCAACCCTCAACCTGGTTTAGCCCATCTGCTGAGACCATTATACCAGGGTGTGGCCACTGTACATGCTACAGCTTCTTGGAGCCATAGGTGAGAGTTGGGTGAATGTAGACACCAAAAGCAGCTCTGGAAAAGGCTAGAAAGCCCTTACATCAGAGGTTCTAGTCCTCCTGGAAGACCCTATACACCCCTCATGGAGAATACTCTTTAGACAGCAAGTGGGGGGCAGGGATAGTGGTTAACAAGCTGTGGAAATAAGTTTAAGGTACAAGTCCTGGATTAACTCCTTCTCCTAATACAGAAAGATGTGCTGGATATGACTGCCAAATCTCCATCAGTGACCTTTGAAAAATCACTAGTAAAGAGAGAAGGTGCTGCAGGATTAGAGTCAAGCAAATGTGCTAGGAAAAAATAGAGTGAAATAACCAAATTACAGATCAATGAGCTTGACTTTACTTTGTGACATTATTAAACAGATGATTTGTAGCATATGTGAATCACTGGGAGCCTGCATGGCTTCATTAAGATTGGGTTGTGTAGGACTAACTTCTTTTTCACTATTTTGTTGTTGTTGTAAGTATTAATAAATAGGTCAATAAATGGAATTCAGTGGGTAGAGTTTATTTAGATATCCACAGGACACTTGACAAAGTTGTTCATCCTATGCTTGTGGATGAGATGGAGAGATATGATTTAGATGTTAATACAGTTAGGTAAGTAGATTTTGAACTTTTGGAATGAATAGACCAAAAATGTAATCATTAGTGAGTGTCAACTTGAAGCAAGATGTCTAGCACAGTGAATAAAGGATAAGCCTGGCTCTGTGATGCTCAACTACAATCAGGAATTGGATGGAATGGGGTGGCTAGGTGGTATAGTGAAGAGAGCACTGGCCCTGGAGTTGGGAGGACCTGATTTCAGATCCAGCTTCAGACACTTAATACTTACTAGCCGTGTGACCTTGGGCAAATCACTTAACCTCAACTGCCCTCAAAAAAAGAAGACTTTTCTTAGTAATTTATAGGAAAATTGTCCATCTCTTCACTCTGTCTTGGTTATTCAGACCTGCTTTGAGAATTATGGATGCAATCTAGGCCTTTAAGAGCAACTGAAAGAAATACAACAATATCACATCATTTTGAGCATTTTAAAGACATTTTTAAGAAATGTTTTTCTTCCTTTAAGCATATTCTTGATTTTTCTTACTTTTCTAAGTTTGTGCTTTGCTTGCCAAATTTACATTTACATTTTTAGACTGAGGGAGTTGTGTCTCATTCTCTATCTGGTATAATGTTGGCAATGAAAATGTGTTCGATAAGACAAAGTAACATATTTGTGGCTGTTGCAAGCAACTAAATATAAACAAACAAAAATGTTTCACATCTGTTGGGAAGGGGGTAAGGCTGGTGATTGCACTGACAGACAGTAGGGCTGAATAAATTAATCAAGAAAGCTACAAATATTTATTTAGCAACTACTTTGTACAATGCATTAAAAAGTAAGAAGCAAGGTCTCTATTATCAAAGAGTTTGTAATCTAGTTGAGGAAATAAGATTTTTTTTGTATTTTGTATTTGTGTATGTGTGTGTATGTGTTATGTAGATATATATTCACATATGACAAGCTAACCAAATTTCAGGGCAGTTCATGTTCAGTAGTGTGAACAAAGAAAGCTGTATAGAAGAGCTGGGTCTTGAACTGTCTTGAAATAGATTTAATTCAGTAAACATAGAGGAATAAGGAAGGGGCACTGGGAAGAAGAACTTTACAAACCAAGTCTGAGAATATACAAAGCATGTAGGGGTGATAAGAGAGTAGATCAATCTTGATGGAACAAAAAAAAAATACATAGAGGAGTGAGCACAAATAAATAATGACCATATTATAGAGGAACTTGACTAGTAGGCTATGAAGTGTGCAGGGGAACCACTGAAAGTTTTGAGCTGAGGAATCCCATGACCAAATGTTGTTTTAGAATCATTCATTTGGTAGTACTGACTAGGACTGATCAGAATGAGGGGGGAGGGAGTCTATAGACAGATAACGATAAATAGTTGAAATGTGAGATGATTGCAGCTTGAACTGGATGGTAGGAGTGAAAATAAGGCAGCGGTGGGGACTGGTGGTATAGTTAAGATGGCAGAGAAAGGGCAGGCACTCCCCTGAGCTCTCCTCCAAATCCCTCTGAACATCTTTAAATAATGCTCTAAAACAAATTGTGGAGCAGTGTAGCAGCAAGCACCCCAGCATCCCCAGGGTGGCTGCCAACACAGGTTCTTAGATATGCTTTTCTAAAGGAAAGCAATTCAAAATGGGTTAACAATTTTGCTTTAAGGAGGAGAGGATGCATCCAAAGAAACAACTAGGCTTGTGAGTGTTTGTTTGCCCCCTGCTATGACAGCTAGGCTTCCGAGTGTTTTTTTGTGGGAAGGTTAAAGTTTAGTGTGGCTCCCTGCTATGTTATGGTTTGTTAACTTCTTTGTTGCTATGATGAATTTGGTTTCCTGGTGTTGGGATTTGGCTTTCTGGTGTCTGAATAAATATTTTGCTTCTCTCTTCTATAGGGAGAATCTGTTATATTTTGCAACTGAGAACTATGCTGGCAAGTCATAGTCACTGTTGGTGCTGTGAATATCGCGTTGGTGCTACACACTGTACACAGTATATATATATTTACATATATGTGTGTGTGCATAATGATCAACTGTAAATGACTTAGCTATTCTCAGCTATACAATCATCCTAGATAACTCTGAAGGACTCATGATGAAAAATGCTATCCATACTCAGAGAATGAATTGATGGAGTCTGAATACAGATAGCATGCTTTTTTAAAACTTTTAAATTTTTTCTTGGGTTTTTATGTTGGTCTATGTTTTTCTTTTACAATATGACTAATATGGAAATGTTTTGAATAACTACATATGTATAACCTATATCAAATTGCTTCGGGGGGGTGGGGAGGAAGGAAGAGAATTTGGAATGAAAATTTTAAAACAAATGTTGAAAATAGTTTTTACATGTAATTAGGGAAAATAAAATGCTAAAAAAATATAAGGCAGTAGGGTAAGATGTGTAAGACATTATGAAGGAAGAATAAATGGAAGTTAGGATGATAGGCTCATAGATCTAGAGCCACAAGAGATACTCTGTCATCTAGCTCTGAGATTTACTTATAAGGAACCTGAGGCCCAAAGAGGTTAAAAGACCTACCCATGGTTACAAGGATAGTAACCAATCAAACAACTCAAATTTGAATCCAGTTCCTTTGACACCAAAGCCACTGTTCTTTCCGTATTGCTTCCCATATAAGTGAGTCCCATATCTCTATGTCTGCATTAGGCCACAGTGTATGTGTGTGTGTATATATATATGTATATATATGTAGGGGTGATAGACCATGAGAAGTAATAGGGATACTCCTGGGAGCTGTTTTCTAGGTTTCTTAGATTGCTCCAACCCTGGGTCCTTCCTAACCCTAATCCTAACCTTACACGAATGATCTCTTGACAAAGATTTTCCTCTTTATTCTCCTTTTTCTTGTTATGGAGATGAACAAAAATAATCAAGAAAAAAAATCTTGGGCCTAGTAAAGCAACGCGAGGGGAAAATGATTACACAATAGAGAAATAACACTTACCTTTGCTAATATGGGAAAAAATCAATACATTAAGGTTAATTTTCTCCAAATAATTCTCAAGGCTTGAAATACGCCAAGTTTTAAAAATATTTTTTCTTCACCTAAGTAATCAAATGAATTTTCAAAATTAAGTACATTTTATTGATATTATTTGTTTTTATTTCACCTACATTTCCCACCACATCACTTCATTTTCTTCTCCAATCATCTATCATAATAAAGTATTTTTAGAAAGATGAAAAAATTCAACAAAAAGAAGTAGCTTAGCAAAAATGTCTGACATGTGCAGTATTTAAAACCTATGTTTTCCTACCTCTTCAAAGAAGATATCTTCACATATTTATTCTTTGTTACCGTTTTAACCTTATGAATATTAAAACAAGCATAAGGACTCAGTACAGGGGAGTATATGTTCTTCAAATGGTTTATATGGTAGAATTATGGTATTTTTTATATAGCTAACTTTCAATTCTGTATCCAATGTCTGAGATTGCAGGGACTTTTCAAGCATGGTTGCTGTGTTTCTTTTTTATCCCTATATACAAATCTTTCCTGGTATGTATCATTTTCTTGAAAGATGAGCGCCTTGCCTTGTAGAGCACACAGATGTAGCTTCTCATTCTGAGCTACAATGATGAAAACCTCCAGTAAGCAATTATTTTGTGAATGAATTTTATGGAATGCCAGCTCATGCTGAGAAACTAATTTATCCTTCTGTTAACAACAAATATTCACCCAAATGTCCCCCCACCTGCCAAAACAAGTGTGTTGACAAATATTGGATTTGAGAAAACAATGTATTTACCAAGTGTTGAAGTAGTATTCGATCATACAACATTTCAGATTCTCTATGAGAGAAATCCATTAGACTTTAAACTTCTGCAGTATATCACAATTTCAGAACACTATTCAATGTTACAGTATTTTAGGAAAACAATCTCGTTAGCTCTACAGAAGATGTTCGAATCGTTAAAAAATGCATCTGGAGAGTTTTTCATGCATGCTGGCTTTATTTGTGTGTTCCTGCTCTCATTCCTTCTTTGAGGCATGTTTATCTCTTCAATTCATTTCAATTCAACATGACTTTATTAATTACCTACTATGTGCTATTACCTATGCTAGATACTAGGTTTAGAAACACAAATATAGAACAGATCTTGCCCTCAAGGAACTTGCAGTTGATAAGATTTACATTCTACCCTTTCCTATTTAACTGATTTTCCAATAAAGATGAATTCTTAATAGCTCATGAGAAAATACTTCACAATAATTAACATGAGAATTAAAACTCTGAATGAAAATAAATTCAAGTTTAGAAATTGAGGCTTTCAAGGATCAGTCTAAACTCTAGGTTCCCACCAAAATTTCCAGAAAAGTCTTGAACTGTTGCTAATTGCAAAGTGAGATTTATAGTTACCTGGCCTTTCTGGGTTCCAGTTTAATAATCTGTATAATAGGGATGCCTAAATAGATAATTATTAAGATGCCTTCCATCTCTGAAAAATTTCTGTGCTCTACTATTCGGTCTCTTTCTGTTTCTATTTTTCTTCTCTCCTTTCTTCTTCTTATTTTTGCTTTTTGGAGGGCAATTGGGGTTAAGGGACTTGCCCAAGGTCACATGGCTAGTTTTTGTGTTAAGTGTCTGAGGCTGGATTTGAACTCAGGTCCTCCTGACTCCAGGGCCAGTGCTCTATTCACCGTGCCACCTAGCCACCCCTCTCCTTTCTTCTTTTCTTCAGAGTACTTTATACTGTTGAAGGAGGTCAGATTTTTGCTTCCTCTCTGTCCTATGGTCTTAGAAAGTTACCTGGAGGCACTGAGACTTTAAATGACTTACCCCAGGTCTCACAGTCAGGATGTGTCAGATATGGGGTTTGAACTCAGGTATTATCAACTCTCTATTTACTATACCATATTGTTTCTCTTTTCCTGTTACCTGTGCATAAAGCAGAATCATATGAGTAACTCAGAGAATTGGGTACCCCATAGAAGTTTAAAGGAATTTAGTTGGAGTCCTGTTCCTGAATAATTTTCTACAAACTCCTTTCCTGACTTAGCAGAATCTGTGAAGTGGGGACTGTACTACCATCATGCTACTCACTCAGGTGGTCTCTTGAGTGCCTTTAACTTCTCCATCCCTCAAGCCTTGCTTCAGTGGTAAGTACTCCAACATCTGGAATTGATGTCATAATAGCATTTTAGCTAATCAGTTAGAAGTTTTACTTTTAATTTAAATCTTAAAGGTTACATACTTTTAACCTCTACTTGGAACACATATTCATCAAATGTAATGAATGTTGTTCTTTGTCATGTGGAAATGGCCTTCTGAGGGCAAATTTGGTTCAAGACTTCTGATTTGGGAGCAATAGAGCAGAAACACTTATGCATTGTCAAGATGTACAACCTTGTAAGACATTTTCTATTAATTCAGTCCATAAGTGGGGAAAAAAATCATTCAGAGGAATATAAAGAACAGAACTAGGAGGTGCTGATGTCTATCTGTCCCTAAAGATGAAGTTGAATGACTTGGACACAGATATAAAATCAGATAGCTTCTAAGCTCCACTGTAATTAATTTTGGGGGAAAAACCAGGTATTTAGCCCATCATTATTTTCCCCACTTTTAAGGTCAGAATACTAATTTGCTACTTCTAAAATAATTTTTTCTTAAATTAATAAGCATTAATTAGTTAACATTAAATTAATGTACAGGTGCTGACTTTCAGGAGCTATACAGAAAGTAAATTAAAATTTTCTCATATCAACTTTGAAATAAGAGCAAAAAGAGGGTGAAGATTCTTGCTTGAAAAACAGTATATTGTGTCTGATTTCCTTTTGTTCGTAGTTGAGAAAAAAAAAAGAATATTCAGTGTTTTTAACCATACTACACTCTGTAATTTGTAAAAGGAGCACAGTATTAGGGTACACTTGAGGAGAGCACTTAGCATAATTTGGGCATTCCATGCATAGAGAGTGTTAGTATGTGTGTGAATGGGGAGGGAAGGTGAAGAGTTGGGTTAGTTTTTAAGATTTTTTCCCTTCTTTATCTTAAGGTTGCATTAGGTTCTCTTTATAATAACTTACTCCTTGCTTCTACATATGACAGTGGAGAATTTGTAAAAAAAAATTTTTATTTAAAAGATGTATTTTTTTTTTGTTGTTGTTTTTTTGTTTTTGCTTTTTGGAGGGCAATTGGGGTTAAGTGACTTGCCTAAGATGAGATGTATGTTTTATTTGAAACTGAAATCCATGTAACTGGGGAAGGTCTTTTCTCTCCTTCCTTTTTATATTTCCTGGGTTTTACATTATGTGAATTCAGTAGAATATAAACTTCTTGGGGCGGCCAGGTAGCAGAGTGAGTAAGAGCATCAGCCCCAGAGACGGAATGGCCTGGGATCGAATCCGGGCTCAGACACTTAGCACCCACCCAGAAACACCTGGCCGTGTAACCTTGAGCAAGTTACTTAACCCTACTTGCTTAGGGGAGGCCAGGTGGCTCAGTGAGTAAGAGCA
This sequence comes from Petaurus breviceps papuanus, assembly GCF_028583685.1. Classification (NCBI taxonomy): domain Eukaryota; kingdom Metazoa; phylum Chordata; class Mammalia; order Diprotodontia; family Petauridae; genus Petaurus; species Petaurus breviceps. The sequence goes on from NW_027187391.1 coordinate 60,081,375, forward strand.
CTGGCCCCAGAGTCGGGATGACCTGGGGATCAAATCTGGGCTCAGATACTTAGCACCACACCCAGAAATAACTGGCTGGGTAACCTTGAGCAAGTTACTTAACCCCAATTGCTTAAAAAAAAAAGAATATAAACTTCTTGAAAGCAGGAATTTGTGTGTTTATTTTTTTTTAATCTCTAGGATCTAGCACGATGTCTTGCAATACTATAATACGAGCTTAATATTTATTGAATTCAATCTAAACTGAGAAGTAAGACTAGATTACACATACCCTTGATAATAACTACTTGTACTGAAAGAAGTCCTTCTTGGCAGTCAGTCTATTTTGTTCACTACAGGCGAGACACTGTGCTAAGTGTTTGGGATACAAAGAAATGTAAAAGACAGTCTCTGCTCTGAAGGAGTTCACCATCTACTAGGGTAGACAACATGAAAATAACAATTATGTACAAACAAGATATATACAGGGTAAATAGGAGATAATCAACAGGAGGAAGGCACTAGCATCATGAGGAATCAGTAAAGGCTTTTTAAAGAAGATGGGCTTTTACTTAGGACTCGAAAAAAAGCTAGGGAAGCTAGAAGGAAGAGATGGGGAGAGAGAGGTAAGGGTAATAGCCATTGAAAAAGATAGAAAGAGACCAAATTACAGAGGAGCTTTATAAGACAGACAGCATTTTAAATTTAATCTTGGAGGCATTAGAAAGTCACAGGAGTTGAATGAATTTAAGGTAAGACTTGCACTCTAGGACAATTACCTTGACAGCTGAATGTATGGACTGAAATAGTGATAGATGAGACAGGGAAATCAACTAGCAGGTTACTGTAATAGTCAAGGCATGGAGTAATGAAGGCCTATACCAGGAGGTGGCAATGTCAGAGGAAAGATGGGGGAATACACAAGAAAAATCAAGGAAGTAGAAGTGAGAAATTTTAAGGAGGTAGAAAGAAAACTTGGCAACTGACTGGATATGGGGGTGTGTGAGAGGGATTGAGGAGTCAAAAATGACACCTAGGTAGTGAGCCTTGGAGAGTGGGAGGATAGTGCTACCCTTGATGGTAACAGGGAAATTAGGAAGAAGTGAAGATTACTGGGAAAAGAAAATGATTTCATTTCTGGACATGCTGCATTTAAAATATATATGGGCCATCATGTTTGAGATGTCTAAAAGGTAACTGGAGATGGAAGACTGGAATTTGTATTAATCATTGAAACCATGGGAGCTAATGAGATCAGCAAGTAAAATAGTATAGAAGGAGATGAGACAAGGGCCCAGGATAGAGATTGGGGGACACGGAGTTAGCAGGAGTAATGTGGATGAAGATGTAGCAAAGGAGACCAAGGAGCAGTCATACAGGTAGGAAAACCAGGAGATCAATGCCATGAAAACACAGAGAGAAGAAAACATCAAATAAAGTAGATTGGTGGACAATGCCAAACAATGCAGAAAGGTCAAGAAGCATAAAAATTAAGAAAAGGACATTAGATTTGTCAATTAAGAGATTGTTGATAACTTTGGAGACAGCAATTTCCATTAAATGATGAGCCTGCCACAGAGTAAGAAGGAACCAACCAGTCTCAACTTTACTCTCCAGTTTTATATTTTCTTCTAAAATGTAATAGATGTAGTTATTCTTGGCATTCTTGCTTTTACTTGAGTTTACATGACGTGTTCTTTTGTTGTGTCATTCATTTCTCTCTCTGTAACTACTCGACTTGGCAAATATAAAGCTAGGTATACAAATGTTAATTCAAGAGCCATGCCCCATGGGGCACATGACAAGTAAAAAAGGCCTAGAGGAAGCCTCCCAGGATGTTGGGTAGCTACTCTGTGAATGATCTGTGGGAGAACAATGGCAAGAACCAGACAGGCTAAGAAGGTCTGGACTGTTTACCATCTGCACTCATCTGGGGAGAGACCATGGTGGTATGCTCATAGATCCACTTAAGTATTGAAATCCACATCTTATTCAAGTACTAGAACTTAACTCTTGAAAGGAGGAAGGGACATCCTGTGTGAACACCTTAGGTATTGCTCTCTGCTTGATTTTGGCCTATGATATTCAGACCAAATTTATATAGATAATAAGCATTATTATTAATAGTAGCTATTAAGTTTATTGTTTATTTTAACCAATTATTTGTACTATCTATTATTGATAATAACTAGCATTTACATAGTTTGCAAAGCACCTTACATGTATTAACTCATTTGATCCTTACAACAACCCTGTGAGGTTGGTGCTATTATTATCCCCATTTTATAGATGAAGAAACTGAAGCTGATGGAGGTCAGATGCCTAATCCAAGGTCACATAGCTCGTTAAAGCTGAAATTGCTTCACTTATTTATTTTGTCTTTGAAGCCCTTAAACTTAGCATAGTGCTTGGCATTTATTAAAAGCATGGTGATTGACTGATTAATTATTGAGGGATTCAAACCTAGCTCTTCCTGACCCTTCCATAGCATATTTACTATACTACTTTGTCTTCTTGCATGGATCTACTCTTTAAAAAGAAAAAAAAAACATCAAATATAATCCCAGTACTTTTAACTTATCCTACATGTCTCCATGTTCACAGGTTTATTGCTTTCTATATTATTATTATTATTTTTTGTCTGCTCAAAGAATTTAACAGTGAAACATATGGAGAACCTAGTATGGGGATGGTGGTGGTGACCCACTTAAGAAATGAAGCCAGAGGAGTTTTAAAGAAATCCATTTATCATGTCTATGAGACTTCTTTTCCAAATTTGCCCACTGTTTCTAGGTATCTTTTGGGTAATAAGTCAGATGAGCTTGTAAAGGCCATTGTTATGGCTTCCATATGCCTCCCCTGTGCACCCCACCCCTGCAGGCTGTGAATATATCAGTAAGTAACATAACAGCACTACTCATCTTAGTTTTTGCTTGCATTTATAACCCCAACACTTAGCACAATGCCAGGCTCATAGTAAGCACTTAATAGACACTTTACTTTTCTCTTTGTTTTTGCTTCTGACTCTCCAGATTTTTCCAGCTTTATGCCAACAGCTTTATTATTCTGGAGATGCTTACATCCCTGTAGTCCCCACCTGTGGTAAGTTCCTACCTGGGATCAGTACAGCAACTTTTCAGGTTGTACCTAGCTCATCAATACTTATATACTGGGCTCTACTTCTCATCCATGGAAAATTTCTACCTTTTCCCCATAGAGCTATCTTCCTCCTTCACTTTTATGTATTATCTTCATCCATTAGATTGTTAAGTTCTTGAAGGTAGGAACTATTTTTTTTAAAGATTTTAATGCTTATTTTTCTTATTCTCAATGCTTAGCATAGAATCTAGTACACAGTAAGCACTTAATAAATGCTCAGTCTATTGAGTCTATTATGATATCGAACAGCATTACTTTTTATGTTTGGAATGAAAGCTCTGAGGCATCAAGAAAAGATTAATAATAGCAGACATTTATATAGCACTTTGAAAAATAATATGACAGTGGAGAGATGGCCAACTTTGAAGTCAGGAAGACCTGGTTTAACTCTAGCCTCTAAGTCATACTGTGAGACAACTAGTAACTTAATTACTCCATGCCCTCAGGCAACTCCTTAAGACTACAAATTATATATAAATTGCTAATCAGCATCAATAGAGAGACTATTCAGACTGGAAGTTCCCTGAATTGATGAAATCACAGGTTGTGATATATATGTTTGTATATATAACACATACTCATATAAAAACATTCTAAAGTTGGCAGAGTACTTTGCATATATTATTTCATTTAAACCTCACAGCAACTCTTTAAGGAACTATAAGTATTATCTCTACCATTTTACAGATGAGGAAACAGGTTCAGAAAGGTTAACATAGCTAGTGAATGTTAGAGGCAAGATTTGATCTCAGTGCTGCTCTGCCATGCCAACTCTACAAAGTAATTGTATTCCATTAAATATACTATATTTAAGGAGGCATGAAAATATGTGATATGTTTCATAATGTCTTCCATCATGAAGGGTTAAAACATTTTAAAAAGCTTTGGTGACTAAAGGAGTGTCAATTTTACAGCAAATTAATTAATGGGGAGTATTTCATTCTCTGACAATACTAGATTGATGAAGCATTCCTGTAGTTCTTGGTATTTTACTTGATTACATTTATTACTAAGTAAATTGATTTCATTTTTAGCAGTCTTATTTGATATAACTTTGGAGTAAAATATTAACCTTAAAGAGTGACAAATGATATGTTTAGGAACTTATAATGTATTGTATACATTAGAATTGAGAAATTTACAGCAGAACTACAAACATATGGATGAATTTGGGTGGTTTCTTTTGTCATTGATTTCAGTGGCACTGGAACCACTCACTCTATTATGTCTTCCAATCATTTATTCTCTCTCTCTCTCTCTCTCTCTCTCTCTCTCTCTCTCTCTCTTTCTTTCTCTCTCTCTCTTTTTTTCTTTTTTTTTTTTTTTTTTTTTTTTTTTTTTTTTTTTTCTTTTTATCTCTCTCTATTCCTTTCCTCTGGTGTCAGGGAGAGAGACAGACACAGAGATAGAAAGAGAGTCAGAGAGAGGGAGACAGAGACAGAAAGAGAAAGAGAGATTTAGAAAAGAATAAAAAGAACAATGAAAAGCAAAAACAGAAACTTAAGCCAAAGTTAAAAGAGAGAGAGAAGAAAGAGAAAGGAAGGGAGGGAGGGAGGAAGGGAGGAACAGAGGAAGGGAGGGAGGAAAGAAGGAAGGAAGGAAGAAAGGAAGCAAAAAGGAAGGAAGAGGAAAAAAGGAAAGAAAGAAAGAGAGGGAGGGAGGAAGGAAGGAAGAATGACGAATTTAGGTCAGATACAAAATATTCAGAGAAGAGTCTACTGCACAAAGAGTGATATAAGTACAGAGGAGGCAGATCATAGATCTGACTTCAGTATGCTTTGTACCTTTTATCTCTGGCATACAAGGCTCCCCTTGGAGCTAATAGCTGCTCAGTACTCCTAAGCAGGAGTGTTGCAAGGCTCAAATGAGATAATGGATATAAGGTACATTGTAAACCTTAAAGCACTATATCAATGCTACCTCTTATTATTAGTTTCTAGTCACCAGGCCTCTAGTCTAGTGATGATTTCATTCCCTGAGCCTTCTATTGCTCCTCTGCTGAGCTCAGGCATTGTTTATAGACCAATATAGGTGCTGATAAATGTTTAATAACTGGGTTCTCCAGAAAAAAAGAATGCACATATACACTTTTAAGTTTAATCTGCATTAATACTTTCCTAAGTAAGCCAATCAACAAAACAATAAATCCAGTCCTTATTTGTAGTAACTGTGATTTCTGAGTTGTAAAGGCTTAAACTAAAAAAATGGACAATCAGAGCAGTTTGAGCTGATTCCAGAATATTGTTGTCTCTTAGCATAGTTTCAGAAAAGCATTCAGTCCTTGTACATAGTAAGAGCATGATAAACACTTCTTAAATTGAAATAAAGATGAAATGTCATTTTTTCCTTCTGTTATTATTATTATTTTACCATTTAGAGAATAACGAAATTGGAAAATATCTTAGAGGACATTTAGTTCAACTACCACTTTTTAGATGAGGAAGCTGAGGGTCAATGAATATAAATGACTTGTCAGTGGTCACACAGCTCAATAGCAAAGCTGAGTTTCAAACCCAGTGGGTGTTCTACTATTATACCCCATGCTAAGAGCTACAAGGGTCAAATGCCATTTAGTTTAACCTATACTTGAATAAGAATCCCATCTAAAACATCCTTGATAAATGTTAATCAGGCCTCTGCTTGAAGACGCCTCCTTCCCTAAAGAAGAAGAACTCTCTTTAAGAGAAAATGTCTGCCTTCCTGAAGCTTCTACTCATTGCTCCCCCTAAGGTCTAACAGGACAAATGTAGTTCCTTTCCCTACTGTCCTTAAAAAACTTGAAAAAAAAAACCTATTGTTCCTCATATTTACCTGCTGCTCCCCAGTATTCTCTTCTCTAGGCTTAATATTCATGTTTCCTTCAACTGATTCTTACATGAAATGATCTCTAGGCTTTTCACCAAACTGGTTGCCCTTTCTGTATATTTTCTAGCTTGTCTAAAACTTTCCTAAAATGTAGTGTCTAAAACTGAACACAATACTTCAGATGTAGCCTGACCAGGGCAGAGCATAGTAAAAATATTACCTCCTTTGTTTTAGATTCTGTGCTTCTTTTAATTATCATAATGCAGATATTTTTTGGCTGTCATGTAACAGCTTTTGGTACACTAACTCCTCCAAATCATTCTCCCACACAAACTACTGAATGAAGCCTCCCTCATCCTGTATTTGTGAAGGTGTTTTTCAAACCCCAGCTCTGATCTTTCTTTCCTCCCTGCCCAGTAGTTAAGTAGTTGAAATCTGCACTCTTCTCTGTTCTCAAATCCCAGTCCTATCACTGTGCATATCTTTTCAACCCCGAGTTACCCTCACTACCCACTTTCTCTGATCTGCTTGTGTGGTCCTGAAGACTGCTGAAGGAAGTCAACATAACTGTTGGTACAATACATAGCATATTTATATTACCTAACATAAAACAGGTCCTCATTGCTACTTGCAGTCCTTTCACTTGTTCCTGATTGACTTTGTCTTGTACTCCCCACTCCTTACAAACTTTCACTTCTATACTTAAGCAAGCTAAACTTTAAGCTTCCTTTCTCCCAGCAGAGAATTCTGACTCATGTTTTAGTGAAGAAATAGAGACCAGCGATTGCTCTTTCTTTTCCCCAATTCTGTATGTCAAAGCTCTTCAAGATCCTTCCATGTTCTCTGCTTACTCCAGTTCCTGAGAGTTACACCTTCTTGCCAAATCCAACACCCTTTGATCTCCTTCTCTGCCCTCTTCTTTAGGAGACTTCCTTTTTTCTCTTTCTCCATCTCTCTGCTTTCCTTCCTCCCTAATCCCATCTCTCATACTCTCTCTTTGGTTTCTCTCCTAACCACTTCTCTGTCATGTTCAATTCCCAGATCTCCCATTCTGAAAAACCTTGACCTTGCTATCTATTCGAGCTGTTTTCCTGCATCTCTCCTTTCTCAGCCAAAAGCCTACTACAACTCCTTTGCTCTACTTTCTCACCTCCCACTCACTTTTCAGCCCTGGAAATCTGGTTTCTGACCTCAGAATGGCTCACTTCAAGGTTATCAGTGATCACTTAATTGACAAATACAATGGCTTTTTCTCAGTTATCATCTTTTTAGACCTCTCTGCAGCCTTTGATATGATCTCTCCTTATTTTCTTCCTACTAGTATTTTCATCACTTCTCTGTCCATGAGAAGGCTATGGAGGCTGTGTCAATCAAAGATGAAGAGAAGTACTTTTGTTTTCTTCTTGAATATCCTTTCCCTTTTAGGGTAAAATAAACCTCCTTTCTGTCAATTGTTCAATGACTTACAAGTGCCTCATTTCATCTTAAACCTGAGAATGTCCTCTTGTTAAGATTGCCTATTTATGATTAAGCTAAGTCTTAATTTGGCTTAGTCTAACAGGTTCGAGGTTATTAAAAAATGTGACAAATATTTGTGAATCATAAAATCTAATTAAAAACCAAATTAATCATTAAAGATTAAAAACACACAATTCAAGAATGAAAAATACAATTAAAATACAACTCTCCTTTCATAGTGACCACATCAAAAACTCAAGGAAGTGGTGGGAATTCTGGAAAATACCTCTGATGACTTTACCTCCTCTTTCCCCTCCCCCCAATCCTTTTAGTGTTCAGGTGACCAGAAGTTAAAGGGCCAGGCAGGGCCAATCAGGAAGATTAGACTGGTAATAAGCTTCAATAGCCCTGGAAGCCAAGTTCTTGCCATACCACTATCTCTGTGAGTATACTCTAGCACTCTGCCTGTACACTCTCTCCTTTGGTGATCTCATCAGCAACCATGGGTTTTATTATCCTCTCTGTGTAGATCTCTCCTGAATCTATAAATCCAGTTGTCATCTCTTTCCTCAGATCTACTTCTTTATAACCAATTTCCTATTAGAGATCTCTACCTAGATGTCTCATAGGCATTTCAAAATCAACATGTTCAAAATAGAAATGATTCTCTTCCCACTGTAAACCCACCCCACTTTCTAACTTTCTTTTTCTTGTTGGGGGCACCATCATCCTTTCAGTCATACCAATTCACAGCCTTGGATCCATCCTTGACTTCTCATTCTCCTTTGTCTCCTATAATCAGTCAACAAGTCTTAATGATTCTACCTCCAATATTTCAATCTGACTCCATCTCTTCATTTACATCGTCACTACTTTTATCTTGAGATCATGGAACCACAGAAGTCTTAGAAGGGACCTCAGTATATATCTTGTCCAACATATGCATGAAAGGAATCCCCACTATAATACACTCATGACCAAGCTGTCATCCAGCCTCTGATTTGTTCATACCCTTATCATTTCTAAGACTAATATAATGGCCTCCCAACAAGTCTCCCTGCTTCTATTCTCTCCCCTTTCTAATCCATCTTCCTCCATAGATGTGAAATTCATATTCCCAAAACTCAGGTCTAACCATGGCATTCCTTTACTTATGAATTTTCAGCAATTCTCTTTTATATCTATGAAAAAAATACAAACATCTCTGGTATTTAAATGTATTCATAACTAGACTTTCACTTTTCTTTCTAGTCTACTTACACATTGATCACTTTCACACACTATAAAATCCAGCCCAAATGGCCAACTTGCCACTTCCTGTATACATCCTTCCACATCACCTGACTCCATGTATTTGTATCTCCTGTCCCCTATACTTCCTTTTTCTTCCTTTTTTTTTTTTTTGGAGGGCAGTTGGGGTTAAGTGACTTGCTCAAGGTCACAAGGCTAGGTTTTGTGTTAAGTGTCTGAGGCCGCATTTGAACTCAGGTCCTCCTGACTCCAGGGCCGGTTCTCTATTCACTGTGCCACCTACTCACCCCCTGTCCCCTATACTTTCAATGCTTTGCCTTCTTGCTTTTGTCTTGTGGAATTCCAAGAAACCTTCAGTGCTCAGATCAGGTGCCACCTCCCAAAGGAGACCTTTCTTAATTCTCCAAGTTGTTACTGCTCTCTACCCACAAATTACTTAGTACTTACTATGTGTATCTTTTGAATGTTTTTATCTATACATATGCTACAGTCCCCAACTAGAATATATAGCCACCTACCATTCCAGGAATGTATTCCTTTCTCACCTTTGCCTCTTAGAATCCTTGGTTTTCCTCAAAATTCAGCTCAGGTGCCACTTCCTAAATGATAGTTTTCCTGATATGTCCCAGTTGCTAATACCTCCCCCCTCCCCAAGAATTTACCAATCTGCCAATTAATTAGAGTGAAAAGAAAACCTGAAAACAGCTTGTGAATTGAGTTATGAGACAGTTTATAAGGTATGAAGAACAGAGCTGTGGTTGCTAATAATGTCCCCTTTTAGAGCTAAATATTAATAAGGAGGGTTTTCTTTTCTTTTTCAAATATGAATATCAACTTATCTGAAAGGCCTGAGATCTTAAATATACTACTGAACAGATGGCAACAACATTAGAAGAAATAGAAGGGGCCAAATCAAAATGATGACCTCTAGGTTGAAGAATCACATCCTCTTACCAGGCCTTTAAGCCATGTAATACCCCAGGCTTATCCTCAGCATAACAAGAACATTGCTAACTCTGATTTTTAGTCACTGTGACCTGAAACATGAAGAGCTTGACCTAAATATTATCAGAAGAAGAAGGTGCTAACCAGGTACCCTCTAGACTGTCCAGCTTACTTTGCTGTTATGGAGCTTTTGTTTCTAAAATATACCAGTTAGGACTAATCCTTGGATGGTGCATATCACTTCCTATTTATCCCCTCCATGCATTTATTTCTTACTCATTTAAAGGTAGCATTAAAGTAGTGGCAGGGGAACTAAAAAGTAGGACCTGCTCATGGAAAACATCATTTAGAATCAAATAAAAATCATTTATTAAGGGCTAACTATGTGTCAAGCATTGGGGTAAGCTCTAGTGTTATTCAAACAAAAAAAAGTAGTCCCTGATTTAAAATATCTTACATTCTAATGGCAGAGACAACATATAATAACTATATCGATAGAAGATATATTGAGAGTAAGAGGAAGGTAATCTTAAAATAGGGATTCTTAACCTTTTTGATAGCATGGACACCGTGGACTGCCATCTGTTGAAGCTCTTTTCAAAATAATGTTTTCAAATGCTTAAAATCAAATATTTAGAATTACAAAGAAAACCAATTATATTGAAACAGTTATCAAAATATTGAAACTTCCAAGTTCAAAGATCCCCAAGTTAAGAACTCCTGCTTTGGCAGGAGGAGGAAAACATTTTGAAAAATTTTATAATTAGTATGTTGCACAATTCATTGAGGATCAAGGATCAAATCTCTAAACTTGCCTTTGAAAGAGTGGACAAGTATTGCAAAATCTGACTTATTCCTTCTATTCTCTCTCATAAAGCAGCTTCACACTCCAATTATACTCTCAAAGCAATTTAAGGTGGAAAGAGACAGAGATCATCATCATCATCAACATCGTCAAACATTTAGTTAGTATCTACATACTTAGGACTATAATATGTCATTAATTATGGTTTGCTATGAAAGGAAAAGACATTAAGTTCATTCTCGAGGATCAGAAAAAGAGATAGACCTGTCATTTAGGCATAAGGAGAGATAGCAAGAGGACAAGCCTAAATATTTCACTGGTATTTAATTTAAATTAATAATTAACAATAAAAGCAAAATCCATGCATCATATCTTTAAATGTTCAGAGAATCAAAGGAGGGAGGCAACTTAGTATAATGGAACAAGCACTGGCTCTAGAGTCAAAGTTTGTGTAAGCAAAGCCCCACTTTTGACATTTACTAACTGTAGAGACTTGGGAAAATCCCTTAAATCCCTGGACATCAGTTTTTCTCAACTATAAAATGTGAAGGAATTGGATTAGATGATCACTGAGATCCCTTCTATCTAGTTCTAGATCCTATATATTTCAATTTTGTTTCTTAGTGATTTCACTGGATAATGAATGTGACCAACAGTAGATTAATGGTGGTCATTACAATCGTTGGGGCAGAAACAATCTAATCTTTTAAGTCACAGAAACTCAGAACTGAAAGGGACTTTCTTGGCTATCTAGGCAACTGGGTGGCACAGTGGATAAGAGTGTTTGGCAGGGAGTCAGGAAGACCTGAGTTCAAAGTCTGCCTCAGCATTTACTGTGACTAAATAAATCACTTAGCTTTTCTTAGCCATAAAGTTTCCTCACTCTAAAATGGTGATAATAATAGCATCTACCTTATATGGTTGTTATAAGGATTAAATGAGATAACACATGTAAAGCACTTTCCAACCACTACAGAAACTACCATCATAGGGGAAGGAGTCAAAAGGTGACACAAGCCTCCAAATGACCAATATGACACCTTCTTTGAATTCCAGTCAGTTGTAACAGAGACCTAGGCTAGAGAACCATGAATTGCCCAGTCTAGAAGGAGTATGAGAATCTTTGAGATGCAACCACTACAGAAAACCAATCCAATACAGGGGGATCTTTAAATTCTATTACTATTACATTCCACCCCTCCAGGATCCTTGGCCTTACAATCTCAATCTAAATGGCCATGGATCCTGGAACAAATAGAGGCACTATGCTTTGTGATCCTGCTGACTACACCATAATGCAATGCCAAGCAAAGGCAACTTCCAAAGTTCAAAATACCAGCATAGCCACTCTCCTTTTTATTCAGTGACAAATTAAGAACAGAGAAAATCAAAATACAGCATAATTCAAAATACAGCATTCACCAAGTGTAATTCAATAATTTCCAAGTACTGCTCCACCCCTGGAAAGCACATTCATTTACTCAATCATAAAGCCCCTCTTCTCAAATGGAGATTAGTTTCCAATCATAAACAAAGTACATTCATTTGGTCAGTCACAAAGTACAAAAAGTCAAAAGTTTTCCACCCCTGGATCACAACTGAAAAGGCCATCTACCCCTGAGTTACAACAAGCTTAAGATATCATCACAGCATTTAATACCCAAAAAGAGGTCTTTTCTTCATCTTGACCCAAGGCAAGTTCTCAGCAATCTCTGTTCTTGGGGAGACAAAGCTTAACAAGGCCACAAGATACATTTCCAGTGTCCTCATTAATTCATTCTCTGTCTGCAGAATAGTCCTAGGACCCCTGAAAACATCAGCAGGACCCTTTTCCAGGATTTCTGTAAACATACAACAAGAAAACCCTTCTTCAGGACTTCTGAACCAACACCAAGGTTCTAGAACCTCTGCAACAACATCACTGTCCACCAGTGGACACAATTTACTCTCTGTCTGCAGAACAGTCTCAGGAGCTCTGAATCAGCAGCAAGGTTCCAGGACCTCTGCAACAACAGCACTGTCCTTCACTAATGGATGAATCTGGCAAAATAACATCAAAACAGACAGACATCACAGCCATGTCTCCTCAGTCCTTGGCAGCTCTGGGTGGTAGCTCTCAAAAGTCCTAGGCAGCCCAGTGGGTCGAGATGGCAGAGTAGAAACAGGACCTCCAAGTAGCTCCAGCTCTCACCACCTCCAATCCATGTAAAAGGGGACTCTGAACAAACTTTGGAGCTACAGAACCCACAAAATGACACAGAGAAGCTAACCTCCCACTGAGGAGAGCCTGGCAGGCTGGCAGGAAGTGGCCAGCGCAGCACTCTGGGAGCCAAGCCCAGCTCCACCTGAGGTTTTAGCCCCAAGGTGGGCCTGACCAACTGCTGGCTGGAGGGACTTCAGATCACCAGCAGCTGTGGCAGTTTCCAGAATTATCAACACACAGATGCTAATGACAAGGTGAGAGGTCAGTGCGGTGTGGATTTTGGGACCCAGTAGTTGGGAGTGTGTTGGCTTTTGACCCCTGGAGTGAGAAGTAACTGAGGGCTGCAGTATAGCTGCCCCCATGTGTCAGCTTCAGCTCCTGGCCAGAAGACTGTAGGGGAACCAAGCAACCAGTCTGAGGGGTAATTGCTCTTGGTTTAACCTGCTTGGATCTGGATTGCGGTCTAGGGTGGAGGTCCTGGGGTATGTGACCAGCTTGCCAGAACATGTGGAGGCTTCAGAGAAGGCACCCAACTAATATCTCTGGCAGCTGAGAAAACCCCAGCATTTGGTATGAAGCTCCCCTGTCTGGTAGCAGAGTCCTACTGTGGCAAAAAGCCCAAAAGTTATGTAATTGAGTGGCAACATGACCAGGCAGAGGAAGCAAAGCAAACAGAATATTCCAACATTAGACTCCTATTTTGGGGACAAAAAGGATCAAAGCATGAAACAGGAGGAAGACAGTGAAGTCAGAACTCCTGCACCAAAAGCTTCAAAGGAAAATATGAGCTGGTTACAGGCCGTAGATGACCTTAAGAAGCAGATAAGAGAAGTGGAGGAAAAATTGGGAAGAGAAATGAGAACAATGCAAGAAAATTATGAGAGTCAACAGCCTGACTGAGGAATATAACACCTTAAAAAATAGACTAACTCAAGTGGCAAAAGGGACTCAAAAAGCCAATGAGGAGAAGAATGCCTTAAAAAGCCGAATTTGCCAGATGGAAAAAGAATCTCAAAAGCTCACTGAGGAGAATCATTCCTTCAGAATTAGATTGGAGCAAATGGAAGCTAATGACTTCATGAGAAATCAAATTGTTGTTAAACAGATCCAAACAAATGAAAGAATAGAAGGCAATGTGAAATATCTCATGAGAAAAACCACTGACCTGGAAAATAGATCCAGGAGAGATAATTTAAAAATTATTGGACTACCTGAAAGCCATAATCAAAGAACCTAGAAATCATCCTCCAAGAAATTCTCAAGGAAAACTGCCCTGATGTTTTAGAACCAGAGGTCAAAATAGAGATGGAAAGAATCTACCGATCACCCCCTGAAAAAGATCCCAAAAAGAAAACTCCTAAGAATATTATAGCCAGGTTCTGAAATTCCCAGATCAAGGAGAGAATATTACAAGCAGCTAGGAAGAAACAATTTGAATATGGTGGAAACACAATCAGGATAACTCAGAATCTGGCAGCTTCTTCACTGAGGAATCAAAGGGCTTGGAATATGATATTCCGGAGGGCAAAGGATCTGGGATTAAAGCCAAGAATCACCTACCCATCAAAACTGAGTATCATGTTTCAGGGGAAAATATGGTCATTCAGTGGAATAGAGGACTTTAAAGCATTCTTGCTGAAAAAACCAGAGTTGAATAGAAAATTTGACATTCAGATACAAGAAGCAAGACAAGCATGAGAAGGAAAACCGGGAAAAGAAATCATAAGGAACCTATCAAAGTTGAACTATTAATATTCCTACATGTATAAACGATAATTGTAACTGATGAAACTTTTCTCAGTGTGAAAATAGTTGAAGGGAATATATATACACATATATATACATATATATGTCTATATCGGAGGGTATATGGGCGTATGTGAGTATGTATGTGAATACATATGTGAGTGTGTGTATATATGTTTACAGGTATACATAGATAGAGGGCACAGGACCAATTTAATAGGAAGGGATGAAATACTTAAAGGAGAACCTAAGAGGTGAGAGAGGAATATAATGAGAGGAGATGTGGAGAGACAGAATGGGGTAAACTCTCATATAGAAGAGGGAAGGGAAAATGGTTACAATGGAGGCAAAGAATAGGAAGGCAAAAGGGAATGGGTAAACCTTGTTCTCATTGAATTTGGCTCGGGGAGGGAATGACATGCACACTAAATAGGGTATCTCACCCTACAGGAGAGTAGGGGGGAAGGGGATGAGAGGGGGAATGATGGAATGGAGGGCAGGCGGCGGGGGGAAGAGAAGTTGGAAGCACACACTTTTGAAAAGGGATTGGATCAAAGTAGAGAATAGAACTAGTGGGAGGTGGGATAGGAGGGAGGGAAATAGTCAGTCTTTTATAATATATCTTCTATGTTAATGTTTTGCATTAGCTACACATGTACAACCTATACTGAACTGCTTATCTTCCCAGTAAGGGTGGGTGACAAGGGAAGAAGGGAATGAATCTGGAATTCAAAGTTTTAAAATCAAATGTTTAAATATATATATATGTATATATACACTATTATTAATACTATTTTACATGTAATTGGGAAATAAGATATACAGGCACTGGGGCATAGAGATCCACCATGCCCTACTGGAAAAGTTGAAGGGGGTATGGGAGAAAATATGGGAGAGATCAGATTGGAGGAAGGGATATCCTGTGGGACTGCTATTTTGGGCCGCTGGGCAGGGGAAAAACGGGGAGAAAATTTGTAACTCAAAATCTGGCCGAAATAAATGATGTAAATCAGAAAAAAAATGTCCTGGGCAGCTCGAACTGGCCCTCAGCAATCCTCTCTCTTTCTCTGTCTCCATGATGCTGCTTCCAAAAATTCTTCTGCCTCTCTTCCTCTACTTGTGCTTCTCCAAATCCACAGCACCAGCTTCTCCCAGTTCAGCCCTCTCTTTTCACATTAACAAGTCCATCCCACAAGTGGGATTCACAAGCTCTGGGTTTTAACAGAAAACCAAGCCAATACAGGGGGATCTTTAAATTCCATTACTATCACAACCTTAAAGTGCTATATTCTTGTTTAGTCCTTTTTCAGTCATGCCAGACTCTTGGACCCCATATAGGATTCTCTTGGCAAAGATACTGAAGTGGTTTGCGATTTCCTTCTCATTTTACAGATGGGAAACTGAGGCAAATAGGGTTAAATTACTTGCCCTGGGTCACACAGTAAGTGTCTGAGGCCAGATTTAAACTCAGGAATATGAGTCTTCCTGACTCCAGGCCTGGCACTCTAGCCACTGCACCAACTAGATGCCCTAAAGCTCTATATAAGTGCTAGTTATTATTATTATCATTATTTAATCTGAAATGTAAAAGGAAAGTTTCCCTGACAACTGGTCATTAAATCTTTGCTTGAAAAGCACTAGTAAGAGAGAACCTACTCTCTGAACGCAAGTATCACAATTTCATAATTGAAGGCACAAAACAATATAGGGATAATGTGAATCTTATTCTTCTCTCTTCCTTGTAGACTCTTCTCCAGGCTAATCTATTAATATGAAACACTAAGTGGCTTGGATTAGACTTCCAGAGCGTGACTGAACTTTGTTGACCATGGTGCCACATATAAGAATCAATTAAATGAAATAGTAATTGTCTTGGTTATACTCTTTTCTAGGCTACACTGTTGCATACACAGGCAATGAAAAAATCAAATGAGTAATTCAGTGCCTTTAAGGTCATTCAATTTTAGGATAAAATACAAACTCTTCAGCATGGCATTTAAAGTCTTTTATAACTTGGTTCTAACCCCTATTTCCAGGCTTTTTGCATATTTCTTCTCTTCACAAATGCTATATTCCAGTCTGAATGACCTCTTTGCTCTTCCCTGACTTTGGCATTCTATCCATCTCTGAATCTTTGCATAGGATATCCAAAAGGTCCAGAATGCTCTCTCTTCACCACCTCTTAGAATATCTAACTTTTTTCCAGGCTTAGCCCAGGTACCACTGTATTGGAAGCTTTTCTTGATTCCCTCCTAGTTGTTAGTACAGTACCCCTGCTCAAATTAGCTTGTATTTACTTATACATGTTGTGTCTGCCATTAGGATATAAAGTCCTTTAGGAGAATGAGTCTTTTTCTTTTTTTATCTTTGTAAACAAGCACTTAACCCTGGGCAGCTGGGTTGCATAGTGGTTGGACTGCCAGGTCTGCAGTTAGGAAGAACTGAATTCAAATCTGTCCTCAGAAACTTACTATGTGACCCTAGGCTGGGCCATCTCCAGTCATCCTGATCTATATATTGCCCCTGGACCCAAATGGCTCCGAAGAAGAAAGTAAGACTGGTAACTTTACACAACACTCCCTCACTTAAATCCAATTTACTTGCAAGTCATGGCATTTACTTCCTGAAGTCATTGTCCCCCCTTGAGTATGAAGGACAAACATCAAGCAAGCAACCCTAGACAAATCATGTAACCCTATTTACATCAGTTTCCTCATCTGTAAAATGAGCTTCATCAAGAAAATCTCAAATGGGGTCATGAAGAGTCAAACATGATTGAATGACAAGTACTTAACCTGGTGTTTGGTAGATACTAGGTGCTTAATAAATGCTTTTGACTGGCTGACTAAGTGTATTCCAGAGCTTAATGCTTAAAAATAATTGTTGAATTCTTTCTTCTTTATTGGTTATTTAGTGTTTAGATGTTAGAAAAAGAATGGCTAAGGAACAATGCAACTAAAAAGCTAAACCAAATCCTTCCCTGGTTTCTAGATATTTAAAACCATCACAGAAAGGGGAGTGTCTATTCATTCTTAGTGATTTCTAGCACAGGACATTCTACAAATCCTCTTGACAACACAGCAAATGTCTTTGGCAGGAAATTCCTTATATCAACCAAGAAACATTTTTAAATGCCTATTAAGTGCCAGGCAACATAAAAATACAAAAATGAGACCTTGTCCCTGATCTCAAGGAATTTACATTTTTTTTTTACCACTTATGTTTAACTAGGCTCCAGGTAACGCAGTTTAAACCTATTTCTATCAACTGGCAAACATTTATTGAGAGTCTATTTTTCCAAAATTTCATGTTAGGCATCATGGAACATACATGGAACATACATGGAACATCGGTTGGCATTTCAAACTTTGGACATAAACTGAACTCGCAGTTCATTCAAAACCCTAGATTTTTTCCAAATGAACTATTGTCTAGTCAATCTATTCCATCCTGAACAGGGATGGGACATTATATGTATGTATATATCTCTCTATATAGACATACACATATCTATATCTATATATATACATACATATACACACACACTTATATGTGTATACATATGTATATAGTATATTTTAAAAACTCAATATGACATAGCCCTTGGCTCTTAAGGCTCTTATGGTGTTGATCAGGGGTAGTCAACCTTTTTTTTGTGTCATGGACTCCTCTGTCATTCTGGTGAAGCCTATGGACCTTATCTTGGAATGTTATTTTTAAATGCATAAAATAAATAGGCTTACAAAAGAAATTAATTATATTGAAATATAAAGGTATTTTTAAAAATAATTTAATGGAATCCAGGTTAAGTATCCCTGAATTAGGTGAAGAGTTAAGATACAAATTCATGAGAAGTGAGTTAATTACCATTATGGGTTCAATACACATTTATCAAGTAGTTAAAACATGTAATACATTGTGTAAAATGCCTTGAAACCTATACAAATAAACAAGGAGTTTATAATTTAGTAGGGGAGATAAGACATATATACAATAACTATAAAATTAATGTAACAAGTATATAAGAGAAATAGAGTGCCATGAAAGTTTCCAAGGAGGAAAGATATTTTTGATTGGTAGATTGGAGAATTTTCATGGAGGACTATACATTTGGTAGGATACTGTAGGATGATTTCTTTAAGAAATGAAGAAGAGAGAAAGGGAGAATATTCCAGGAATAGAGAATGAACAGAAGCATAGGACTAGTAAGGCACTGGATGTATTTGTGGCAAAGTGAGGCCTCTTTAGATTGGAGCATAGGGATCAGGAAGAAGGGTTGTATAATATGACATATCAATGTAGATAAGGTAGTTTTATTAAGGAGATAAAATAGACTGTGGAGGCCAAGAAGTTATAGCTGCATTCTTTAAGCAGTTAGGGACCATCAAAAAGTTTGATGTTAGAAGATTTGTGCATTAGGTACTGTTGAATTAGTGAAAGGTGAGACCAGAGTCAGGGAGCCTAGGTAGGAAGCATTTGAAATATTCCAGGTGAGAGGAAATGAGGGTTCCAGATGGGGTAAGAGAAAGAAGCTTAATGAATATTATGAACATTGGACTAATGGTGAGCCTATTAGAACTTAAGAACCTATATGACATATATAGTTATAATTTATATTATAAATATAACATATATAGAAAATATATAAATGGGACTATATTATAAATAGCCTCATTTACAAGGTCACAGAATTACAGAATCTCAGAGTTGAAAGGAACTGCACATAGTTAACCCTGTAAATTAAAAAAATATGCTTTATAATTTCTCTGACCAATATGGTCATTCAGTCTTTGCTTGAAGACCTCTCTACTTAGGGGAAGGCCACTATCAACTTGAGAGAGAGACAGAGAGAGAGAGAGACAGAGAGAGAGAGAGAGAGAGAGAGAGAGAGAGAGAGAGAGACAGAGAGAGAGAGAGAGAGAGACAGAGACAGAGACAGAGACAGAGACAGAGACAGAGAGACAGAGAGAGAGAGAGACAGAGACAGAGAGAGACAGAGAGAGAGAGAGACAGAGAGAGAGAGAGACAGAGAGAGAGAGACAGAGAGAGACAGAGAGAGAGAGACAGAGAGAGAGAGACAGAGAGAGAGACAGAGACAGAGAGAGACAGAGACACAGAGAGAGACAGAGAGAGAGAGACAGAGAGAGACAGAGAGACAGAGACAGAAAGACAGATAGAGAGAGAGAGACAGAGACAGAGAGACAGAGACAGAGACAGAGAGAGACAGAGAGACAGACAGAGAGACAGAGAGAGAGAGAGAGACAGAGACAGAGAGAGATTTTGAATGAGAATTGATTTGATAGAGGAGATAAGAGGGAGTTAAAAATGGTACTGAGTTTTGATGATTGGAATTGAACTAGGAAAGACAAAAGAAAGAGCAGTGTTTTTTTAAGAATCAGGAGAGATTTTGTTTTTGAAATGTTAATTTTGAGATACAGATTAGATATCCAGGTGCAAGTGTCCAGTAGGGATTTTGAGATTTGAGTCTGGAGCTCAGGAGAGTGGTCATGGCTGAAGACATAAATCACAGATTCACTGACATATAGAGGATATAGTTGGAGCTTTGGGATATGGATTCAATCTTGAAGGAGAGAGTGGAAGAGAAGAAAAAGGAGCTGAGGGAAGAAATTTGAAGAAAGACTATGTTGCAGGACTAGGAACAAGAAGAGAACCTTGGTAAAGAAAGACAAAAGAAATAGTTTATGGTGAACCATGTATCACAGAAATCAAAGGACTATAAAGACAAAGGAGTCAGACATAAAAATTGTCAAAGAAGTGGTAAAAACAGAGGAATGAGAGGTCATGGTGGAATAGAATGACCAAGGAAAATGTCACAGATGAGTTGAAACTGACATTTGAATAATAAGTAGGGTTCTGATTGGAAGAGAATAAAGGAAGCACATTTTAAGTAGCTCATGAACATCATGAGCAGAAGTGTGTAGATGATTAATATATTTGAGAAATAGGTATATTTGAGAAATTTGAGTAGGTAAACTTCCTTGGAATAGGAGGTTTAGGTAGGAAAACAAATAGGTTAAGAAGGGTAGGTCATGGTTACATTTTAGAGGACCTTAAATGTTAAAGAGTTTGAATTTTATCCTGTTGGCACTTGGGAACCATGGAAGTTTTGGAGTGTTTTTTTTGGGGGGGTGTATCATTAAAGTGTTATAACATGAAGGAAATGGTGTTTCATAAAGATTAACATGAGCCTTACATGAATCATGCATTTATGATTGCAGAAATATTATATAGGAAGCAAAGACTAGCTTGGTTTTTCTTGTTTATTTGGCTCCATGATGAGAGGAAACTTGGAAACATTGATGATAATACTTGTGAATGTTGCTTTAATGAGCTGCAGCAAATTGGACATGACCAAATATTTGTCACATTTGATTTTTACTGCAGTCCCATCTAAATGACCTTAGTCAACCTCTTCTAATGACTTTATTTGTTCTTTGAAATCAAACATGTCAGGATTTTAGGAATACATGGAAACACCACATTATAAAAGAAATAAATATGTCAGGTTGAAACAGGGAGATTTTAGCAGGATAATGGCTGGTTGTACTATTATATATAAAAGTACTGGGAAACCATTTAGTGCACACAACTGCTCTAGTGATTATTCATTTCTTTAAATTTAGATCATATGATTGTCCTGTAGTGTTACCTATTAATTTGTAAGCTCAGTCAGATGTCAATGTCTCATGTCTTCTATATCCTGTCTCTTAAAAAACAGTAGTGAACATACGTAAGTGACCAATAAGTGCTTAATAAATGAGTTAATATCAATAGTTTACATTTACATAACGCATGACAGTTTGAAAAATGCTTTTTTTCTATCTGTAGGGGTCAATCATGAAGGTATATTATGGCCATTGTACAGCTGAGGAAAACTTAAAAGTTTAGAGCTAGAACTCACAGAATTCCATAGCCTTGGAGTCAGAAGGTGTCTTGGAAATCATATAGTTCAACCTTTTCTGGTGCAAGAATGCCCTTTAACAGCATCTCAGAAAAGTGATTACCCAGCCTCCACTTGAAGTCCTCCAGTAAAGGGGAGCCCATTACTTTGTAAGGCAATCCATTCTATTTTCAGACATCTGTAGTTATAAGGAAGGTTGTTCTTATATCAAGCAGAAATGTAACTCTTTGTAACTTCTATCCATTTCTCTTAGTTCTGATCTCTAGGGGCTAGCAGTACAAGTCTAATCTCTCTTCAGATGACAGCATCTAAATACTTAAAGATAGTTATCATGTCCTCCTAAGTCTGTTCCAAGCTAAATGTTTTGAGTTGTTTAAATTGATCCTTGTATTGTAAGGTTACTAGGCCACTTAGCTCCTTGGTTACTGTCCTCTAGATCCACTCCACCTTGCCTAAAATGTGATATCAATGACTGAAAAATATATTGCAAATATGGTCTATGAACAGCTCCCTCGTTCTAGTTATTATACCTCTCACTGCATCCTGGGATATCAATTGATGCGTTTCGGTTGGCATTTCATACTTTGGACATAAACTGAACTCGCAGTTCATTCAAAACCCTAGATTTTTTCCAAATAAACTATTGTCTAGTCAATCTATTCCATCCTGAACAGGGATGGGACATTATATGTATGTATATATCTCTATATATAGACATACACATATCTATATCTATATATATACATACATATACACACACACTTATATGTGTATACATATGTATATAGTATATTTTAAAAACTCAAGTGTAGGATTTTATATTTAGCTATGGTAAACATAATTTTATGAGGTTTAGTCCATTTTTATAGTCTTATCAAGGGCTGTATATGCCTTTCATAATACATCTTCAAATTTTTCTAGGTATTAAAATAAAAGTTCTCAGCTCTATAGTTGAGAGACTTCATTCTACCCTTTCTGAAAATAGGGAAATTGACTTTATTTGGGTCTCCGGTACTTCTTTTGTTCTCAATCATTTTTTCCAGCATTGAGAGTGGCTTAACAATTTGGCATTTTTTACTTTGAGTATCCTGGGTGGCATGTAGTTCATGAGAGCCCAGTGACTTGAAATCACTGACAGTAGCTAGGTGTTCACTTAATATCTCCAGTTATCTTTCTTTCAGTTCTCTGTTAACCAATTTTGTTCTAGTCTTCCTAGTCTGAAACTTGTTCTATTTTGGTAGAGAAAATAGAAGCAAAATAATAGCTGACTAGCATCTTCTCTCATCAACTGTTATCATCATTCTGTCTGTATCAAATAGTGATTCTATCTCTTCTTTGATCTTTCTCCTACTTCCAATAGATCTAACCCTCTTCGCCCCCCCCCCAAATCCTAGACACCCTTTTTATTGTCTTTATCCTTCAGCATCAGCTGCAGCTCATTCTGAGCTTTCATAATCCTGACACCAGTTTTATAGCAAGGTTCCACTTATTTGTATTCATTTTCTGTCACCTGCCTTGCTTCTGTATTCTATGTGTGCCTTTTTAAAATCCAAATTGATTGATAAATTCTCTTCAAATTCAGAGCTTCTGACCCGAATTCCAGAGCTTTTTCTCAATATTTCCATATACCTCAGTGTACATGATTGAAGTTGGTAATTCCAAGGCCTAATTTTTATTAGTGGTTCTCTGCTGTGCACTCCAGCACTCCACATATCATTATGAAATACCTTGGAGACGTTTCTCAGGCAAATGGTGTGCCATTTTCCTATTCCCACAGGCTAGCTGGAGTCTAGCCAAGCCACAAGGATGCAGATTCAGAAAGATACAGTCCAGCATTTCTGTTCTGATTCAAGGTCATTACCAATGTGAAGGAAACTGAGAATTGGTCCTGTGCCTGGACCAGACTAACTGCCTGAAGTTGGAAGTGTGAAGTTTCTTCTCCTTAATCAAAACACCCAAATGAAGTTGACATCCTGCCAGAGTGTGTAGAATTTCTAGATTGTGTATGTGTTGTTCAGCCCGTGAGAATGTAAACTCCCTGATGACAACAGATGTTTTGTTTTTGTCTGCACGCAAAGTTTCCGGAGCAGTGCCATGAGCATTTTATAGGTTTAAAAATATTTTCTGGGTTGAACTAAAGTTGAACTGATAGAGTAGAACAGTTTAGTGAGAGAATAAGGTTAATTTAATTCTATGGCATAAATCTTATGCTAAGATTTTACATGATTTGATCCCTCTGAGGTGTCCTTAGTCCATATAATATAAATGAAATTGAATGTTCGCCATGCATCTTTTTTATTATTAAGGAAGCATACAGAACTATCAGAATGGTACTTTCTCAAACTCTATTCAACTCTCCATGGTTGTAGGATGTTTTACATTCACCTGGCTCTGTGGTTCTGATCCTTTTCACCTTCACTTTTTGGTGGGATTAGTCTAAGAATATGAGAACTGATACTTCTATACACACTAACCATTTTACTTTACTTCCTAGTAGATGAAGACTGGACCTTCAGAATGTTGTAGCTCAAATTGGAGTTTGAGGGATAAGTTATAAGCCAGCTTTTATTCTAGGTCATTAATCTACTAGTTTTTCAACTAACATTGTACCAGTTCATCATTACCTTTTGATGTCTTTGACACATATATACTCTCTGGGACAAAAGAGACTTCTTTTATTTATTTATTTATTTGTAGGGGGGGGGAAAGTAGGGCAATTGGGGTTAAGTGACTTGCCCAAGGTCACACGGCTAGTTTTGTGTTAAGTGTCTGAGGTCAGATTTGAACTCAAGTCCTCCTGACTCCAGGGTTGGTGCTCAATTCACTGAGCCACCCAGCTGCCCCAAAAAGAGACTTATTTTTTTTTGGTGGGTTTTTTTTTTGCTTTTCTTTTTGAAGGGCAATTGGAGGTAAGTGACTTGCCCAAAGTCACATGGCTAGTAACTGTGTCAAGTGTCTGAGGCCAGTTTGAACTCAGGTCCTCCTGACTCCAGGGATGGTGCTCTATTCACTGTGCCACCTAGCCACCCTGAAAAGAGACTTCTTAAAGAGTGTACAGAGAACATGGCATGCTTATCTTGGAACAATAGGAGAAACCTCAGTCTAAGAGTAGAGTACATAGAACTAACAACACTGACAGTGAATAAGTGAAGCAGCATATCTGTTTTTGTGTTGGATTCCTTGAAGAACCAAATCCTGTTAACAACTGGCACTCAGGCAATGAGAACTGAGGACTTGTGTCTCTGAAGTAACCCACAACACAGGGGTCAAGGTAGGGTGTTATGGTGTGACAAATGACACTGAAGCAGGGATCCTCACCTTGCTGGGTGACTATGTGGTTAAGCAGAACTGCTTGTTTTGGCTGAGCAGCTCCTACTAATTAACTCCTACTAACTGCTGCCTCTCAGGACTAGGTAGTTTGTTTTTCTGCAGAATCCTGGTATTTGAACACTTGAGGTCTAGCCATGTCAGCACCATGGCCAGTGACTACTTGGCTGCTGACAGAAATCTACTACTAAAATAATTTTTTTTATTGCAACTTTTCTACATACCACATAAGAAGCCTTTGCTTATATAATCACCTATTTGAAACATAAATATTAGCAAGAAATTAATGAAAGACAAATACATGTGTTAAGTTACAAAACAGCATCTGATATTTCATTCTTTCAACATGGGGTTTTCATAGAACTTGAAAAACCTCAAAAAATCTGACTATAGTAGAAAAGAGTAACAGTCTGCTTTTAGCCATTCACACCACAACCACTGTGGTTTAGGCAGACTCCCATCACCTCTCACCTAGACTACTTCAGTAATCTCCTAATTGATCTCTCTGTATCCATTCTTTCACATCTCCAAACTATTTTCAATACAGTTGCCAAATTATTACAAAAACAGAATTTTGACCATACTATTCCAAAAGTTTCAGTGGTTTTCTGTTGTTTCTGGAAGCAAACACAAATATCTTCATATAGTTCTTAAAGTCCCTCTCTATTGGGAGTCAGACTAACTTTTTCAAAATTCTTTTTTCATGAACTCAATCTTCAGCAAATACAAATATTTGAATATATAAGAAAGAATAAAACAGAAAATTGTATAAGAAACCATGATCTTTTGTTACATAGCTTATTTTTAAATATAAATTAAACTTAACATGTTAGTAACATATTTGTCCTGTTTGTCCATGTCCCCTTCTGAACTTCTTTTGTTTTTTCTATGTATTTAAAAAAAAACATTGCTATTTAGTCAGTGTCAGTCAATAAATATTATTAAGCACCTATTATGTGTCAGGCACCGTGCTAAGCACTTAGAGATAAAAAGAGGCAAAAGATAACCTCTGCTGTCATGGAACTCACCATCTAATGGGAGTGGAACAATATGCAAGCAGATATGTTTAAAAAACCTATATATAGGATAAATAGAAAATAATTAGAAGAAGGAAGGCAACAGAATTGAGAGGGATTGGAAAGACTTCTTATAGAAGATAGGGTTTGGGTTGGGACTTGAAGAAAGCCAGGGAGGTCAAGTAGGCAGAGATGAGAAGGAGAGCACTCCAGACATGGAAGGCAACCTGAGAAAATGCTTGGATCCAAGGTATGGAGGGTCTTGTTTGTGGAACAGTAAGAAAGCTACTCTCACTCACTCAAAGAAAACATGGTAGGGAGTAAGGTATAAAGAGACTGGAAGGGTGGGGGAGGGGGTGCCCAGATTATGAAGTACTTTCAATGCCAAACAACATTTTTATTTGATCCTGGAGGTAAGGGGGCGCTACTGGAGTTTATTGAGTAGGGGAATGACATGGTTGGAACTACACTTTAGGAAAATCATCTTGGTGGCTAAATAAAAGAAGGATTGGAGTGTTGAAAGACTTGTGGCAATAATATGCTATTGCAATAGTCCAGGAGTGGGGTGATGAGGGTCTGTGCCAGAGGGGTGATAGGATCAGAGGGGAAAAAAGTGGGCATGTTTGAAAGATACTGGAAAGATAAAATTGGCAGGCCTTGGAAACAGATTGGATATAGAGGTAAGAGGTAGTGAGGAGTCAAAGATGACCCCGAGGTTGCATGCCTGAGGGACTGAGAGAATGACATTAACTTCTATGGTAACATGGAAAAAAGGAGATAGAAAAAGTTTAGAGGGAAAATATAATGAGTTCAGTTTTGGACATGCTGAGTTTAAGATTTCTACTAGACATTCACTTTAGGATCTCTGAAAGGTATTTGGCAATGCAAGACTGGAGATTAGCAGAGAGGTTAGGGTAGGATAAGTAGATTTGAGAATCATCAGCATACAAATGATAATTAAATTCATTGAAACTGATATGATCATCAAATAGCATAGTATAGAGATAAAAAGAGAAGAGTACAAAATCCTGTCAGACACCTATGATTAGAGGGCATAACTTGGAAAAGAATCCAGTAAAGGAGGCTCAAGAGGTGGTCAGATAGGTAGGAGAACAGAAGAGAATGGCTTTTCAAAAACCCATAAAGAAGAGAAAATCAAGGAGATTTCCTCAGTTGTTAGTGTCCTTCCCTGAAATAACTTTTATTTTTATGTTTAATAATCCTGTATTTACTTATCTGCATATATGTTATATCCCACCAGAATGTAAGACCCTCAAGGGCAGAGACTGCATCACATTTGGATTTGTACCCCAGTAGCCAGCAGAACGTTTGCCACAAAGTAAATGCTTGTTACTGATTGAGTGATTTACATAGCAGGAAAGGAAGAAAAGGTGAGAAGAGGGGTTATTATGTTAATATTTCTTGCTTTTGATCTAGATTCTCAGAACAAGCTTGATAAAGTGCCACCTTGTTGTGCTGCCTGTTCCTAATTGAAATCTATGATTCTATTACAGATGCATTTAGGCACATTTAATCAAACCATATCCTGTTGTGAAAATTGAGATCCAAGTTCACATCTCAACTCTAAACAAATTATACACAGGATGAAAGTCCAGCCAATGAATAGGTGTTTTGTAATACATGTGCCATTTCTTTAGGACAACTGGGAAATTGAGTTGCCACTTTATCTTATGTCTATAAAGCATGGTACAATGACTCATTTCCTAAACTGCCTTGCAGCTCTCCAAATATCTGTAGGAAACTGGAAAAAGGCAGCTTTGTATGATGGCTAGAATGTTGTTTTGTAAGTAGTGGTTTTTTTGAGAAGACAAATCTCTAAGGTTTTTTCTAAAACCTGACACTTCTTTGAAGGCAAAGAGAGACAAAAAAATGTAGTGGAGAGAGTAAGAGATTGAGTCAGAGGACCTGAGTTCTAATTCTACTTCTACCAAGTTGCTAATCACCTCTTCTCTCTGGACTCCAGTTTCCTCATGATTAAATGAAGGTAGGAAGTTAGTTTTCACTTCCCTACAGTACTTTAGAAAAGCATCTTGGTATGTTGCGGTAGTGTCAAACTCAAATAGAAATGTCAATTCCCTGGATTCTATGTGCCACATATTGACTTAGAAAACCATATAGAAATTATCTATGTCCCATTACATTTTTATTTTGGCAAACATTTCCAAACTAAATTTTTATCTGAGTCAGACCATACTTGGGAGTATCATGGGCAGCAATGCATCCCAAAGGCATCATGTTAGATCCTGAGGTATAGTAGGTAGAGAACTAACCTGAAGCCAAAAGACCTGAGTTCAAGCCCCACTTTTAATACATAATATTTATGACCTTGGACCAGTCACTCAATCTCTGTGCTCCTGACTAGTGTTATCAAATTCAAATAGAAATAGATCTATGCTAGATGAGTACTTGCTTAGAGAACCAGAAATTAACACTATCCATGTTGTATTTTTATTTGTTTTGTTAAAGATTTCTAAATTGCATTTTAATCTGGTTTGGGCCACTCTGGAAGTGTGTACCTGTGGGCTGATAGTTTGACACCTCTAGACTACAAATTGCAGAGAAGGTGCTGACCTGCATTGGTAGAGGGAATTTTCTCACTTAGGATTTGAAATCAACAGATCCAGTCCTTTTTCTTTTCCTAGGGCAGTCACCTTGTATGGTACATAGCAATAATGTGTCTTAGTCTCATACTAGCTCAATGAAGGTAGGCATAATGATTTACCTAAGCTTAGTATATCCATTACGACCTACCAAAGCAATGTGCACACAGAGGAAGTTTAACAATTTCATAGAATTCAATTGAATAGAAAGGTATTTATGATTTGTATGATCTATAAGGTCTCTTCTTGCTATAAAATTCCATGATTCTAAATTCTTCTCTCCATGCATCGATTTCTCCTTCACTTTGTACAGAGTGAACATATAGATGGCCATTATGTAGTAATCCTCTAATATATTTGGTTTGAATTCTGGCAACATGTGAAAATGGAAGGCAAGCATAGATAGCAAATTCTTCTCAAAACACAAAAGGCTAAACTTGCCATGATCATCAAGAGCATGATATTATAACAGGTACATTATAGAAAAGATATTTTAAGGAGAAAGTTGAAAGAAGATAATCATATGTCAATGATTAGAGAGTTTTTTTTTTAATGAATGCAGATAATTTGTAATATGTCCTGACTGAATTTTCTGTCCCTCTTATTTAGAATGGAAAAATAAATTCTCTCCATTTTCTTCAATATAATTCTCTTAGATTTTTCTAATTTTTGACTGGGTTCATATGTGATTGGACATCAGTATGACTTTCATCATTTCCTGCTCACATAAGAATACTTGATGAACTATAGGAAGATTGGAGAGTGGGCACTGGCAAATGCTACTTGAATATGCAGTCTCCCCTCTCTAGCTCTCACAGGAGAAATGGAGGGTGTAGCTAATAACTGGCAATGGAGAGTTAAAGGAGATGCGATACTTATGCCCCCATGCAAACTCACTCCCCTTATAGTCATAAGGCTGATTATTTTAGAAGAAAATGACTAAAGTGATATGCTTCAAAAGGCATTAAAAATTAATTTAAAATGATGGAAAATTCCAAGCTTAACTAATTTTGGACCAGTTATTTCTACTTTGAAATGTTTTCATTATATTTGCTAATAATTATTTGCAAAAGAGGCAAGTGTGTGCAGTTCCCTTTGTAGAAGACCTTTCTGCATTCCTCTCTTGTTGTTTTCTGAAATAATTGACTCTAGGTGGCAGCATGCAAGAACATATTTCAAGATTAAAAAAAAAAACCAAGAGAGATAGTTTCATTTACACTATACAGGTCTGAGTGTTCTCAGTCTGGTTGTTTATGATTTGGGAAAGCTTGGTAAGACTATCTAATTCACTGAGAAAAATCAAGGACCTATTTAATCTCTGGAACATATTTTGGCATCAGCATAAATGAAATTGGCATGGGGAAGACTCTATTTGCCCATAAATAAAATAAGGCTGTGTTTATGTTCACAGCTGGACTTTACAAGGACAATTCATTGGGATTCTCTAGAGTCTTAAGAAATTCATCCTCTAGAAACATGTTAGGAAGAAAAACCTCCCTGCATGTCCTTTACTAATTTAATGTGACCACAGAATCACTCTTCTGCAATCAGTGGTTTGTCTGGCTATAAATATAGGATATTAAAGTCCAAGAGTGGTGCATGGTAGCATTTCCCATATACCCAGGAGAATATCTCATAGCACACATGGACATTTGAAAAAAAAATAAAGGTTTATGAATAGTATGGCTATTTGTGAATAGCACTGCTCCACTTGGGCATAGCTGAAGGAAATCTCTCTCCTCCTCACTAACTTGTGGAAGGTCTGTCCTTTCATAAAAACCTAGTTTCTTACCCAGAATACCTCAATATATTGGTATATTTTGTAAAAATCCCACAGGTTACTCTGTGGCATTTCTAAAAGCAGCAATGTGACCCAGCTAAAATACTAATAACATTTCTCTTTGAAGTTACTTTCACTTTTTTTTAATTCACTCACAAGTCACAGCAAGAGATTTCTTCATCAGATGACTCCAATTTACTGTACTGTCCCTTGTTACCAGAAGTGAGTTATCATTTGATAGTCCTGTCCTATTTTCTCTCACAGTTCATCTTTCCTGTTTTGACCTCACTTTCCTCCCTTCGAAGTCTCAATTTGACCAGTTCATTTACAAAATCCTGTACCTTTGAATCATTTGCTTGCATTATCCTATTTGCTTCTTATGTCTACCTCCTAGCTACCAACTCCATGCTATGCTGCCTCCATTCCTCATTCTCATAACTCCTCTCCCCATAACCTTGGACTCTGAACTTCCCAGCTATGATAGGAGAGCATTTGCCTTATCTTGCCTGGAACCAGGCTTTAATGCCACTTTCCACATGCTGCTATACACATAAGCTGCCTCCCACCCCGCCCTTTACAGCTTCTGTTTATCAATGGTCTTCCTGATTAGAATGTAAGCCTTTTGAGGGCAGGAACTGTCCTGCTTGATTGTATTTGAATAATGTATAATTTGTACAACTTAGCACAGGGCCTGGCAAATTTCAAGCATTCTCTGCTCTTTTAAAGCTTCCTACACCACTTCTTTCCCCATTCTTTCTGGCCAAGGACCTTGACTCCTTTCCTAATAAGAAAATAGAGGCCATCTGTTATGACTCCCCTTTTCTCCTCTATTTCATATTTGAACAATATTTTCTTTATCATCTTCTCTTCTTTACTCCTTCGATTCATTCTATGATGAAGAGATAACCTTTTTGTTTGCTTATGCTAGCACATTTATTTATGTTATTAATCTTATCCCTTGCCATATCTTTCTGGAACTCACCTCCCTCCATCTAACATTCCCTCTTTTCTCATATTCATTTTCTTTACTTTCTATTACTTTATTATCTACCATCTACAAACATTTCTATAACCCCTCTGTCTTAAAAAAATCTTCACATAGTTGTCATTCCCCCAAACTTTTGTCCTATAACACAACACTTTATTTGACAACCAGATGTCTAGAAAGGGTCATTTATCCTCATTGCTCCCCCTTTCCATATCTGCCACTCACTATTCAGTCATTTGCAAAGTAGTTTCCGATCATACCACTTGACTAAAACTACTCTTTCTAAGGTTTCCAATTATCTCAACTGCAAAATCCAATGATTCTTTCTTATTCCTCATCCTTCTTAAACTTTCTGCAACTTATCACAGTTGACCATCCTTTTCCCCTGCATACCTTCTCTTCCTTTGACTTTGATCCCATTATTCTCTATTACTCTTCTATCTACCTATCTTACTGTTCCTTCTTAGACTCCTTTAAGGTTATTTCTGCTCCCAACCATAAAATCTGTGTATCCCCAAAGTTCTATTTTAGGCTCTGTCTTCTTTCTTTCTTTCTCATTTTTCTCTTCATTTCCCATTTCATCCTCTATGCTTTTCTCCTTTCCTCTGTTCTTTTTTCCTTTCCTTTTCTCTCCAACTTCTCTGTTAGTTATATCACCATCTCCCATGGGTTCAGTTATCATGTCTATGCATGTGATTCTTAAATATATATATTCAAGTTAACATCTACCCCACACTCCAGTTTCTAATCGCCAACTGCCTGATGGACACATCCATTTGCACATACACACTATAGTCATCTGAAAGTCAACCTGTTCAAAATAGAGCTAATCATATTTTGCTTCAAAGCATCCTCCAAACTTTTCTTTTTATGATGCCATTCCACCAGGCACTTAGGTTCACGACCTTGGAGTAATCCTCAGTTCACAGTCATTCTTATCAGTTGCCAAAGCTTATCCATTCTCCTTCTACAGCTTCTCCCACATCTAGCCCATCTTTCCACACATTTTGCCACTATCCTAGTTCAGGTGTTCATCTTCCTTCACCTAGGCTATTCAAGTAGTCCTTACATCCCTTCTCTAATCCATTATTCTCATAGTTCTGAAATTGATATTAAATTAATTAAATTAACACTAAAACATAAATTTGACCATGTATTTCCCTACTGAAAAAATCTTCCATGGATTCCCATGGCCACTAAGATAAAATGCAAAATCTCAACAAGGAATTTAAGGCCTTCTACCATATGACTCCCACTTGTCTTTCTGATCTTATTTAATATTGTTCTCCTTAAAAGAGAAAACCAAAATTACGAGTATCAAAAATAAAAAAGTGACTTCACAATCAATGAAGAAATAAATAAGAAATTATTATGAACTATTTTACAAAATGTCAGTAAAAAAAACTGATAATCTAAGTGAAATGGGTGAATATTTTCAAAAAATTAAATGCTCAGATTAACAGAACACAAAATAGGTTACTTAAATAACCTAGTCCAAGGAAAAAGAACTCCAAAAAAATCACAAATGATCACCCAAAAGAAAAAAAAATGCAAATCAGATGGATTTACAAGTGAATTCTATCAAACATTTAAGGAATAATTATTTCAAATACCACCCAGATTCCTTCTATGATATAAATATGGTAAAGTCAAAACAGAAATAAAACTATAGACCAATATCCCCAGTAAATATGGATGCAAAATTTTTAATTAAAATATTAGCAAGGTGACTATATTAACATATCACAAAGCTTATTGCCAGACTGGATTTATGCTAATATGCAGGGCTGGTTCAATATTAGGAAAATCATAAAAATAATTGACCATATCAATAAAAAGAAAAACAAAAATTTGATTATATAGTATATATATATATGTACATATATATATATATACATACACACATATGTAAATAAATTTAGAAAAAGCTTTTGACAAGATATAACACCCATTCCTGTTCTAAAAAGAAGCACTAGAAAGCCTAGGAATAAACTAATCTTTCCTTAATATAGGTAGTATCTAAAATCAAGAGTCAGCATTATTTGTAACTGCAATAAACTAGAAGCAATTCCAATAAGATCAAGGGCAAAAATAAAATTATTTCATTATTACCAATATTATTCAATATAGTGCTAGAATAACTAGATATAGCAATATGATGAGAAAAAGAAACTAAGGGAATAAGCACAGGCAAAGAGGAAATAAAATTATTACCTTTTGCAGATGATATGACAGTTTACTTAGTGAATCCTAGAGAATCAACTAAAAAACTAATTGAAACAATGAACAACTTCAGCAAAGTTGCAGGATATAAAATAAATCCTCATAAATATTCATCATTTCTGTAAATTTACCAAAAAACTTCAGCAGGGAAAGATAAAAAAGAGAAATTACACTTAAAATAACTACAGCTAACATAAAATACTTAGAGGTCTACATGACAAGACACACAGAAGAAAAAAACTATAAAACCCTATTTACCCAAAGACATTTTATAAAGAAATATTAATTGCTCATTGGTAATCTGAATCAATATAATAAAAATTAAAATACTTCCTAGATCAATTTACTTATTTAGTGCAATACCAACCACACTACCAAAGAATTACTTTATAGTGCTAGAAATAAATAATAACAAAATTCACCTAGAAGAAATAAAGGTCAAGAATCTTGAAGGATATGATGAAAAAAAGTAGGAAGGAAGAGGATTTCGCATGATCAGATATAAAACTACACTACAAAGTAGTAATCATTAAAAACAATTTGGTAAAAAAAATAGATCAGTGAGAGGGGGCGGAGCCAAGATGGCGGAGTAGAAGCACGACCTTCCCCAATCCATGTAAAAAGAGGACTCTAAACAAACTTTGGAGCTGCAGAACCCACAAAATGACACAGAGAAGCTAACCTCCAGCTGAGGACAGCCCGGCAGGCTGGCAGGAATTGTCCTGCACAGCGCTCTGGGAGCCGAGCCCAGCCCCACGCTGAGGCTTTAGCCCCAAGGCGGGCCTGACCAGCCGCCTGCCAGAGGGACTCCAGATCAGCAGCAGCTGTGGCCGTTTCCAGATTTATCAATACATAGATGCGAAGGACAAGGCCAGTGCAGTCTGGACTTTGGGACCCAGTAAGTGGGAGAGTGTAGCTTCTACCCCCGGGGCAAGAAACCACTGAGAGGCAGGCACAGCCAGCCAGCGCCACGTGGTGGCTTCAGCTCCTGGCCTGCAGAGTGTAGGGGGAGCAAGCACCAGTCTGAGGGGTAATCGTTCTTGCTTTAACCTTGGATCTGGATTGCAGTCTAGGGTGGAGGTCCTGGGGTGTGTGTCCAGCTTGCCAGAGCGTGTGAAGACCTCAGAGAGGGCACCCATCTAATACCTCCGGCAGCTGAGAAAACCCCAGGTTTGGGACGAAACTCCCCTGTCTGGTGGCAGAGTCCTGCTGTGGCAAAAAGCCCAAAAGTCAAATAATTGAGTGGCAAAATGAGCAGGCAAAGGAAGCAAAGCAGACAGAAGATTCCAATGTTACACTCCTATTTTGGGGACAAGAAGGAACAAGGCATGGAACAGGAAGAAAACAGTGAAGTCAGAACTCCTGCACCAAAAGCTTCAAAGGAAAATACAAGCTGGTTACAGGCCATAGAGGACCTTAAGAAGCAGATAAGAGAAGTGGAGGAAAAATTGGGAAGAGAAATGAGAACAATGCAAGAAAATTATGAAATGAGAGTCAACAGCCTGACTGAAGAAAATAATACCTTAAAAAACAGACTGACTCAAATGGCAAAGGAGGCTCAAAAAGGCAATGAGGAGAAGAATGCCTTAAAAAGTCGAATTTGCCAGATGGAAAAAGAATCTCAAAAGCTCAATGAGGAGAATCATTGCTTCAGAATTAGATTGGAGCAAATGGAAGCTAATGACTTTATGAGAAATCAAGATGCTGTTAAACAGATCCCAACAAATGAAAGAATAGAAGGCAATGTGAAATATCTGATGGGAAAAACCACTGACCTGTAAAATAGATCCAGGAGAGATAACTTAAAAATTATTGGACTACCTGAAAGCCATGACCAAAGTAAGAACCTAGAAAGCATCCTCCAGGAAGTTCTCAAAGAAAACTGCCCTGATGTTTTAGTACCAGAGGGCAAAATAGAGGTTGAAAGAATCCACCGATCACCTCCTGAAAAAGATCCCAAAAAGAAATCTCCTAGGAATATTATAGTCAGGTTCTGGAATTCCCAGATTAAGGAGAGAATATTACAAGCAGCCAGGAAGAAACAATTTGAATATTGTGGAAACACAATCAGAATAATCCAGGTTCTGGCACCTTCTACACTGAGGGATCAAAGGGCTTGGAATGTGATATTCTGGAGGTCAAGGGAGCTGGGACTAAAACCAAGAGTCACCTACCCAGCAAAACTGAGTATCATGTTTCAGGGGAAAATTTGGTCATTCAGTGGAATAGAGGACTTTCAAGCATTCTTGCTGAAAAAACCAGAGTTGAATAGAAAATTTGACATTTAGATACAAGAAGCGTGAGAAGGTAAACAGGGAAAAGAAATCCTAAGGAACTTATCAAAGTTGAACTATTAACATTCCTACATGGAAAAAATAATTGTATTTTATGAAAATTTTCTCATTAGTTGAAGGGATTAGAAAGATATGTGTGTGTGTGTGTCTATATATGAGGGTATATGGGCATATGAATACATATGTGAATGTGTGTATATATGTTTACAGGTATACATAGATAGAGGGCACAGGACTAATTTAATAGGAAGGGATGATACTTAAAAGGTGAAATTAAGAGGTGAGAGGAATATAATGAGAGAAGATGGGGAGAGACAGATTGGGGTAAACTATCTCATACAGAAGAGGCAAAGGAAAATGGTTACAATGGAGGGGAAGAATAGGAAGGCAAAAGGGAATGGGTCAACCTTATTCCCATTGAATCTGGCTTGAGGAGGGAGTGAAATACACACTAAATAGGATATCTCACCCTCCAGGAGAATAGGGGGGGAAGGGGATAAGAGGGGGGATGATAAAAGGGGGGGCAGGCTGGGGGGGAGGGAAGTTGGAAGCAACCACTTTTGAAAAGGGACAGGATCAAAGTAGATAATAGAACAAATGGGAGGTGGAATAGGAGGGATGGAAATATAGTCAATCTTTTACAATATATCTACTATGTTATTGTATTGCATTAGCCGCACATGTACAACCTATACTGAACTGCTTGTCTTCCCAGTGGGGGTGGGTGGCAGGGGGGGGGAAGGGAATGAATCTGGAATTGAAAGTTTTAAAATCAAATATTCAAATATATATATATATGTGTGTGTGTGTGTGTGTGTATGTGTATATATATATATATATATACTATTATTAATACCATCTTACATGTAATTAAGAAATAAGATATACAGGCACTGAGGCATAGAGATCCAATGGAAAAGTCGAAATGGGTATGGGAGAAAATATGGGAGAGAGCAGTTTGGAGGTGGGGATATCCTGTGGGACTGCTGTTTTGGGGGGATGGGTGGGGGAAAAACGGGGAGAAAATTTGTAACTCAAAATCTGGCGGAAACGAATGATGTAAATCAGAAATTAATAAAGCATTAAAAAATAGATCAGTGAAACAGATTAGGTACATAATACAGAGAAACAAGTGAGTACAGTAGCCTAGTATTTCATCAATCCAAGTAGATCCCTTAAACTCGATATATCCAAAAGAGAACGCTATATTATCTTCCCTCCTAAACTCTAACCATCTACTTTCCCTATCACTGGAGAGGGCAACACTCTCTTCCCAGTCCCTCAGGCTCACAAGCTAGGGTCATTCTAGATGTCTTCCTATATCACATAAATCATTGGCATTTCTATATATTACCAATGAAGTCCAGCAGGAAGAGATAGAAAGATAAATTCCATTTAAAATGACTGCAGAAAATATAAAATGCTTGGGAATCTACCTGCTAAGACAAACCCTGGAACTATATGAACACAACTGTGAAACACTTTTCACACAAATAAAAATATATTATAAATTACTAGAGAAATATTAATTGTTCTTGGCTGAACCAATACAATAAAATAAATAAAAATAAAACCAATACAATAAAAGTTACATTTCTACCTATATTCTTTTACTTATTCAGTGCCATGCCAACCAAATTACTAAAAAAAAATATTTTACAGAGCTAAAAAAATAATAACATCCATCTGGGAAAAAAACAAAGGTCAAGAGTATAAAGAGAATCTATGAAAAAAAAATGTGAAGGAAGGCAGCCTAGCCATACCAAATATCAAACTGTATTACAAAGTGGAAATCATCAAAACAATCTGGTACTGGCTAGGAAATAGAGTGGTGGATCAATGGAATAGATTAGGTACACACTACATTGTAGTAAATGACCACAGTAATCTAGTATTTGATAAACCCAAAGTCCCAAGCTTTTGGCACAAGAATTTACTATTTGACAAAAATTGATGGGAAAACTGGAGAACAGTTTGACAGAAATTAGGTATAGGCCAACATCTCACACTCTATACCAAGATAAGGTCAAAATGGAAAATTTTACCTGTCAGATCTATGGATAAGGAAAGAATTTATGACCGAACAAGACAGAGGATCTTGGGAAGTTAAATGGATAATTTTGATAAGATGAAATTAAAAAGGTTTTGCACAAAACTAATACCTATGTACTATGGAGTGAATTTTTTGGACTTAAAATACATGCGTTAATTACAAACTGTTATTTTAAAATGTATTCATCATTTGTGTCCTGCCATAGGTAGCTGCCTACCTTTTCTGGACCTAATTTCACAAAGCTGTTTTTCTTTGTCTGAACTTAACAATCAAATCATCTAAAGATTGTTAGTTTTTTTTATAATATAGCAGTCTTTTGTATTAAATATTATTATTACTTATCCTTATGCACCCAGACTTGAAGGCACTCCTATACCGAAAAACAACAACCACAACCCAATAACCCACAAAATGTCATAGCTCTAAGAATGAGTCTTAGATCTATGTGTATCCCTGGGGTCAACTGTTTAGGGCAGGCCAGTAATTCTAACTGCTATAGTGCTCTATCCTTCCTAGAATAATCATTTATATATGCCTCTTTATTTGAATGTCACTCACAAGACACTGAATATCATTCCCTATTCATTTGTTTCTACCAAAAGGCTCTTGGCTTACCATGACCTAGGACCCAGTCATTAACTACTATTGCAGAAGAAAAACATGTAACGAGCTTCTAAGATGATACAGGAATTATCTCATTTCCAAAGTCCTGTTTTCTCTGTTGACTTATATCTACTTCAAAGAGTGCTGAACACCTTTGTTGGAGCTCCCACACTAGAAGGAAGGGCAACATCTGGGTAATGGCATTTCAGACATATGGCTAATCTTGGAGAATAATTCTTGTAGCCACTCAGATGCTCTTCAGTGATAATGCTAACCTTACCTCTAACCAAATACTTAGAGTTGGAAAGCATATCAGAGGTCATCTGGCCCAACCTTTTCCTGAACAGGAATGCCATACTCATTACAACCTTTTCATAGTCCTGGGCAGACAAGACAAATTGTCTCTACTGACTGCACTATCTCAAGGGTATACCAAGAGAGGAATCACCCCGCCTTTCTCCAACCAACCACAAAATCTCATATGGTAAAGTTTGGACCTGAGAATCTCTCATGATACCATG
The DNA here is from genome assembly GCF_028583685.1 of Petaurus breviceps papuanus. NCBI lineage: Eukaryota > Metazoa > Chordata > Mammalia > Diprotodontia > Petauridae > Petaurus > Petaurus breviceps. Next base: position 60,120,074 of record NW_027187391.1, read on the forward strand.
AATTATATTGACAAACCAAGCTTGAAAATGCTCTGAAAACTTGATTCACAGTGGGGCGGCTAGGTGGCACAGTGAGTAAAGTGCCGGCCCTGGAGTCAGGAGGACCTGAGTTCGGTTCCGGCCTCAGACACTAAACACCCACAAAAAAAAACTAGCCATGTGACCTTGGGCAAGTTACTTAACCCCAACTGCCCTCCAAAAAAGGCAAAAAAAAACCCAAACCCGATTCATAGAGTTGTTATGCCTTGTATTTGGTATGGGCAGAATCACATGGGCCAAACTGACCACTAGCAGTCTCTAATACTGAAGCCCCTATTATAAATGTATTGTGTAATTAGAGTCAATGTAGTATAGTACAATAATCAGGAGACATGGAATTAGGATTAATATAAATTCAAATACTGCCTCTTAGAGTAGCTAAGTGGCATAATAGCTAGAGTATAGAACTTGGAGTCAGTCTGAATCTTGCCTTAACCACTTACCAGATATTTGACTTGGGCAATTTACTTAATTTCTCACCTGGCTTCAGTTTCCTTATCTATAAAACAGGCAAAATAACAACACCCACATTACAGGCTAGTTGTGAGAATCAAAATGAGATAATATGTGTAAAGTGCTTTGTACACCTAACAGTGATATATAAATATTCACTATTTCTATTATCATCTTCATTCATGTGACTACGGGCAAGTAATTTAATTTCTCAGAGTTTCAGTTTAATTTAAAATGAGGATAATAATAACTAGAATTTATATAGCACTTTTAAGGTTTATAAAGCTCTTTATGATAGTATCTGTCTCCCATGCCTGAAATACTTTCCTTCCTCACCTCCATCTCTTAACTTCCCTGATTTTCTTCAAGGCTAAACTTAAATTCTAACCTCTACAAAAGGCCTTTTCTAGTGTCCCTACCCCTAACCCCAAGTGCCAGTGCCTTCCTTCTAAGATAACTTCCTACTATACATACACACAAACACATATTCACATACATACATACATATATACTATACAGTATGTACATAGTGGCTTAACTGTTTTCTCCTTCATTAGAATACAAGTTCCTTGAAGGCAGAGAACATGCTTTTGCTTTTTTTTTCATTCCAAATATTTAACAGTGCTTGGCACATAGTAAGAGTTTAATAAATGCTAGTTGACTGACTGACTAATACTCATAACAACCCCATTTCATATTATTCATATTAATTTTCATATTAAGGAAATAGAGGCTGAGATTTGTTAAGTGACTTGTTCACAATTGCATTAGTGTCTGAGGCATGATTTGAACTCAATTTTTTCTAACTACAATTCACAACCTCTAACTACCTCAACACTTAGCTGTGTGTTACTACTAATACTTGTAGTACTTACTTCAAAGAGTTGTTGCCAGCATCAAATGAGATAAAGTATCAAAAATGCTGTATAATCTTACAGAACTATATGACTTTGCAGTTCTTTGAGTTTATCTCTACAAGAAGCCATCTCCACTCCACCATCATCCTTACATCACATTTCAAATCACTTCCTACCCTTCCAACTCGCTATTATGTGTTTTCTTCCCCTGTTAGAATAAACACTCCTTGAGGGCTTAATTGTATTTGTATCCCTCACATTTGGTAAAAAGCCTGGAACATAGTATTTAATAAATGTTATATCTATGTATGCATCTATCTTTCATCTATCTCATCTACTAGCTCTAATAATAATAGCTCATTTTATATTTATATGGTGCTTTAAAGTTTACTGAGCACTTTGTAAATATTAGTTCATTTTTTTACCCTGGGAGGTAAGATTGCCTTTTTGCAGATGATAAAACAGGTAGGCAAAGGTTAAATGATTTACCCAGTGAGACACAGTTAGCAACTTTCTGAGAACAGATTTGAACTCAGGGCTTACTGACTGTCCACTATCCTATCCACCTAGCTGCCTTTCAGAGTCCATAATCCATGGTTCTGTTATTCCAAATAACTTTACATGTTATTTGGTGAGTATGGAGAAAGTATAGAGAAAGACTAAATATGAATACTTTGAAGAGCTCAAAGTAGTGGAGTGAATGCCATTAGAGGTACAGTTAGGATGGAAAATAATATTGCTTATGAATATATATAAAATACAAAGGTCAGTCATAAAGTGAGAACTCCTAATTTTTATCTTCTTGGTTGGTTGACTGGCAGTTGCCAGCCATCTGTGGCCCAGAGCAAAAATCTTACAGAAGTAACTGAATTTCTCACCTCTATCCCTGAAGTTATGTTGAGATTTGACATATGGAAGCACAACAGCAGTTCTACAGGCTAGCTGGTATATATGATCCATATGAGTATAGAGTGAGGTTCCTCATTACAGAAAGCCCATGACCTATTTGTATTTGCAAATGATAGAAGGAAGTATCAGGTAAATCTGCTGTCATTAACTGCATCATTAGAGATTATGAGCTGTATTAAAGATGCTGAGAAAGTCATTGAAAGTGCTAACCTTGCAGAAAAATAGACTGTATATATGCCAGAAATGAAAAAAAAATCTGCCCACCACCATCTTTCCTGATGGCTGAAACTCTCTGTGTTCTATCAGAACCCACAGAGATGGCACTGTGCTACCCAGCAGGGTAGCTGGTAAAGCAGAAAATAGCCAGATCCCCTTGCTCTTTAGTTAGTGTCAACTCAGACAGAATTTAAGCCAAAAAGGAGGGTGGGTGTCATTGAGTAGGCATCTAGTGGGAGCATTATTAGCACTGAAAAGACCCAAAAGGAGTGACCCAGGATCTAGGGCACTGTATGAGGTTTCAAGGTTAGAGTTAACAAAGGGAGTAAATACGTGCTCAGCAGGAGTTTTTTTTCCTTTTTTGGTCTTTATTAGTTTGTTTATTTAATTTTAGTTTCAACAGGAGTTTTTTTTCAACTTTAAAGACAATAGGAAGTCACTGAAGCTTTCTGGGCGGGAGGATGCCATGGTTATGCAGGATATGATCAGAGAGGGAAATTCTAAAGTCCAAGATTTTGGAAATGAAGAAGTTTCAGGTGTTCAAGATGTGAATGAATAGCTCTACATCTCTATTTATGTTACTCTCTCTCTGTCTCTCATCATCTAGCCACCTAACTATATAATAAATAAATATGTATCTTCTTTATCTTATATCTTTCTGGCTATCACCTATCTATAAGTATGTATATATGAATCTAGCTAGCTGATCACCTATCTCTATAATCAACAAGTATCTATCTTCTCTATATATTGTGTAACTCTCTAGATATCATCTGTAAGCATGTGTGCATGTATCTATCTAATCACTCATCTATATAATCAATCAAGTATGTATCTTCCCTGTGTGTCTATCGTGTATCTATCTAGAGATCATCAATTATTTGTAAGCATATATTTATGCATGTATGAATCTATCTATCTATCATCTATCTATCCATATCTTGGACAGATACTACAAATGAACAATGATCTGAGCCTAGAATAGAACAGGAGGCAAATGGGCTTTTGAGAGATAGGAAAGTTCTTTTAATGAATCCAACTTCTCTGGGAAACAAAGGCTCCATAGCTTTCTACTAATTCTTTGGTGATATGTAGCTGTGAGCCATCAAACACTCCGGTCTTCACTACAGATTTATAGAGGACAATGAGAAGTGCCTGGTAAATTTGAGTAGGTTGGCACATATTACGAAAAAGGAGAAAGGTTGCAAAGTATGTCAGCAAAGAAGGGTATGATGGGGGCGGCTAGGCGGCACAGTGAGTAGAAGCGCCAGCCCCGGAGTCAGGAGGACCCGAGTTCAATTCTGGCCTCAGACACTTACCCCCCACACACACACACACAAACTAGCCACATAACCTTGGGCAAGTGACTTAATCCCAATTGCCCTGCAAAAGACAAAAAAAAAAAGGATATGATGCAAGAAGATGGGTAACAGTGGGTAACCTACATGCTCAGCTATATCCTCACAACATCAAAAAAGCTTTTGGAAGGCCCTTAAGGCACTAGGTGTACCCCTTTAGATAAATTTATGGGAGAACATGGACAAGAATTTCACAGGGTGGGAATCGTGTATGGATTTCCCAACCTGCATTTGTTGGAAGATATGCCCTTGTAGATGAGGTCATTGAGCCTTTGGAGTAACCTCCTGTACTATGAAAAGCACTCTGTCCTGTCGTCTTGTTATTGGTAATATATATATTGGTAATATTTATTGCTAATATATATTGCTAATATATTCCAAATTCCCAGAAATGAAAACTCTAACAACCATTTTGTTGACCATTTCAAAACAGTTACTATGTGTTAAAATCCTGTATCACTATATATCACATGACACTGTATATCTTATAGAATTTAGAGCCAGGAGGGAGGACCTTTAGAAATTATTTTTATTCTTCAGTCATGTCCAATTCTTTGTGAATCCTTATGTGGCTTACCAGGCAAAAATACTGGAGTGGGTTGCCATTTCTCCTCCAGCTCATTTTACCAAAGAGAAAACTAAGGCAAACAGGGTAAAGTGACTTACTCAGGGTCACACAGGCTAGTAAATGTCTGAGGCCAGATTTGAATTCATGAAGATGAGTCTTCCTAATCCCAAATCCAATGCTCTATCCCTTGCAAATCTAGGAAATTTCTATATCAAAATTGGAAATTTCAAAACCAATATCTTTATTTTTAAAAGGTTTTTAAATTTAAAAATCAACCCCCCTTTTTAGGGCACAAGATATTTTCCAGCAAATGTCTAGGAAAAAAAATCCTTACAAAGTAAGGGATTTTCTGAGAAGTGCATTACAATGAAAAGAATGCTGGCTCTGGAATCAGAGGACCTGGTTTCACATACTACCTCTTATGCTTAACCTCAGACATCACTTACCCTCCGTGGGACTCAGTTTCCTCATCTTTTTGTTTTTGCTTTTTTTTTGGAGGGCAGTTGGGGTTAAGTGACTTGCCCGAGGTCACGTGGTTAGTTTCTTTTGTGTTAAGTGTCTGAGGCTGGATTTGAGCTCAGGTCCTCCTGACTCCAGGGCCGGTGCTCTATTTACTGCACCACCTAGCCCCCCTCAAAAGAAAGTTTTGAACTAGATGGCCTATAAAGTCACTTACATTCTAGATCTATAATTCTCTGCTCTATGATCTTATGCATGGAAACATTTTGTTGATTATTTACTGACAAGAGAGGCGTGTCCTTTGAAATTGAGTATATGGTACTTATATTGACCATTATATTTGACCAGGATTTTTTTGCCTGTATCTGTTGAGTTTATTTACATTGTTGTAGTCCTTTGTTGTGTACATTGTATACAGTTTGTTTATTTTTTCCCCTAGCAGCTAAGTGGTACAGTGGGTAAAGAACTGAACCTGGAGTCAGGAAGACCCGAGTTCAAATTCCACCTCAGATTCTTCTCAGCTGGGAGATTCTGGGCAAACATATTTTTTAATTACTTTATTTTTAATTTGTGGAATAAAACAAGTATTTCTATAACACAGAATAATAAAAAAGATGATTGTACATGGAACTGCAAATCTATTATGTACAACTTGCTGTTCCTTTTAATATATAATAAAGTTATCATGTAAATTTCTTTTTTTCCCTTTTTTTCTTCCCTTCTACCTCACTTTAGGGATGGCTATTATTAGACAAAAATAAGTATATATATATATGTGTGTGTGTATACATGTATGTATACATGTATATGTTTGTGTCTTGTGTATGTGTATATATGTATATGTATATCCATATCCATATACATGCATACATATATACACCTATATATATATATAATTATTCTGTGTATACTTCTATTCATCATTTCTTTTTCTGGACGCAACAACTTTCTCTGGGCAGCATAATCTCTGTCTTGGTTTCCTTATACATAAAATGAGCACAATATTAGCATTTAATTCACAGGGTTTTGTGGGGCTCAAGTGAGGTAACGTGTGTATAGTGCTTTGCAAACCTTAAGGCACTATGTAATTCCTAGTTATTATTAGCTATCATTATTTTCTTCAGGTTGTATCATTTCCTACAATTCTTCTTATGTTTCCTTTCAGTTCTTCATCCTAATCATAACATATGGCATATTAAAATTATATTACCTCTGTATACTATATCTTTATTCCTCTCCCAAACATTGTGCCCAAAATTTATTCCTAGCTTTTTGTTATCATGAACAATATTGCTAGTAACATCTTTTAAAACATAGATTTTTAACTTGCTACCAATAACCTCTTTGAGTTTTAGATCCAGTAGTAGGATGTCTGAGTCAAATTGTATAAATAATTTAGTGCTTTTTCTTGTACAATTCTAATTTTTTCCCCCTGAATGGTTGAATCCATTTGTGGTTCCATCAAAAGTCAATTAGTATGCCTATATTTATATATCTCCTCCAACAATATATTGTCCCATGTTTTAGACTCCTAGACAGCATGATAGGTGAGACGTGGATATATTTATTTATTTTGCCTTTTTCTAATGATTAGTAGATTTAATCATTTTATGTGGTTATTGATAATATGCACTTTATCCTTTGAAAACTGTTCCCTCCACAAAATGCTATTCTGATACCTGTCTATGGCACAGAAGTGGTCTTCAAGTTTCCAAAGGCTAAGTCAGTAAAAGGTAATATTTGGCAGGTTCTTTCAGACAGGAAAGATTTCAAATATGGTTCAAACAATAGACAATGTTTGCTCTATGAGAACCACGCCAGCTAAGTATGGAAAGGGTGTATCAGCAATGCCATATTCACAATGCCTATAGAGATTACAAATATGCTGATATAATTATCCATCACAAAATACGTCAGGTTTGCCATTTGGGGAAATAAACTAGAAAATTTATTAAGATACCAAAAGACTGAGTCCCAAAACCAGAAAGTGAAAGCCATCAGAGTAGTTATGACATTGACACAGGTAGATAAAGTAGAAAGCACCCACATTTTCAAGCCTTTAAAACAGAACAGGCTACCTCAGGCAAAGGTCCTCCTCTCCCCACTCACAGCAACCACCCAGCGCGCTCCCAGCAGCTCTGGCCCCCGACAGTCCTCAGCAGGAGTCTTAACTCAAAAAAAAAAAAAAAGGCAACTGCCACCAACTGCCAACCGC
>NW_027187391.1:60132147-60253669 GCF_028583685.1 Petaurus breviceps papuanus
CGGCTTTTTTTTTTTTTTCTTGCTCTGCTATGTCAGCACGTCCATGGGGCATGGGAGATCTTTAAATCCCATAACCCTTACATTCGGCCCCAAGATCTTTCATGTCCCTTACTTGGCAAAAATACAGTAGGAATAACTGGTGTCAACAAAATTTCACAACAATATAACAAGAATAGCACACAATAAACACAAAAAACCATATTTTAGGGTGGGGCTTGAGCACAAGCTCCCCATCATTCCCCCCACCCCAAACAAATGGGGCCCCAAAATCTTGTGGTAAGGGGTGAAGATCTCTTCTTCTATGGCTACTTGCTGCTGAAATCGGATGTAGAGCTGTCCCTGTCCTTAGGGGTCCCATTTGAGAGGTCAGTTCTTAATATGCTTGATGCCAGGTCCAAGGGTGACACATCACAGTTGCAGACAGGGGGTGACATCCAGCTTAAGCTATCAGGAATCTACAGATGGAGGGTACCAACCTGTGGAAACAAATCTAACAAACAAGGTGAACAAACAAAAAATCAAGAACAATAACCAGACTATTGTAGCCTCACTCACGGTAGAATAAATGATTTAAGGGTACAATTTTGTAATCATCTTCTCCAGAATAAACAATAGTTACAGTGTTATCCTTCCCATATGCTATAATCTCTGCAGCCTTTGGAACATCATCTGGCTTCCGTTTTACCCATACTTTAGCTCCTGATTTTATTCTATCAGTAGAACCAAATCCTTCAGTTCCTGTGACAGTTATTTTGGAAGGAGGGTCAGTTTTTACAAGTGGCATTGTTTTACAAGGAACGATAATCACTTGAACTATCCTATCATTCTTGTGAATCTGTATGGGCCCTTCACCTAAATTCTGGAATGTTACAACAATTTCTCCTTGATAATTAGAATCTATTACTCCAGCCAATACATGTATTCCTTGAGCTGCTAATCCTGATTTGGGTAAAATCTGCCCAAAGTGATTTTTAGGGATTCTTATGCATATCCCAGTGGAAATTTTTCTTACTTCTTTCCTGTCCAACCAAAAGTCCTCTAAACAATGTAAATCATACCCCACCGAACCAGGTGGTCCTGGGTACGGTGCTGGGACATCTGGCCTCAAGGTCCAATACTCAATATTTGGGATCTTGTGTGTTTGTTGTTTTCTAATTTGCAGATTGGGGGTCATCATTCTGGCTAGAGGTGTACTTCCTCCCAATGGTCGATTATTCAAATTACGCAAAGCCATGAACAAATTACCCTTCCAATGTTGATATGAATTATTGGAACTTAACTTCCTCAACTGTTCTTTCAGTAATCCATTCATTCTTTCAATTAACCCAGATGCTTCTGGATAATATGGAATATGATATATCCATTCTATATTGTTTAGTATACAATACTTCTTCATTTCATTGCCTTTGAAATGTGACCCATTGTCACTCTGAATCTGCATTGGGGTTCCATAATATAGACTTATGAGATCTAGGGTTTTACAAGTGTTTTTCTGGGTTGCATTCTTATAAGGACAAGCTACTAGTACACCTGAATAGGTATCAACACAAGTACATATAAATCTGCATCCTTTATCCTGTGGTAGTGGACCAATATAATCTATTTGCCAGATTTGGGCTGGGACTTTTCCTCTTGCTATCTCTCCAGTTACTACCCGAGGAACAGTTCGCTCCTTTTCCAATTGACATATATGACATTCTTCTGCTATCTGTTTTAACAGTGAATGAGAGATACTAATACCTCGATCTTGTGCCCACTGGTGTGTGGCCTGGACCCCCAAATGGCCTGCCGTTTGGTGGACCCATTTTGCTAATACTGGATCATCAGTTGTTGTCAAAGTAGGGACAATACGTTCAGTAGCAATCTTTGCCAGTCGATCAGCATGAGCATTGTACTCACGTTCTGGTGTGGTGGGGGCCACGTGAGCATCTACATGAAAAACTGACAAGTCAGTGACCAAAGACATGTTCCAGATATCTTCCCATAATTCTTTGCCCCAGACTTGTTTCCCATGAATTTCCCAATTTTCATTTTTCCACATGGGCATCCATGTAGCTAACCCATTAGCTACCGCCCATGAATCAGTGAATAGATGACACTGTCCTCCTTGTTCTATTTTGATGGCTTGATATACTGCCATAAGTTCAGCATATTGGCTACTTGCACCTATCCCAGTACTTTCCAAAGTCCTTCTAGTACATGGGTTATAGGCCACTGCTTTCCAATGTCTTTTTTGCCCCAAATATTTTGCTGTCCCATCAGTAAACCATGCATGTCTCTTTTGTTCCTCAGTTAATACATCATATCCCTCATTCCATTTTACAGTGGACTGTACCAACTGTTGCTTTGGCTCAGGGGGTGTGTCATTCCTCTCAATTTCTATGTTTGCTATAGATTCATGCAGAGCAGAGACTCTGCTTTTGCTTGTTTTCGCTCTATTTTGAATATACCACTTCCATTTGATTATACTAGCCTCTTGGGCATGTCCAATTCTGTGAGAAGCTGGGGTACTCATTACCCAGGTCATAATTGGGATTCCAGGTCTTAATATCACTTCATGGCCCACAGTCAGTTGTTCAGTCTCCACCAAAGCCCTATATGCAGCTAACAACTGCTTTTCAAAAGGTGTATACTGGACTCCAGATGAAGGGAGTTTCCTGCACCAAAATCCCAAAGGTACATTTCGGCTTTGTTGTTTTTGCCATAAGCTCCAGTTTGCATAATCATCTTGTACAGTCACTTGCAATTCCACTGGACCATTTTGCATGGGCCACAAATCTAGGGCCAATTGTATGGCAGCCTTGGCTTCTTCAAAAGCTTTACTCTGCTCAAGTCCCCAGTCGAATTCATATTTCTTCCGTGTAACTCTATATAAAGGTTTTAAAATCTGTCCCAAATGTGGAATGTGGTGCCTCCAGTATCCAAACAATCCTATGAACTTTTGGGCCTCCTTCTTATTGGTAGGGGTAGAAAAATCCTGAATCTTTTGTCGGGCTTGAGGAAGAATCTCCTTTAGCCCCTTGTTCCATTGTATACCCAAAAACTTCACATTCTGAGCTGGTCCTTGAACCTTTGCAGGGTTAATTTCCCACCCTTTACTTTTCATATGCTCAATTAGAAGGGTCAAACTCCTTTCCACTACTTTCGCATCTTTTCCCTGTATCATGATATCATCAATGTAGTGGGTAAGCTGTACACCAGGTAGCTTTAATTCATCCAACTGTTCAGCCACAATCCTGTGACAAATAGTGGGGCTATGTATGTACCCTTGTGGCAAGCGAGTAAAAGTATATTGTCTACCCTGCCAAGTGAAAGCGAAGTGGTCCCATTGTTTAGAGTCTATTGGGATGGTGAAGAAGGCATTTGCCAAGTCAATAACTGCATACCAAGTCCCATCATATTTCTGGATCCTCTCTATTAAGGTGATGGTATCTGGAACAGCAGCATACAAAGAAGGAGTCACCTTATTCAACTGTCTATAATCCACAGTCATTCTCCACGTCCCATCTGATTTTCTTACTGGCCAGACAGGATTATTCCATCTTGTGGTTGTAGGGACTAACACTCCTGCTTCAACATATTCCTTTATAGTAGTGGCAATTTCATCTTGCCCACCTGGCACACGATACTGTTTTAAAGTAATTACTTCAGAAGGTTCAGGTAAAGTGATTGGGTCCATTTTTAGTTTTCCTACTAAAACTGTATTAATTCCTATCTTCCTCACAGCAAATTGGTATCTTCCTTCAGGTAAATTCAGAGTCATGCCTCTCAATACATCTATTCCAATGATGTATTCAGGAATGGGTACAACAACCACAGTATATTCCTTCTTAGGTAACTGCCCAATTTTCATTGTTATTTTAACCTGTCTGGCTGATATTTCAGTGTTTCCTAGACCTGTGATGGTAATAGGAGTTCCATGTTTAAACTTATCAGGGTTTCCATAGATAAGTGTGGCCTCAGCCCCAGTATCAATCAGTGCCCTAGTCACAGTAGTTGATCCATTCTTCCAATATATTGTTAAACCAATATGGGGTCTGCAATCTCTTCTGCATATTTCTTTTATCTGGGCTGGGGCTTGGCCTATCTCCTGTTCCCCCTGAAGGTGGGGCAAACTTGGATACAAAGATTCAGATTCAGAAATACCTGCGGGGGTGGTTCCTGCTTCCCTGTTCATTCTAATGCTAAGTACCTTTTCTTGGTACAGCTTATGCAGCTCTTCAGTTGGAATACCATCTATTCTTCTAAAGTCCACCCCAGCTCTTAATAGAGCAGTGAACAGTTCCCTTCTTGTGGGTCTATTTTGTCTCTGAATCCTCTGGCTGTTTACTCTTCTCTCTCGAGGCAATTTGTCTTTTTCCCAGTCCCCTAAATCGCTTAATTGTGAAATCTTATCCAGCACCTCTGAAAGAGGGTGCCCTATTTCTCCAATTAACAGAGTCAGAATTAGGTGCTTATATGCAGGAGGAGCCGTCTTCACTATGATATTTCTATGAGGAACTCCTAGGGGGGTATCATAATATGCATTTGCATCTCCAATCAGGATAGCAGTTTTCATTACCTCCTCCTTTAGTTTTCTCATACAGTCTCTAAGTGTGTACCAGGGTCTGTCTCCCCTAGGCCACATAGATTCAGTTGGATATTGCTTTTTGCAACCTTCTGCAGCTAAAGCTAGAAGACTCGTTTTGTTATTTCCTCCTTGCATATGGTGATCCCTAAAAGCCTGGTGTACAAAAGGATTCTGACTGATACTTATGAATTTTAAACAGTCCTCATTGTCCAGTGTTATTCCTCCAGTGCCTTCATCAGTGATTCTTACTATCCAAGACACTAAAGACTCCCCCATTCTTTGGGTAAATCTACTCAATATATCAGTGATCTCCTGTTGAGTGAAATCCTCAATTATCTCCCTGGACTCTGTTTTGCCTCGGTGGTTCTCCTGCCTTCTTCTTCATATGGGGAGAGCTTCTACATTAGAAGACTCCTCATCTAACCTTGTTCCATTCTCCTCACACACATTCTCCTGGAAGCTGTCAGGGCAACTCTGCCCAGCCTGTACAAAAGCTGCATGCACATTCCTTCTGCTAGTTTTTTGCTTCCTTTTAGCTACATGAACAGTAGCTTGCTCCTGGACCACATGGGTCCCTCCAGTTTGCTCTTCTGAGTACTGTGACACAGAAGAATCCTCAGGCAAACCAGCTGACTCCCTAGCCATCCTAGCTCTTTCCTTCAGCAGCTTATCCCTACTTTTACACATAAGGCGATAACTTGTTAGCAGCACCCAGCCTCTCCTGCACACTCCTGCCAGTTCTTTGCCTGGTTCTATGGGTATTGCTTTCAAACATCTTTCCAAATCTCCAGGTTCTCCCTCTTTTAGCCTTGGTTCCCAGTTTTCACAGGGCCCTGTGCTTTTAGCCCATTCTCTGGCTAGAGAGGAATAAGGCAAATCCTCCCATCCGGGAATAGCCATTTCTCCCTCTAAAGCCCCACTGCTTCCAAATAGAGGCCTGACATTTTGTGATCCCATCCTCGTCGCCAAATGTATCAGCAATGCCATATTCACAATGCCTATAGAGATTACAAATATGCTGATATAATTATCCATCACAAAATACGTCAGGTTTGCCATTTGGGGAAATAAACTAGAAAATTTATTAAGATACCAAAAGACTGAGTCCCAAAACCAGAAAGTGAAAGCCATCAGAGTAGTTATGACATTGGCACAGGTAGATAAAGTAGAAAGCACCCACATTTTCAAGCCTTTAAAACAGAACAGGCTACCTCAGGCAAAGGTCCTCCTCTCCCCACTCACAGCAACCACCCAGCGTGCTCCCAGCAGCTCTGGCCCCCGGCAGTCCTCAGCAGGAGTCTTAACTCAAAAAAAAAAAAAAGGCAACTGCCACCAACTGCCAACCGCAGGACCGTTAGCTCAGCTTTTTTTTTTTTTCTTGCTCTGCTATGTCAGCACATCCATGGGGCATGGGAGATCTTTAAATCCCATAACCCTTACAAAGGGTCATCAGCTATTTGGATTTATTTGGCAATGGCAAGTCATGTGGTAAAGGGGCTTATGAGGCTCCTTTTTACTTCTGTCATGGTGACAGAGTTGTATAAAAGAGAATAGATGCTGCTAAGAATCACACAGTGTTTAAACTAACAATAAACATTAATTTATGTGTTGACACTCCAAATGTGAGATATTTGCAGAGAAAACAAAACTGTATTAATTTGGATATTTTTAGTATGAATGAAATCAGAAGAAGACAAAAGAAAGTTGCAGCTAAATGGAACAATGTCTTACATGTTCTCCTTAAAGAATCAAATAAAGGAATTAGTGAACTTGATTGTTACCATTCATCCAGAGGCAGCAAGGAACATTATTTCATGAAACATTTGTTTGTCTCTATTGTAAGGCTCACTTTAAACATGTACAAAAATATAATCATGAAAATAATTGCCGCTTATGTGCCAACATCTATGGGAGAGGATGAAGAGGCTGGGGATTTTTATGAAGAACTTGATAAAACTCTACATATTAAATCAACATGCCCCTTGATTTTTGGTGATTTCAAAGCAAAGGTGGACATAGAGGAGGATGGCAAAAAAAAATACATTGGGAAGTATGATTCAAGAATAGGAAACAAAAGAGGCCGAAGGCTTTTCTAGAATATACAGAATTCTCATGTCTACATATAGAGAATGTTTTCTTCAAGAAAAGACTCAAGAGGTGTTTGCCAGGATGATGATTAAATAGCATTTACAGAAAATGAATTGATTATATTTCAAAAGGCAAGAAATGACTCACTCCTAATGTGGGAGTCATTTATGAATCAGCTGATTATATAGACAGACCCTTGACTTGTTAATACCAAGTTCAGAATTTATACAAACTGGAAGAAAGAATGAAAAGGAGAAAATGACATGATAAGTAATTAAAACAATTTCTGACTGATCCATTTAAACAAGCTGTTGACAATAAAAAGACAACAGGGAAGTGACTGGAATTATAGACTTTGACACCTACTGCAACTATTTCCTAAAGAAGCATTTTGTTGTTGTTGCTGTTCAGCTGTTTACAGATGTGTCCAGCCCTTCATGACCCCATTTGGGCTCTTGACAAGGATTCTGGAGTGGCTTGTCATTTCCTTCTCCAGCTCATTTACAGATGAGGAAATTGAGGCAAACAGCATTAAATGACTTACCCAGGCTCACACCGTGTCTGAGGTCATATCTGAACTTAGGAAGTTGAGTCTTTCTGACTCCAGGCCCCAGCACTCTATCCACTGTGCCACTGTGCCCTATAAAGAAGCATAATGCATGTAATCAATTACCATGGCAAGGAGACATTTACAAACATCTCTACATAATATTTTATCTTCTTCCTAAGTAAGGAGATATGACAGCCAATGCAACACTGGATAAGGTTCATATTCCTTGTGGATTTCAAATTTGTTGAATTCAAATTCCTGTGGAAGATAATGGAAGATCATGAGCATTATTACCTAAAAAACCTGAGAAATAATGGTTAGGGTGCTTACATTCAGCTAGTCACCCAGGTTCAAAACCTACAGGTCATCCTCAGTTCTTCACTCTCATTTACTACGCCCCTTTATGTCAAATCAGTTTAATTTATCAGTCAATTAGTCACCAGGCACTTAATAAATGTTTCTATATGCCAGGCACTTATGATAAGTGCTGGTGATACAAAGATTAAGGTGAAACAATCCTTGCCCTCAAGAAACCTACATTCTACCAAGGAAGGTAACATGTATACATGTAAGTATATACAAAATATGTTAATACAGGTAGTATTTTTTGGAGAGTGCCCTAGCAGCTGGAGGCCAGAAGAAGATTCATATAGAAGGTGGTACTTGATCTGATGCTTGAAGGAAACCGGGGAATCTAAGAGTCAAAGGTGAAGAGGCAGTGTATGGAACAATGAGTAGGCCAAGATTACTGAAATGCAGAGTACAAAGAGGGGCAAAGTATATAGGAAGATGGGAGTCTTCTTACACACTATTCTTGTAACAAGCATTTACTATGTGTGTGGCACAGGAATTTATATTCAATTCTATTGCTGTTGTTCATCCTTCATTCTTAAAGAGGACCGATATTCAATCCAAGGGAGCTGCTGGAATTTGTTGAGGGGTATGTGTGACATAATCAAACCTTTCTTTCCAGAAATTCATTGGCAGCTGTGTGGATTATGGACTAGGGGAGTAGAGGCTTGAAGCAGGGAAATGAATTAGGAAGCTATTGTAGTAGTCCAGATTAAGAAGTGATGAAGCCTGAACGAAGGTGATGTCTGTGTTAGTGGATAGAAAGGGACTTAATTCAGATATATAAAAATTAACTGAGATTTGGCAAATGACTAGATATGTCTGATGAGTGAGAGTTAGGAGTTGAGGATGACATTAAAGTTGTGAATGTGGGTGACTACAATGGAGGTTAAATATTTTGCCCAAGGTGGGTAGCAAGTGTTAGAGGTGGTATTTGAACCCAGGTCCTCAGACTCCCAAATTAATGCTCTTTCTACCGCACCATGTGGTGCTCTAGCACCACTTGAGGATGGCTATATTCCCATATCTATATGCCATATTGATATATCAAGCCAGGAGAGGGGATATTTTTCTTCATAAAGTAAATTAAAGGGGCGGCTAGGTGGTGCAGTGAGTAAAGCATTGGCCCTGGAGTCAGGAGGACCCGAGTTCAGTTCTGGCCTCAGACACTTAACACCCACACACACAAAAAAAACTAGCTGTGTAACCTTGGGCAAGCTACTTAACCCCAATTGCCCTCCAAAAGGAAAAAGAAAAAAAGAAAAAAAATGAAGTAAATTAAAATATCTTCTGATTAGTCACATATTTATTATATGATCTAATAGGTCTTGGAATACACAGCTTTTAGTGTGCTAGAACATGGCAGGAGAATCATTCTGCCTGAATGGCATGACCACATATTTATACTGTCCAAATCAGGTCTGAAAGATTGTCTTCCATTTGTCATATTCCCATATTCTAACCAGGCTGTAGGCCCCCGGCAGGTTCACTTTGGGAAACCAAATAGTATAAGAGTTGGTTCAGAAAATCAGGGATAAGTAGCAGGGAGTACTTATCATGAACATAAATGGTATTTACCTATTTTAAGCAGAAAATAGAAGGCAGGATCAACAAGAGGAAAGAGATATGAGAGGTCAGAGCTGTGAGGTCACCATGAGAAGAAAGTTAAAGGACTTGATTGAGTCAGAATTTAGGCAACATGGAGGTAAAAATCACTACTTTGCTGGAATCCTCCGTTGATGTAAGGAATTTTTTTTATACCAGAGGAGGTATACTACCTATTGGTTCTTCGGTATCTAGAGACCATCTGAAGCTGTTATTCATGACTTTTAAAAATATTTTAGAGTGGTTTAAGGTTTACACAATACTTAACATTTTATCTCATATTTACTAACAACAATCCTGCAAAGCAGGTGTTATTATCACCCCCCATTTTACAGATGAAGAAACTGAGACTGAAAAAGGTTAAGTGATTTGCCCAGGATCTCACAGCTAGTAAGTATACTACTAGAATGCAGGATTTGAACTCAGATCTTTCTGACACAGAAACTAGTAGTATAATTCATTACTGCCAAACTGTTCCTGTCCATAACTCTGTATGTGACTATACATATATATACATATACATATATATACATACATATATACATACATATATACATACATATATATATATATATATATATACTTCCTAGCTCTACAAGGTAGTAAGGCTAGACAGGTAGAGCTCTCAAAACACTGTCATATTGAGTAGGGTTTTTTTTTTTCCGATGTTTCCCTACCTCCATGAGCTTAACGACCTCTTCATTAGCCTCTAAATCATAAATCAATTAACATATGACTTCTCCAGATAACTTAAAACCTTATTTTCTCTTCCTAATATCTGTGATTGGATTGGTGTGAGGAATTCAGTCAATAAGCACTTATCAATTACATATTATATGCCAAGAACAGTGCTAAGGGCTGGAGATTCAATGAAATGTAAAAGACAGTCCCTGCCCTCAAGGGGCTCACAATCAAATGGTGTGGAAATTCCTCCTACCAACATAGATTGATAATTTAATGTTACCTTATAGTCTTAGAGAGTCATCTGTAGAAAGCAAAAGGTTAACTCACTTACCTAATGTCACATAGCTAATATGTGTCCAAGGCAGTATTTGAACCAAGATCTTCCTGTCTCCAAGGCTTAGCCTGTACCAATAGGATCATTCTACTTGGATCTAGTTAAACAGATGCCTATATTTACAAAGTACAACTTTAAAGAGAAATGTGAGCTTCAAAGAGGTGACACATCTTGGTCAAAATCACATGCTAGTAAGTAGTGACCAAAGTACTAGAAGACAAATGATCTGCTTCCTAGTCCAATGTACTTTCTTCTACACAATGCTACCCTTAAAAATAACATGAATTCTGGGAATTTTAGGTACAGACTTGAGGGGGCAATATTTTTGATTAAGGGAGAAATTTTCAGTGATCTCTAAATCATACAATTTGCCTACCCCAACATATGGCAGGCAGCCATTTTCCCACCTGTGGCTTAGCCATTGCCACCTACTTCAGAGACAGAGCTGTAACTAAGGTGGTGCCATAAGAGCTTTGTGTGACAGGCTAGAAAGTTTAGAGGGTGGTGATAGCACCATTTGAGAGTTGTTCTTCCTCTTAGGGCATTACTTCTTTCTTGCTCCTGTCCCTACCACACTGTATTCCTGCCACCATTCCCCTACCCTTTGAAGCCAAGATAAGAAGTAGAGTCACATTTCAATGAAGAAACCTTTCAAACACTTGAAGAGAAACCTCATGGTGCACAGAAATAGCCACACCCCAAGTATGCCTTCATAACTCAGTAGCATAAAAATCTTGTGATTGACTGAGTTTCCTCACCTACTAGGGCCACACTAAACCCCTGCCACCACTCCATCTACCAACAACACAGAAACCTTGTAGTTTTCTGGGCTTCACTCCTTTCTCTCAGAACCTGGGTTATCTTACCTAGTAGTAGAGAAACCTCAGGGAAGCCTTATTTTGACTACCCTTTCAACTCCCAAATGCAAGGCACAAAAATTGCTAGTTCCATGTTTTCCAAGTGGAATCCTTCTTGTTCTTTGAAATTCTCCTTGCCCTAGTTGTATCAGTCACTCATTCTCCCCTTTGAACAGGTAGTGGTCCCACTAAAACCATAAGAAAGAAAAGGGGCAAGTTATTTTCTCTACCCACAGACTTATCTGGGTGAGTATGTTTTAAGTATCCTCCAGGGAAAAATCAAGGTGGAAGCATTAAATTAAAAGAAAACTTTAGCCAAATGGCTCATTCAGTTTTCTTGCATGACTTTTTAGAGAGGACTAGGGAAGGCAAGGTCTTTGAAGGAAGGGGGAGCAGAAGGAAAGTCCTAACTATCTGAGGGAATTATTAGAAACTTTAAAGATTTCTGGGAGGAAGGGAAGGGGAGCTGAGGGATCAAATCATGCCTTTGAGCTGTGTGCAGTACTCCTACTAGAGTCAATCAAAATCATGGACAAAAATCAATGGCAGGAGCTTGCCCTGAAACTATAAATGAGAAAAACTGAAAATCTGAAATATTTCTTGATAAATGTCTGGGAGCATAGCAGTCTTCTGGGAGGTCAAGTGTTTGAAGAAATGAAGGTGCCCGACATTCTTCTATTGCTGGATAAATTAGCATCAGGAAGTAGAGAATCCCATTCACTGACTTTCTCTTCAAACTTGAAATGATTTGTTATTTTTGCTAAAGCCCTTCAGCACTGTTTTAATTATTTTTTTTCCAGGCAGTTGAGCATTTTAATGAATAATATTCATTTTTTTTAAAAGATAATATGAAATTAGACTCCTTTTCCCTCTTCACCTATCTCCTCCCCCATCCCAAAAGACTTTAGAAAAATCCAAAGCCTTTGGGGTTTGACCCAGAGAAATTTTGGGTCAGAGGAAGAGGTTCTATGTACTTTAACCCCTGAGGTAAGAACAATTTGACTACTGCTCATTTAACTATAATATTCTTGATCTACCAGGTGAAATTAGAGAGTAGTTGAAATAGAGAAGGTAGAAAGTTTAAGGTTAACCTCTGACCTAAATAAAAGTAGGTGGTTTTTTTCATCAATGCCTGTCTTTTAAAATAATTTTCGTGAAGATTCTTGGGATTCATGAAGATATAAAGGGTGAGGTAGGGAATGGGAAAAAGTATGGCTCATAGAAATATTGAAAGTCGGTCTTTTACTGGGGGCATAGCTATCTAGTCATCTCAGATATTGTTATTCATTTTTAAAAGAGGTTTTAGGCTAGCTAAGATCTAAAGATCAAGTAAACTGAAACTTGATTAAGTCATGTTTCATTGCAAACTTTTCTTATAGGCATGATAATAAAGGGGAGGGGGAAGTTTTGACTTTTAATTTATATTTAGGAAATCTTTTTTGAAGTTTATTTGCACCAAAATTTAAGCACTACATTCATAAAAATAGATTGTAATAATATTTTTTCTTAATTACTTAAAAAATGTTAGAAATACAGTTGGAAAGGTCTTCTAGAAGATGATTTAGTGCAATTGGTACCTGACCAAGAATCCCCTTCCAAAGCAACCCATTCCACCTTTGAGAAATTTTAACTGAATGGAAGATTTTTCTTGACATTATCAAGCTTAAATTTGTCTCTTTGCAACTTCCACTAATCGCTCCTGGTTTTGACCTTTTGGGGAGATGCATAAGAAGTTTGATCACTTTTCAATGAAGCAAACTTTCAAATACTTGAAGACAGATATTATGTACCTTCCATCTCCTCTATTATTCTCCAGACTGAACAACCCCCATTTTTTTCAATTTCATATTATATGGTATGACCTGGAGTCCCCTTGCCATCCTGGCCACCGTCTTTTAGAGAGCCTTCAGTTAATCAATAGCTTCTTTAAAATGTGGCACTTAATATTGAACAGCAAATTTCATGTGTGGTGTGACTAGGTCAGAGTACAGGGGGTCTATCACTTCCTTACTCAATTCAATTGAACAAACATTCATTAGGATCTTACTATGGCAAGTGACTCTCCTAAGTACTGGAGATACTAAAAAAATCCTCCTGCCCTCAAGGAGCTTACATTCTGACAAAAAAAAAGGTAATTGCTGCTGATGATAATTAAACATCCACATCAGTAAAATAACTGACTTTTTCCAGGTGGTAGTCACCATCCTGCTGCCCTGGCCACCACCACCAACTTTATATGAACTGAACTACAAAAAGGATACATATTCTGAAAACCTTTCTTTCTATTGGTACACAGAGAATTCATCAACATGTAAGCCAAAGCACACCAATCAGTCATGAAAACATACTCTCCATGCATCCCACTTAAAGTAAACCACCACTATTATTCACAAAATCCATGAGAACACATAATTATATTGTTATAAGTAGTGGAGATTTAAATGATATTTTCAGAACCATAACTTTTTATACCTTGAATTAGAAATTTGTTCTTGTCATTCTTCTGATAGGAAGTTTAACTATTTCCAGTCCTGAAAACCACACCTATCTTAATTCAGACTAAAATCACATTAGCATTTTATACTGTTGTTTCATATTATTAATATATTGAACTTACAGCTCACTACAGTAATTTTTTTTTATCAAACTGTCATCTAGTAATGCCTCCCCAAAGTTTACTTTAAAGTTGACTGTTAGGACCTAAGTATGAGAATTTCCACTTATCCTTATTACTTTTCCTCTTAGTTTCTTCCCAATGTTCTAGCCTTGTTCGATCTTAATTCTGTCATTCAATATCTCAGTCCTAGCCACGTCTGAGTTTATCTAAGTCATTGATTAAAAAATGGAAAAAAACTAATTGAAAAAGTTAATCACAAGACCTCCTTCCAGGATGGCATAAAACCATTCAATTAATTCCTAATTTTCCCATCATTTAGCCCATGTCACATTGTTTTCTGTGAAAATAATGAGAAACAAATACTTTGCTAAAATCCAAATAAATAAAATCAAGAATATTCCTTTCATCAATGGAAAACAACTATTTCATTTCCAATCATGAAACTCTCAGGATACTGGCATGAGCTATCCTTGAATAAGCTATACTGGTTTTTTATGATTGCTGTTTACTTTTTGAGATGTTCAGTAACTATACCTTTAAAAATACATTCAAGAAATTTCCTAGGAATTGATGTCAACCTCATTAACCTCTAGCTTTCACACTCCATTAAAAATGAGGAATTTGCCCATTTCCAGTACTTATAATTATCATCATCATCATCATATCTACTATTTATGTAGAACATAAAGGTTTGGAAGTGTTTTACAAGGTGGCATCTATTTGATCTGCATGACAATTCATTATTTATTAGCTTTCAGAGATCAATGATAGTCATATAAATAAATTTCTTTAGTAACCTTATATGTTCATCTGGGATTGGGAACTTGAACTCATCACTATTTCTTTTCTTATATTATTACCAACTACTCATAAATTATTTTGGTCTTATATTTTTAAAAGCCAAGATTATTCTATAACTGTTTTATTGTTCAGTTGTATTTAAGTTGATAACATTCATTCATGCATGCACTCATTCATTTGTTCATTGGTTAAATGTCTGCTGTGATACAGACCCTGTGCTAGATGATGCATTAGAAAAATTGGAAATGATCTCTGCCCTCAAGAAGATGAAAGTGCATTGAATTGAACTAAGATGGCAAATTTTATTTCATTGACTCATAAACTCAGCATTAGAAGAAACATCAAATGTCAAACTCTACCTTTATTTTCTTTACAATATCCTTGACAAGTTTTAATCCAGTTTCTGTAGGAACTATTATTGTAAAGGTTAAATTCACTGCCTTGTGA
Organism: Petaurus breviceps papuanus; assembly: GCF_028583685.1. Classification (NCBI taxonomy): domain Eukaryota; kingdom Metazoa; phylum Chordata; class Mammalia; order Diprotodontia; family Petauridae; genus Petaurus; species Petaurus breviceps. Next base: position 60,147,052 of record NW_027187391.1, read on the forward strand.
GGCAGTATATTCCATTTTTGGATAGCACTAATTGTTAAAAATGTCTTTTTTTTTTGATCCAAGACAGAGGATTAGAGCCAGCAACCCAGTTAAACTTTTCCAATATTTCCCTCCAAATAACTTTAAAATAACACCTCAAATTGAGTTTTGTAATAGCAGGGCCAACAAAATATCAGAATAAGATGTTTTTCAGCCTTGGGCAATTTAGGAGATTAGTAGGAGAGATGCTGGGGTGGGGGTAGCACCAGCAGTGGGTCTTGGAGATGACTGTGACAGTGGCAGCCCCAGCTGTAGGAGCTCTCAGCTCAGAGATGGTAAGGGGGATGGACAACTGGTGGAAAAGATGTTACAGGGGATCCATTTTTGGCACTTGGTGCAGCTGACACTGATGGGCAACTATTTCCCACATGCAGTTCTGGGTCACAATTCTAGTACACCTTTTTGCTGTGAGAAGTATACTTGTTGATCACAAGGGAGCAGGGTTTCTGGGCACAGTTCTAGGGCCAAGAGGAGTGATAGACTTGCAGCTGCAGAGAAGCAGGGACCCTTTCTTGGAAATACCAGAGAGTAGACCAGGAGAGCAGACCACAATGGTCCCTGTATCATACCACTTTGGAAACATCAAAACTTTGCAGACAACCAGAACCAACTCTGAAAATATCAGCAGAAAAAAATCTTGACACATGAGCCCAACTTTAAAATAAAGTTCAAAGTCAATAAATAGGAGAAGAAAATGAGCAAACTAACCAAAAAAAGAACTTCACCATAAAAAAAAAAACTACTTTGGCGGCAGGGAAGCTGAACATACAAACTCAAAAGATGACAGTGTGAAAACAGCTAGAACCAAAGCATCAAAGAAAAAATGGTAATTGAGCACAAAGTCAACATGCATTACTGGAAGAGTTAAAGAAAGAGATAAGAGTAGTAGAGGAAAAACTGAGAAAAGAAATGAGTGTGATGCAAGAAAATTATGAAAAACAAATAAACAGCTTGGTAAAAGAGGCGTGAAGATACTAAAGAAAATAACACCTTAAAAAGCAGAATTGACCAAATGAAAAAAGAGGTACTCACTGAAGAAAATAATTCCTTAAAAAATTAGGATTAGGCAAGTGGAAACGGATGATACCATGAGACATCAAGAAACAAGAAAGTCAAAAGAATGAAAAAAGTAGAAGAAAATGTGAAATACCTCATGAGGAAAACAACTAACTTAGAAAATAGATTAAAGAGAAATAATTTAAGGATTATTGGACTACCTGAAAACCAGGATAAAATTATAAAAGAAAATTGCTTCTGTATCTTAGATCCAGATGGTACAATAGGAGTTAAAAGAATTCACCAATCATCTCCTGAAAAAGATCCCAAAATGAAAACTCCCAGGAATATTACAGCCAATTCCATAGATACCAAGTCAGAGAGAAAATATTGAAAGCATCCCAAAAGAAACAATTAAAATGTCATGGAGCCACAGCTGGGATCACACAAGAATTAGCAGCATCCACATTAATGGAATGGAGGGTTTGAAATATGATTTTCTGGAAGGCAAAGGAGCTAGGATTAGAACTAAACATAACCTACCCAGAAAAACTGAGAATAATCCTTCAAGGGAAAAAATAGATATTTATGAAATAGAGGACTTTAAAGCATTTCTGATAAAAAGGCCAGAGCTGAATAGAAAATTTGACATTCAAATAAAAGATTCAAGAGAAACATAAAAAGGTAAACATGAAAGAGAAATCATAAGTACTTGATAAAGTTAAACTCTTTACATTCCTACATGGGAAAATGATACATGTAATTCTTAAGAACTTTATCATCATTAGAGCAGTTAAAAGCAGTCGTCATAGAGAGACAGCATGGGTGTGAGTCAATTATGTTTTGATGATCTCAAAACAATGAAGCAGTGAGAAAGAGGGATGCACTGGGAGAAAGAGGAAGGGAGAGGTTGAATAAGTGAATTTTTCACATAAAAGAGGCATGCAGGGCAGCTAGGTAGCACAGTGAATGGAGCACTGGCCCTGGAGTCAGGAGGACGTGAATTCAAATATGGATATTGATATCAGATATGGAACAGGCGCACACACACACACACACACACATACACACACACGCCCCATGTGACCTTGGGCAAGTCACTTAACCCCAATTGCCCTACTTCCCCTCTCAAAAAAAAAGAGGCATGCAAGGAAGAGTTTTTTATAGTGGAGGACAAATGGGGGGGGCAAGCAATGCTCGAACCTTACTCTCATCAGAATTGATGATGCATGCACACACACTCACACACACACACACACACACACACACACATAGTTGGGTATAGAAATATATCTTCCCCAACAGAGAAATAGGAGGGATAAGGGATAATAGAAAGGGGGAATGAGAAAAGAGAGGAAAAAATAAGATATGCAATGGTTAGAAGCAAAACAGATTTTTGAGGAGAGGCAGAATAAAAAAGAGAGAGAAAGATAAACAGAAGAAAATAGAAAAAAGGAAAATATACAGTAAATATAATTGTTAATATGAATGGGATGAACTCACCCATAAAATGAAACTGGATAAAAGAAAAGGATTAGAAACCTGAATCGAACAATATGTCATTTACAAGAGATTCATTTAAAATAGAAAACAATTAAAATGAGGAGATGGAGCAAAAGTTATTATGCTTTAGGTGAAGTAAAAAAGATCCTAGACAAAGCAAAAGAAAAACACACCTAATTAAAAGATATAATCAGGATATCTACATTTTGAAGAAAGGTACCATAGACAATGAAGTAATAGAAAAAATTATAGCAAGTTCCTCTGATAAAGGCCTCTATTTTCAAATATATAGGGGACAAAGTGTATTTATAAAAGAGCCATTTTCCAATTAATAAATTGTCAAGGGATATGAAAAGGCATTTTTCAGAAGAAAACATCATAGCTATCTATAATCATATGAAAAAATGCTTTAATCATTATTGATTAGAAAAATGTAAATTAGACAACTCCGAGGTACCAACTTACATGTGTCAGAAATGACAAATATTGGAAAGGATGAAAGAAAATAGGCATAGTAATGAACTGTTGGTGGATTTATGAACTGGTCCACTGTTCTGGAGAACAATTTGGAACTATCCCTGAAGAGCTATAACTGTGCATTCTCTTTGACCCAGCAATACAACTATGTCTGTATCCCAAAGAGTTCAAAGAAAAAGGAAAATAACTTATATGTAACAAAAAATATTTATAGCAGCTCTTTTTGTGGTGGCAAAGAATTGGAAATTGAGGGAATACCTCTCAAATGAGGAATAGCTGAACAAGGTGTGGCATATGGTTGTGAAGGAGTATTATTGTGCTATAAGAAATGATGAGGGAGATGGTTTCAGAAAAAAAACAACATGGAAGGACCTATATGAATTGATGTTAATTGAAGTCAGCAGAACCAGGAGTTCATTATACATGGTCAGAGTTATATTGTAATGATGATCAACTGTCAAAGACTTAGCTACTCTGATCAACACATGATCTAAGATAATTCCAAAGGATTCATGATGAAAAATGCTATCCACCTATAGAGAAAGGACTGATGGACTAAATGAAGTATAATTCTCATTTTATTTTTCTTACTTTTTTTGGCAACATGGCTAATGTGGAAATGTTTTGTATGATTTCATATCTATAATTGATGTTATATTACTTGCCTTCTCAGTTAATGGGAGAGGGGTAAGAGGAAGGATGGGTATTTAACATTAAAAGAATATTAAAAATTGTATATAGTAAATATATATGTATATTTTTTTAGAAAAGGTTTTCTCTTATTGACCCCAAATCTATCTTTCTGTAACTTCCATGCAATGGCCCTACGTTTTCCTTCTGAAGTCAAGCAGAGTAAATCTAATCCTCTTTCTGCATCACAACCAGTCGGGTATTTGAAGACAATAATCATGTTTCCTTTTTTGGGCCGACATCTCTACTTCCTTAAATCTATTTTTGGAAATAACTCCAAGTCTTTTCACAGTCTGGTGTACTTTTAAATGGATGAAGAGCTGTCTTGATTGTCAGGAAGCCCTGAGTTCAATTCCTATATCTGACACATAATAGGCTGAGAAAACCTGAGTGAGTCATTTAACTTCTTGGTGCCCTAGACACTCCTTTAAGACTTTATGTTATATAGACTAGTTGATGATCTGCATTGGTAGAGGAAGTTTTCTTCTCAAGAGTCGTCACAACAATCACAAAAATGAAATTACAAGTCTAGTACAGACATCCCCTGCCCTGCCCAGACTTAATAAGTTTATTTATCTTTTGTCTCTTAAAATGTGGTGATTGTATTAACTGATAGAAAATAAGGTGAACACACAGGCATGGGTACTTTTATCAGTATAGCTCCAACATCTTATTCTGTTTGATTCTTGATTGTGACTTTCCCAAATCCAGGATAAATGATACGCCCAATGTTCTGCAGGACTATGGTTCTTTTAATATGTTAGGGTCAGGAATATAATATTTAGGCTTTTCATTACTTTTCTCTTATTCATGCTGTTACCTATCCTCCTATGGTACATTAGTGATAGTATGTTTTATCCTACTTATGAGGCATGTTATAACTGATAATATAATGCAAAATACTTGGCTGCACCATATATCTTCCCCTTTCCCCTTTGGGTTGTTTATGGTTTCATTTCTTATGATATCATGGAATTGCATAATTTGTAGTATTATAATATCACTGGGCAAACATTAATGGTAAAGGAGTGGGTTTTTACAGCCACAAGAAATTCAGAAGGAAGGTAACACATATATACAGAGAATACATTTGTGTAATTGTGTATACACACACACACTTACACATAATTCAATGGTTTGTCCATCTATCTGCATAATGTGAGTAAAATGACTTTGATTTATTGAAAGAGCAAACTTAACCTTCCTAGGGACATACATAGCCCCATTAAAATGCACCCCTCCTTGACTAGTAAATACTTACTCTTGTAGAGCTTTTATTTGTTGACACAAATATAGATAAATAGGATTGGTTTAAGGTAAAATTGAAACCATCAATGTTTTCTTAAATGTCTCCTGCTTTGATTCCCCTTTGCCCTTAATGGAATCTTACCACTAGTACATTGATAAATGTTTAACACAACTGGCTCTCCAAATACACATGACACACTTTTAAGCTCAATATACATCAGTAAGATTTTCTTCAAAAAAATAAATAAGACATAATTTGAATTCTTTGCTGATTTCTGAGGTGTAAATACTTACACTAAAACTTTTTGAAACTTTATTTTTTGTTACACTTTAAGTTCTAAATTGTCTCCCTTCCTCTCTCCCACCTCACCCCATACTGTAGAAGGCTACCATTTCACACACACACACACACACACACACACACACACACACATACATATATATGTAAAATCATACTATGCATACTTCTAGTCATCATTTCTTTCTGTGTAGGTGATAGCTTCTTCCTTCAGAGGTCCTTTGTATTTTATTGGAATATTTATAATCCTCAGAATAGCTTAGTTGTTCACAATTATTCTTTGAACAATATTGCTGTTACTGTATATAATGTTATCTTGGTTCTGGTCCTTTCACTCTTTGTTATTTCATGCAGGTTTTTCGAAAATCGACCTGGTCACATTTCTTGTAGCACAGTAGTATGCCATCACAATCATATATGACAGCTTATTTAGCCATTCCCCAATTGTCTGACATCCCCTCAATTTCTAGTACTTTGCCACCACAAAAAAAGAGCTGCTAGAAATATTTTAAGAATGTATAGGTTCTGGGGCGTCCAGGTAGCACAGCGAGTAAGAGCACTGGCTGCGGTGTCGGGATGACCTGGGGATCGAATCCCAGGCTCAGACACTTAGCACCCACCCAGAAACACCTGGCTGTGTAACCTGGAGCAAGTTACTTAACCCCAATTGCTTAGGAGCGGCCAGGTGGCTCAGTGAGTAAGAGTACTGGCTCCAGTGTCAGGATGACCTGGGGATCAAATCTGGGCTCAGATACTCAGCACCACATCCAGAAATAACTGGCTGTGAAACCTTGAGCAAGTTAGTTAACCCCAATTTCTTTAAAAAAAAAAGAATGTATAGGTTCATTTCTTTTTTCCCTGATCACCTTGGGAAGCATACCTAATCATAGTATTGCTAGGCCAAAAGAATACATGGTTTTATAACTCTCTTGGCATAATTTCAGGTTGCTTTCCAAAATGGTTAGAACAGTTCACAGTTCCACCAAGAATATATTAATGTCTCAATTTTCCCCTCCTATCACTTTAGGCAATCTTATAGGTATGAGATAATATCTCAAAGTTGTTTTAATTTACATTTCTTTAATCAATAATGATTTAAAGTATTTTATAGGACTACAGATAGCTTTGATTTCTTCGTCTGAAAATTACCTGCTAATATCCTTTGACTATCAGTTAGAGAATGACTCATAATCTCCTAAATTTGACAAAGCTCTCTATATATTTGAGATTACAGACCTTTATCCAATAAATTGTCTATAAAATTCCCCCTTCAATATTCAGCTTTCCTTCTAGTCTTGACTACATTAGTTTCATTTGTATAAAACCTTTTAAATTTAATATATTAAAAAGCATCAATTTTACATCTCACAATGCTCTCCATCTCATGTTTATGCACATATTTTCTTGCTCTCATAGGTAATATGCTCCATGTTCTTCTAATTTACCTATGATATCTCCCTTTATATCTAGGTCATGTATCTATTTTGACATTATTTTGGTAAATGGTGTCATATGTTGGTCTATGCCTAGTTTCTTCCAGACTGCGTTCTAGTTTTCCCAACAATTTTTTTAACCAACTTGTGAATTCTTATCCCCAAAACTTAAATCTTTATATTTGTCAAACATAAAGTTACTACAATCATTTACTACCATACTGTATGTCTCCTCTGTTCTGCTGATCCATCTTTCTATTTCTTAGTCAGTGTCAGTTTTGATAATTACTGCCTTATCTGGTACTGATAAACCTCCTTTCTTTATATTTTTTCCCATTAATTCCTTTGATTTCTTGATCTTTTGTTCTTCCAAATTAATTCTGTTACTATTTTTTTCTAGCTCAATAAAATAAATTTTTGGTAATTTAATTGAGATGGCATTGAATAAGTAGATTTTTAAATTGTCATCTTTATTATATTGGCTCTGCCCACCCACGAACAATTAATATTTCTCTAATTATTTAAATCTGACTTCATTTAAATAAAAAGTACTTTATAATTATGTCCATGTAGTTCCTTGGTTTGTCTTGGCAGGTATGTTCCCAGATATTTTATGCTGTCTATAGCTATTTTAAATGAGACATCTCTTAGTCTGTCTTCTTGCACAGTTTTGTTGGTAATATATAGAAATCTTGATGATTTATATGGGTTTATTTTATATCCTGCTAATTTACTTAAATTGATTGTTTTAACTAGCTTTTTAGTTGAATCTCTAGGATTTTCCAGATATATCACCATATCATCTTCAAAAAGAGTTTTATTGCCTCATTGTCCATTCTGATTCCTTTAATTTCTTTTTCTTCTCTTATTGCTACTGCTAGCATTTCTAGTATATTGAATAATATTGGTGATAATGGGCATCCTTGTTTCATTCCTAATCTTATTGGGAAGACTTCTAACTTATCCCCATTATAAATAATGCTTGCTAATGAATTTAGGTAGATACATCCATTTTAAGGCAAAAATCTATTTATAACTATACTTTCAAGAGTTTTTAATAGGAATGAATGTTGCATTTTGTCAAAAACTGCATCTATTGATAGAATAACATGATTTTTGTTATTGATATGATCAATTATGTTCATTGTTTTTCTTATGTTAAACCATCCCTGTACTCCTGGTATAAATTCCACTTGGTCACAATGTATAGTCTTTGTGATATATTATTATAGTCTCCTAGCTAGTATTTTGTTTAGGAATTTTTGTATCCATATTTAATAATGAAATTGGTCTATAATTTTCTTTCTTTGTTTTTACTCTTTCTAGTTTAGGTACCAGCACCATATTTGTTTAATAAAAGGAGTTTGGTAGGACCTTTTCTTTGCCAAAAAATGTATTTAATATTGGATAATATAAAAAAATTAATACTGGAATTAGTTGATCTTTAAATGTTTGGCAGAATTCACTTGCAAGTCCAACTGATCCTGATTTTTTTTCCTCTTAGGACACTTATTTATGGCTTATTCAGTTTTTTTTTCTAAAATAGGTTTATTTAGATATTCTATTTCTTCTTCTGTTATCCTAGGTAGTTTATATTTTTGTAAGTGTTCTCTCATTTCACTTAAATTATTAAATTTATTGCATATAATTGGGCAAAATAACTCCTAATAATTACTTTGATTTCATCTTCATTAGTGGTATGTTTACCTTTCCATTTTTTGGAATATTTTTGGATATTAGTGATTTGGTTTTCTTTTTTTTAATGATATTAATCAAAGGGTTTTTAATAAAATTAATTTTATTAATTCAATGGTTTTCTTACATTTAATTTTATTAATCTAATCTTTAATTTTTAAGATTTCTAATTTGGTGTTTAATTTGGGATTTTTAATTTGTTTTTTTTCCTAATTTTTAAAATTGCAAACCCAATTTATTGATCTACTTTTTCTCCATTTTATTGATGTAAGCATTTAGAGATATAATTTTTCTTCTGATTACAACTTTTACTGTATCTTATTGTTTTTAGTATATTGTCTCATCATTCTCTTTAATAAAATTATTTATTATTTCTATGACTTGTTCTTTAAACTCCCCACCCATTCTTTAAGATTAAATTATTTAGTCACTAATTAATATCTAATATGTGTTTCCATGGTCTCTCATTAAATAAAAATCTTAATTGTATTATTTTCTCTTATTCTAAAACGCAAACCATTGGCTTTCAAAAGCCAGATTGATCTGGCTCCAGTTTACCTCTGCATCCCACCCTCCTTCAACTGCCTGGTAGCCCCTTGCTTTTTAACCTTCTCCTTAATAATTGAAAAGTTTGTGTGTTGTAGGGGTTGGAAGATAGTAAGGAGGAAACAAGCATTTAAGTGCCTACTACACGCTAGGCATTGTATAAGCACTTTACAAATATCAGTTTATGAGGGCAGAGCCAAGATGCTGGAGTAAAAGCAGGAACTTGCTTGAGCTCTTGCTCCAACCACCTCCAATACCTATAAAATATGACTCTAAACAAATTTTAGAGCTATAGAACCCACAAAGTGACAGAAAGAAACATATCTCCCAGTGAAGGCAGCCTCGCAGGCCAACATAAAGGGTCTATTGCACCAAGCTGGGAGTGGAGAGCAGTCCTGTGTGAGCTGGTGAGCTGCACTGACCCAGACCTGGGGTGGCCCAGACCAGCAGAAGCAGACTTCAGGAGAGTGAATCACTGGCAGCTGTGGCAGTTTCCAGATTTCTCAACCAATAAATGCCAAAGAGGAAGTAAAAGGTCAGTGGGGGAACTATGTGAAACTAGGTGAGAGAAGAGCATGGTCCAGCCCCTGCCCCCAGGGTGGCAGAGGTGGTGGTGACTGCTACTGCTGCTGCTGCTGCTGTATCTGGTTCTAGGCCTACAAATCATAGGGGGACCAAGTGACTGTCCAGAGGGCATTTGTAGGAATCTCTCTGCTGGCACTGAGGCAGGATTCTCTTGTTTTGCCCTGCTTGGATCTGGGTCATTATCCTGGGTTGTGGTCCTGGGGTGAAGAGCACTGGTGTGGCAGAATTTGTTGAGGCTGTGGAGAGAAAGTCCTCCTCACAGTTCCGAGATAGGTGCCTGGTAGAAACTCAGACAACAAAACCCCAGAAATTTGGGACACAGCACTCTCCACTCTGGAAGCAGGGTTCTATCATGGCAAAGAGCTCAAAAGTCAGGTAATTGGCTGGCAAGATGAGCAAACAGAGGGGAGAATGGGAAAACTGGGAGGAAATAGTAGAAAAGTCCCCTCCAGTAGAAGCAATCCCTTTGAGTTGTCGTTTCCAATCTTCTTTGCATTCTGACTATCTTACCAATTGAAAATATTTTTCCTAAAATGTGGCACCCAGGAATGACCATAATATTCCAGACAAAGCATAAAAAATAAAGAATGATGTGGAACAAGCCTTTATCTTATCCTACTTGAGGCATTACCAAGAGCTTCTTTAAGTTGCTCTTCCAGGTTACTTCCATTTTTCTCTTGCCAATCTGCTTCTCTTGCCACTGGACCTCACTGTCCCTACTGCTGACTGCCACCTGTGAATTCCTTCTAGGTCTTCAAGTCATTGGTAATCATTTTACATGTGCAGCCAAGAAGAGATCCAATCAAGATGCTTTTCCAAACTGACTCTGAGTCCAGTCATTTACGTGCTTCCAAGTCAAACTTCTTTGAGAGATTAGAGATATCTTCAAGAAGCCTAAGTAGTGTATCTGGACTTTATGAGATCAATACAATATCATCTACAAACAAGAACATTTGAAAGACTTACACAGAGATTGCTCCTAAATATGAACCCCATGATACATTCTACTCCATTTTATTTTCCTCCAACTCATGAATAACTTCCCCATTAATAAATCTCCTTACCTTCATCTTCAACAACCAATGTTGTGCAAGTTATAATTATTTTCATGATGGTCTTTTTAAATATACCTCTGGAAAGTTCTACTCTGATGTTTCTTACTTACAAGGAACTGATCCTGGAATCTCAAGGGTTATACCAATAAAACATATACTCTGAATTGAAGTACCTTGAAGAAGAAATTATGTATTTCTACTCCCAATCACAGTGCCTGGCACAAAATGGTTGCTTTATAAATGCTTGTTTCTTTGAATTGAATTGTACTGTATGAAATATGAATTACTATTAGACACATTAAAAAGAATAGATTGCAAAAGAAGAACAACATAATAATTTCTGTAAGAAGACAAATTTATTTGAGGAAATACAAAAATAAGAGGAGAATTATAGGGAAAAGATGAAAGAGAGCACTGAGGACCAAAAAAAGGGAGGAAGAAACAGAAGTGATGTGATAAAAATGACTTGGCCAGAAAGAAACAATAGATGCCTTCAAGAAATAGATCATCAAAGAATAATAGATATCAATGATCTTCATATGAGCAAATATTGGATGAAAATGACTAACAGGGAGTAGATACTAAAGTTAAGTGAAGAGATTATAAGAAAACCCTGACTTGTTCATAATCAGTTCATCATCATACCCAGATGAAGCATATGAAATAATTTATCAATGTCATTGCTCTGATAATCTAAGTGATCTTTGAAAAATCATGGCAAAAAGAGAGGTTCTATAGGTTCCACAGAGCTGAAGACAGGCAAATGTGATTTTGAAGACAGGGAAAATCACATATTCAAACTATATACAGGTGTGCTTTAATTTTTAACAGAAATTTTAAATGTATTGTTTGAAAATAAAAAAGATTATTGGTAAGCATTCAGAAAAGGAAGTAGTGATCAACAAAAGAGAGCACGGCCTCATCAAGAATAAGTTATACCACATTAAAACCCTTTCCTTATTTTATTTTGTTTATATTTCTAAACTTGTTAAGTTGAATGTTAAAGATATAATATGTCTATATTTTTATATAAGCATTTGATAATAATCTTTCTCACTGTTCTTAGGAATGAAATCTATGGACATGAGCTAAATTGCAGAACAGTAAAGCAGATGTATATCAGATTGAATAACTTTTTTCAACTCAAATATTAAATGATTGACTAGTATTAGCCTGAAGGGAAGTCTTTATTTTAATGTACAATAATTCGTCTTTTGCCTAGTGCTATTCAACCTTCCTTTGGTCAATTACTTGGATCTAGGTATGCTTATCAACTTTGTAGATAACATAAAGCTGGGAAGGACAGATATCACGTTGAATGACAGAAATGTGATCCAAAAGAAATTCTTTAAGAAAAAGAATGAGCTATATCTTTCAGGATGAAATTTAATTAAGATAAAATAAAGGTCTTACACTTGAGTTCAGAAAATTAGATGCAGAAGTGAAGGCTATATTGGAGAAAAACTGCTTTAAAAAGACTGGAGATTTTAGTGAATTTCAAGGAATATATATCAATAGTAGGAAATAGAAATTCAAGAAACTGGATATATTTAGACAATAGGAGAAAAATTTAGTCAGGACAGTATAGCTGCTTACAAATATTTGACAGACTTTCTTGTGGAAGAGGAATTATACCTGTTTTGTTTTGCTACAGGAGGTAGAATTAGAAGCATCAAGTAGAGGTTCCAGAGGTGTAGACTTCAGATAAGTACAAGAAAGAAAACATAGTTATTAAAGCTGTCCAGTGAGGAATAGTATGCTTTAGAAGGTAGTATGTTTCACATTGCTGGTGGTCTTCAAGCAGTAATTGTTAGCATCTCAAAAATGTTTTACAGGGGATATTTTCTTAGGTGGAAGTTAAACTAGAAGATCCCTGAAATGTCACTCAACTAAGATATTCTGTGATTCTTTCAATGAATCTTTGTATTCAGTTTTCAAGGCCTCTCATTATTATTAAAGTTTATCAGAGAAGGGATCATTTCATTCTTTGCATTTATAGCCCCAGTGTCTACCATAGTGTATCTATTTAATAAAAGATTATTGATTTAAAAAAAAGATGAGCAAATAAAGGAAGCACAATCAGACTAAAGAATTTTTTTGGGGGGACAAAGAGGATCAGAACATAGAACCAGAAGAAGATAACAAAGTAAAAACTCCTGCATCAAAAGCCTCCAAGAGAAATATGAATTGGTCACAGGCCTTGGAGAAGTTCAAGAAGGATTTTGAAAATCAAGTAAGAGAAGTAGAGGAAAAATTGGGAAGAGAAATGAGGATGCTGCAAGAAAATCATGAAAAGCAAATCAACAGCCTCACTGAAGAAAATAACACTTTAAAAAATAGACTAACTCAAATGGCAAAAGAGGTCCAAAAAACCAATGAGAAGAATGCCTTAAAAAGCAGAATTGCTCAGATGGTAAAGGAATTTTAAAATTTTACTGAAGAAAATAATTCCTTCAAAATTAGATTGGAACAAATGGAAGCTAATGACTTTATGAGAAACCAAGACACTATAAAACAAATCCAAACAAATAAAAAATAGTAGGCAATGTGAAATATCTCATTGGAAAAACCACTGACCTGGAAAATAGATCCAGGAGAGATAATTTAAAAATTATTGGACTGGGGCAGCTAGGTGGTGGTGCAGTGAGTAAAAGCACCAGCCCCAGAGTCGGGAGGACCTGGGATCAGTTCTGGCTTCAGATACTTAACACCCACACAAAATAACTGGCCATGTAACCCTGGGCAAGTTACTTAACCCCAATTGCTTTAAAAAAAATTATTATACTACCTGAAAGCCATGGTCAAAAAAAGAGCCTAGACACCATCTATAAAGAAATTATCAAGCAAAATTGCCCTAATATTCTAGAACCAGAGGGAAAAATAGAAATTGAAAGAATTCACTGATCACCTCTTGAAAAATATCCCAAAAAGAAAACTCCAGGAATATTATAGCCAAATTCTGGAGTTCCCAGGTCAAGGAGAAAATATTACAAGCAGTTAGGAAGAAACAATTTGAGTATTGTGGAAACACAATCAGGATAACAAATATCAGCTTATTTTATCTTATAACCCTGGCAAGACGATGCTACTAAGATCCTCATTTTTCAATTATGAAAGTTAAGGTAGACAGGTTAAGTGATTTGCCCAAGGTCACATTAGGTAGTACATGTTGAAAGCTGGATTTGAACTTACCTTCCTGACTCTAGGCCCATCTATCTGTCCATTGCACCATCTAGTTGCCTAGAGAAAAGAAACCTAGACCAGGAGCTGGGAGGTATGGTTCTAGTTTTATCTCCATCACTAATTACCTATATGACCTTGGTTTATATCACCTCTCTGGGCTTTCTCTTAATTTTGTTAGCTATAAAGTAACAGTGTTAGATTAGATTATATCCAAGTTCCCTTCTAACTTTGACTTCCTACAAAACTACAGAAAAATTATCTTTTATACTTTGATTGAACTTTAATAATAATGTTTTAACTCTGCCAGGTATTTGTATTTTAAAGCTTTTTTATCTCTAACTGGGGGAATGAAGGACTTTGTGTCCTCTTCAAGTAATTGTAGGAAATAGTGAGTAGGTATCATAGGGTGTAGGTGTGTGTGTGTGTGTGTGTGTGTGTGTGTGTGTGTGTTTAAGAGGCCAAGGAGATCTACATTTTTCATTGTTTCTAAAACTAGCCACTAAGGTTGTCTAAGGTTGGCCCTGAAGGTAACCCTTCTTTAGGTTTTTTGGGGTTCCTGGGCAGATGGGTCAAAACAGAGAACAGAGTTGAGTGTCAGTCCCTTTCTTTCCTTTCCTCATTCTGCCTATTTCATTCTGCTCCAAGTTCTCTAACTTCTATAGGTTCAATTATCTTATCTTTTAGCTGTCATTCAGTCATTTTCAGTAGTATTGACTCTTCATGACCCCATTTGGGGTTTTCTTGGCAAAGATACTAGTGTGGTTTGCCATTTTCTTCTCCAGTTCATTTTACAGAAGAGGAAACTGAGGCAAAGAGGGTTAAGCGACTTGCCCAGTGTCATACAACTAGTAAGAGTCTGAGACGGATTTGAACTCAGATCTTCCTGACTCCAATTCTGGTACTTTCTCCACTGTGCCATCAAGCTGCCCACTCATCTCTCTCTTGAATTCCAGTTCCACATTGCCAGCTACCTGCTAGCCATCTCTTTCTGGATGTCCTGGAGGTTTTTCAAATTCAAGAATTATAGGGCAAAGCTCATTGAGACAATCAGAAAATTATTGATCTCCAAGAATAAAAAAAGTGACGAGATAGAGTTTGAATGCAATATTCCAGGAAATTACGTGAGAAAATTGCCCACAAATTGTGGGAAGGATTTGGAATGGAAATTACTAAAATTTGCAGGAGACCAAAAGAGAAGAACACTAAGTTTAACACAAAAGGTAGTTACCAAGTTCCAAATCTTCAGCATCACTATTTACATCCTCTGTCCAATGTACATATACACACACATATATGTATATATAAATAGATATATGCATATCTACATTTGCATATGGTCTAATTCAATTAACTACATATTACCTATATTTCATAGTTTGGTCAATATAGCTTTTTCATTCACTAATAGTCTAGATTTAACTTTCAAATGGGTATAAACCTCATTAAGATATCTTTACCCCTAAAACCATTCCCCTTGCAAATTTCCTGATTTCTCTTGAAAACATCACTATCCTTTATCTCCTCAATTTTGTCATCTGAAAGTCACTCTTGACTATCCCTCATCTTCCATAGCCAATCACTTATCAATTCCATGTCCGCAATATCTCTGGTTACTGTTCCCTTTTCTCTTCTTACATAGCCAATGCACCTAGTTTAGGCTATCATTACATCGGACTTTTACTATTACAATAGCATTTGAATCAGTCCCTTTGCTTCTGGTCTCTTTCCCTCTAATCCATTCTCCACAGACCATGTAAACTGTTGTTCTGAAAAGATGGATTTGTCCATGCCAGTCCCTTACTCAAAAATCTTTAGTGCATCCCTGTTGCATCCAGCATAAAACACAAACTTTTCAGCCTGACATTAAAAGTTGTTCACAATTCCAGTCTTATTTCATATTACCCCCACTTCAAATACTCCATGCTCCATTCAAACTGGTCTACTAGTCGATGCTTGTCCATGATATTCTCTCTAACTTCCATACTTTTCCATGGAAACCCATGCCTGCAATGTACTTCCTCTTCAATTTAAATTTAAATTCAATTTCAAATCTTAGAATTCCTAGTTTCTTTCAATAGTGATCTCAAGTGCCATATCTTACTGAAAGCTTTTCTCATCTTCCCTAAGTAATTAGTGATCTATACTTTTTGAAGTTACTTTGAATTTATTTTGTGCCTTCTTTGTATTTACTTATCTGTGTACATGTCATATCCATCTAGTAGAATGCAAGTGATCTTGAAAATAATAATTGTTTCATTTTTACCTTTGTATCCCAATGTCTACTTAGCATAGTGCTCTATACATAGCAGGCATTGAATACTTTTGTTGCATTTAATGAAGTGAATCTAATACCCATTCTTGTTTTTTACAGAGCCTATATCTTTTAACGTTTCTTATTGTAATACGGCAATTTTCCAATTTTTAGAAACAGTATAGAAACTAATTTTCTTCCGGAATATGAAAATTTTAAGCATTGAAAAGGAAACTGAATAATACAGAAAAGGATCATTAATCAAAGTGGAATCAGATTTTTTTCTTGCCAGGGCAGGGGGGTGAGGGGGAAGACAGGGAAAAGATTGTTTTGAATGACTTTGAACATGAACAATAGTGTATTTTAAACAAATCATTCCACACTGACCTTTGCCTTGCTTAAAGAAAAAAAATAGTAGAAATAAGTATAGTGGTACCCATATAAATAACTGATATCTGTCGGAGACCACTAAAATGTTTTACATGTAAAACACAATCTCCCTTTATAGGTTTCCCTCAGGAAAGATATTCCATCCCACAACTCCACGCATTTTCTCTGGCTGTCTCCGTGCTTAGAATGCTGTCTTCCTTCATCTCCATGTCCTGGCTTCTCTGGATCTTCAAGTTCTACCTAAAAATTTCACCTTCTACAAGAAGCTTTTCTAGATTACCCTACATGCTCTCTCTTGAATGTGTATAATTTATCTTGTCTGTATCTTATTTGCATGTAGTTGTTTTCCTGTTGCGCACCTTGAGAGCACGAACTATCTTTTGCCTTTTTTTGTATTCCCAGCACTTAGCACAGTGCCAGACACACAGTAAGTGCTTAATAAATGTCTGTTTATTTGATTTGACTTGACTTGCTTGACTTACAGGTCATTAGATAATGGCCAAAACAAGGGGTGATGGATTTTCAAAAGCCTTGGGAGGAAAAGTCATTTGACCTGAATAAACTGATAGACTAGACAGACAGATTGCAGCATCCACATACTGCATTTTGAAAATGACTATGTAGTACCTTCAAATAGTGGCCAATAGTCAGGAACATCTTATCTTATCTTTACAAGTCTGGAATTCTGAATATCATAAAATGAGTTGAGAAGAGAGCAGGGAAAAGCAAAAGGAAATTTCTGCCTGCTTTTATCATAGTAGAAATTCAGTTGCATTCAGAGTCAAGCCTCTGATTTTAAATTAATAAAAGTAGACTATTACTTCATTCTTTAATAATATACATTTTATATCTGATCAGATTTAGAAGATAAGGCATATATATAACTTGTGTTTGCATCTCCTTATGTATGATGTATTTTTTGAACTTCAAACCTGTTTTGATATGGAACCCTACTGGGACTAACCTTTCTTACTTATAGGACAAGCAGTTACACTAATTATTATCATCATCTTGTTTCAAAGAGAAGAGGTGAGGGGTAGGCAGGAAACAACCCTGACTACATTACACTAGAGGCATCCCTGTGGAAAAGAACTGAAAGATAATATAGAAGGAAGATAAGAAAGCCTGCCCCAAATAGTTATTATTCATGCTTTCCCAAGTCTCTGGATAAGGAGGTATTTATGCCCCTCTGCTACCAATTTGGCATTCTCTATGATGAATTCACTTTGAATTGTAAAACAAGGAGACTTTTCAAATTATAAATTATAAGGAGATGATAATTTCCAAAGGAGTGACCAAAATGATGAGCAAAATGTTATCAATCATCATACCAGTATACACTTTATCCAATGGGATGAAGTGAGAGAAAGGCATTCTAACTAGGAATCATTTCAAAAAAATCTCAGTAATAAACCAAAACTAAATTTTATAATCCACTACCAAATTAAAAAAAAATTACAATGACAGAAAAATAACTTGCAAGTGGTATGTATCAAATGTTTAAGGATACTGAAAAATCTGACATGTCGATGTACCTGTGTGGGTAATTTCAAATGAGACAAAACTTACCTACTTCAAGTATTGTTGTTATTGTTCAATTATTTCAACTGACATTTTGTGAAGTTTTCTCAGCAAAAGTACTACAGAGGTTTTCTATTTTCTTCTCCAGCTCATTTTACTGATGAGGGTGCTAAGGCAAAGGGGGTTAGATGACTTGCCCAGGGACATACAGCTAGTATCTGTGGTCAGATTTAAACTCAGGTCTTCCTAACTCCAGGCATGACACTATCTGCTGTGCCACCTAGCTGCCCACTTCAAGCATTAGAAGTAGAATATAAGCTCCTTGAAGATAAGGACTTCTCCTCCCCCTGCCTTGTCTTTGTCTCCCTTGGATTAAACATAGTACCTCATATGTAGGAGTCTTTAATTAATGTTCGTTGAAAGGTACTGAATGAAAGGGGTAGCTAGAGCACTGGGCCTAGAGTCAGAAAGACCTGAATTCAAATTTGACCTTAGATACTTACTAGCTATGTGACCCTAGGCAAGTCACTTAACATCTGTTTGCCTCCATTTCCTAATCTGTAAAATGTACATAACAATAGCACTACCTCCCAGGGTTGTGAGGATCAAATAAGATTATTAAAAAAATGTTTAGTATGGTAACTGGCACATAGTAAAAACTATATAAATGTTAGTTATTGTTGTTATTATTTTAACTTGGGTAAGACCTGGGCAGCGGAATTCTGAAAAATGAGGAATGGGAGGGCCAGTTTTTCCTCTTCTTGCCAGATAGTTGCTACCAGGTGGTCACAAAATTATTCTTGAGGATTGTAGCATGGCTAGGTCCTGATTAGTCTGAATAATTAATCCTATAAAGTGGTCATATGTATTCAAACTCACACTATTTTCAGTTACAATTATATGAAATATGGTGATTGGTTCCAGCCCAATGGGAAGTTGCAGCACAAATTGGGATGATATGACTACTTCACAGGATTCATTATTCATACTAATTGGGGCCTAACTATGGTTTTTTGGCAGTGTTGCTCCAAGCTTTAAGCATTAGTAATTATGCTAGTGTTAAATACTGCCTCCACCAATGCAAGATTGCAACCCGTCTATGACTTAGATGAATTTCAAGAGCTGTTGCAGTAAGTCTAATGACAGACCTCTCTAAACTTAGATTGGCTGATTCTCTGATGACAGACAGATGGCACCATTGGACTCATACTTATTCATATTAGTTAATATGAAGTAATTTTAAATTCTGTATTTGGACTTTTAAAGAGGTAACCATTAGATCAGTTGGAACTATACTGTTCAATAAAAAGAGAACTCTGGTATTGATGTTATAAAGGACAACTTCTGAGCCAAAGTATATAGTAGGGGTTTAGTAGATACCTATTGACTGTTTGCCTTAATTATCTGAATCTTTAGTGACCAATAGTGCCATCCCTATGGATAGACTTTCTTTATAGACTTTCTTTGGGCATGCATCCTTTTTTGTTCTTCCTTGTAGTTAGCAAGCTGAGTGACTGGATGAGTTGAGTACCTCTAATCAAACTTCAATAACCAGTCTTTAAAGTATTCTAATTTCAGTCCAGGCATTTTGAAAGCTACCCCCAACCATTACATATGGGATTCCAGTGTATTTATTAGCCATTATCCACAACTTTAAGATCTGCCTTTGAACACAGGAATAACAGCTTGAAAGCAGAAGAATGGACGCAACAATCTCTCAAGGTCCCTTTCAACTCTTTGATTCTTTTGATATTTTATCTGCCTCCCAAAAGCAGGACTTGAAATAAATCAGTTGTAGGAGACATTAGATGAAAGTTTCATTAGGCTACTTCAATGACATTTTACTGTTGCAGTACATACTTGTCAAAATTCAATAGTGATAAGAGAAACAGCACTTAGGCAGGGAGGGCAGCTTTCAGGATGGTGCCTGAGGAGAGGGGATGTATTTCAGGTAGAAATCATTTATTTACTCAAAACATATTTATTGCACACCAATGTGCAAGTTTCTACCTTGGGCATGGAGGATACAGCAACAATAACCCCTATCTGCATGAACTTATAACCAATTGAGGGAAAAATTTGTATGCAAATATTTGCCCATGATAAAAAGGAGAGTCAGGTAAGTGGAACAGACCAATCTAGGCAAAGTGCTAAATATTAAAATTAAGGGATTCCAAGTTCTCCAAAATGTCTCTGAGCATCTGAAGAACAGACTCATTGGAGAGTTGCGATGGATAACTTGCAGTGGCATTTGAAGACTAAAAGTAGAAAAGCATCCTCCCACATTTACCTCAGACACAAGAGCATAAAGAAACTTCCCAGAAAGCATCTTCACAAATGGATCACTGATTTAGGACTGGATGCTATCCAACATATCATCTAGCCCAAACCTCTCATTTTATAGATGAGGAAATGGAGGTCCAGAAGAATTGAGTGACATGCCCAACATCACACAGATAGTAAGTGGTAGAATCCAGAATGGAGCCCAGGAGATTCTCTGACTCTCAATTCAACTCCTTTTCCACTGCAAATGATTGCTATATCACTCAGGTTCAACTTTTTGTAGTTGTTTGGTTGTTTTTGTTTGAGTTAAAAAAAATTGTTTATGCCTAGTCTTTCACAATTGCACGTGCTTATGTAGAATACATTGTATGTCATCTCTTTAGGATTCTTAAGATCTTTGATTTTCTTACATTTCAATAGATTTAAGTGATGCATTGTGATGAATTCATGCTGCAATTTCTATTTTTAATTAGCTCTCCAAAGATCTTCTTTTTGGTTGCTTGAACTACCGTGTTTCCCCGATAATAAGACCTATCCCGAAAATAAGCCCTCCCCTTACTGTGTAAGATTCCTCTAAAATAAGCCCTCCCCCGAAAATAAGCCCTATTGAGATTGCTACTGTAGTGAAGGTGATCCTCTGCGCTACACGCTACATTACGGTACCCTCTGTATGCACTGTTCCTCCCCCCCAGTGAAACGCACACCACTCTCCGAGCTGCATCCAATCAGAGCTGCAGCAGTGAGTGCGTCATCCTGTTCTTCCCCAGTGATTTGCTTATTGAATAAAGGTACATTTTTTTGTTCACATTTACCTGTTTATTAAAATTGCTGTCAATGTTCATTAAAATAAGCCCTCCCCTGAAAATAAGCCCTCTGGTGTTTTTCTGTCCAAAAAAATTTATAAGACAGTGTCTTATTATCGGGGAAACACGGTATCTGGAATTAGCAGAAGATTCCAGAATTATTAGAAAAATGTAAAAAAAAATGAAGCTATCAAAGAATCTGGAGTAGATATTGTTGTTGTTTAATAAGTTAGAAGTGGGGACAGCTAGGTTGTGCAGTGAATTGTAATAAGAATGTAAATTTTAAAGATCTTCCCTGCCCCTAGGCTAATGTGCACCTGAAGCCTGGGGTGGGAGGCTTGTTTTTCAGTAGATACTTCTTGATTGGCCAGTGAGTCAATAAGGTTGTTACATTCTCTGAGTCAGGAGAAGGCTATATAAATCCTGATGTGTAGCTTTGTTTTGGGACTCACTTTGAGAAGTGTTCTGTGATTTGATCTGAATTCTGGGAAGCCGTTGTTGAGAGTCCCCCGGCTTTGAAAAACCCAGATGTGGAAACCCAGATGTTGACTGGGTATGGATGTAATGGTTGGACAGTTTGGAAAGCTGTCTATTTTATCTGTTAATGTCTTGATAATTCTGTCTGTATATCTTGAAGTTTGGGGTGCTGACCTTTTTCCCCTGAACAAGGTAAACGATATATGTCTGACTGATTAAAGTAAGCTTGTTAACCCATTTTGAGTTGCTTTCCTTTAACAAAGCAGATCCAAGAACCTGTATGGGCAGCAAACCCTGAGGACGTGCTTGGGGTGCTTGCTGCTACATGAATAGAGTGCCAGCCCTGGAGTCAAGAGGACCTGAGTTCAAATGCGGCCTTAGACACTTAACACACACACACACACACACACTCACAAAACTAGCCACATGACCTTGGGCAAGTCACTTAACCCCAATTGCCCTACCTTCCCCCCTCCAAGAAGCAACAATAATAATAATAATAATAATAATAAGTTAGTAGTGTCTGACTTTTTATGATCCCATTTGGGCTTTTCTTGGCAAAGATACTGGAGTGGCTTAACATTTCCTTCTCCAGCTTATTTTACAGATGAGGAAACTGAAGCAGAGTTAAATGACTTGCCCAGGGTCACACAGATAATAAGTGTCTGAGGCTGCATTCAAACTGTTTTTTTTTTTTTTGTTACTCCAGGGCTAGCGCTCTATCCACTGTGCCATCTAATTGCCTCTAATATTTGACTCTTTGTGATCCGACTGGGGTTTTTTGGCAAAGATACTTTAATGGTTTGCCAATTTTTTTCTCCAGCTCATTTTACAGATGAGGAACTGACGCAAACAGGGTTAAGTGACTCACCCAAGATTACATAGCAAATGAGGGCAGATTTGAATTTAGGAAAATGAGTCTTCTTGACTCTAGGCCCAACATTCTAGCCACTGTGTCATCCAGGGTAGATATAGTATTTGCAAATCATATTTTTAATCTTTATGCTCTCTCTTGGTAAATTAAAATTTGGAGTTTGGTACATCTCTTTGTATTCTATTCATATACATTTAACACTCTGAGAATTGCAAATTTTCAATGGCAAAATATTGTTTTTATTCTATATATAACCATAGAAACTGAATTAATATCAGACATCTCTTTTTATTAAGTTTAGACATAGTCACATCATTTCCATGATAATATGAATGACTTATTTTAGGTGGGTTTAAATGATTTACTCTTCTTTTTAAAACAATTTTTAATGACATTCAACTAGACAATGGTCAAATGCAAATGGTTTAAATGCTCATTAGCTGAAGCATCTACTGTGGAGTGGCTATTAAGAAGCCTATGAATCATTCCTTTGGATAAAATATTCAGTTCTTTAAGCTGATTACTATTAGCTGTTCATATTATTTTAATTAGAAGAAAACATGGTTGCTGAAAAATCAGCTGAGAGTTCTATAAATAAAAGTATCCATCCTGTAGAGTCAAATTTTAATTAACCTTTTAGCATTCCAACCTTTCTGCTATAGCTTTTTTTCCTAAGAGCTCACAGTCATTCATTCCCCCCCCCAAAAAAAAACATATAGGTTATTTTTCATCTCTATGCCATCCAAATCTAAAAGCAGCTATTCCTTATGGAATACTAACATTCTGGGCATTAGTTGTCATTTAAATTTCTTTCTACAAATAAAAATAAAACTACCATAACAGACCAGTACCCAAAAATAGGACTGTATGGCATGATGGCCTATAAGTGGTACCACACAGAAAATGATATGTTTTCCCTTTGTTCTCCCCCCCCATTAATTTTACATTGTATCTTGCCCTATTTTAGGCATATTTTGTGTCATTGATATACAGAGGAGTGATTAAAGTGGTACCATGCTGTAATGAGAGAGGATCAGACAGCTAACTCTTCACTTGTCATCATTATCTACAGAAGAAGTGTTTTCACAAGCAATCTGTTGGAAAATCCATATTTGACGTAAATAAGCAATTCCTGATGATTGATTTTATATGTTATGATGACTATAGCAGCTTGAGGAATGCCAGATCACGTCATCTGCCGATCACCAGAGAAATAAGTATTCAGGAAAATGTTTCTAATTGTTATGCAATCAATGAAATCTATCATGCACAGTCATAGCAACCACTGCCTGAGTCTGACCTCAATAAGAAAGAGTTCTGGTATTAATTCAGTTTCTATGGTTATATATGAAATAAATGTAACATCTTGCCATTGGAAATTTGCAATTCTCATAAATGTGCCTCTGTTTATTACTATAGCACAAACTCCCAATCTTAATTTATACAGATAGCAATTGTTTTTTAATGTGATCTGTATGCCCCTCCATTTACACTGGCTCAATTGTTAGCTCTAGTATTTAGTGCTCAGGTAGTTTTCTGATGGCAAAAGACATGAGAAGTATGTTACATTGAAGGCCATATCTACTAATGACAATATTTTTAGGAGGAAAGTCAACTTGTACTCAAATTATACTCAAAAATAGTATTACTCATTAACAAATATGGGTAGGAGATCTGGAATTTGAAACATTTAAATTAAACCATTGTATCTGCCTTACTTAACTATTCAAAGGTATTATATGCTATGGCCAAATAAATTCTTGTGTCATGATAACAAGTTGACAAAAGTTGTCTTTCCATGACATAAAACTCTAGGTGAAAAATATGAAAGTTCATATTCATTTAACAAGCATTTGCAGAACACAGTATGCTTAGTAGTCAGTCTGGAATATAAGATGTGGTAATAAATGCAGTATCTGATTGGTGTCTGCCCTCAAGAAACTTTCAGTCTAATTGGGGTGTTTCCTACAGTTTTATAAAAGAGTATATTCCCTGTCTGACATTATTTGTGGTAGCCAGAGAAGCAATGAATTTCTGAAGTACAGTTGGGATTGGCATAGGACATATAGCATTTCTCTCCAAATCATTTTAGTGTCATCTAAAAAGAAAGAAACTCTTACTTTCCTTATAGAAAAATTGGTGAGGAAGTTGAGCATCTAAAATATCTGTATACACAGAAATATTCACAACAATTTTAAAGAGAAAAAAATAATTCAGTCCATAAATACCAAGTGAATGGTACCTTGCAGGGTGTGCTATAGTGGCTTTTCCTTTCATTCAGGGGGTTGAACTAGATGTATACTGAGGCCCCTTCCAACTCTCAAAATCATTGATTGTTTAGTTCTATGATTTATTAAACTCCTACCACATATTCAGGCTGTAGAAAATAGTCCCCATCCTCAAGAACTTCCAATCTAGTTCAATTAATTTCAATTAAAAAGTTATTAAGTACTTTTAATGATCAAGGTATAGCTCTAGGCACTTATATGTATGTATGTATATGCATATATATGTATGATACATATACATACATATCAGTTTCTATCTTGCACATATTAACTTGTTTACATATATATCCAGTATAATGATGGATCTGTGATCTCATCAATGTGAGTATTACCTTTAAGGATAATATAACCCATCCATGCTTGCTTATTCTATGTAACTCTAGTGTATGTCTTTCTCTAAATCTTCCACAAGAGGTCTAACCAACATGTGGGGCTCTTAATGTTCTCTGACATTAAATGGGTACCAGTAGAACATATGTGATGGCCATTGGTTATCCTTATTTCCATCGCAAGACCTGCCCATTTGGCTTTCTTGTCACACATTTGTCTGATAGCATTCTTTACTATAAAGACAAAAACAAAAGCAACCTTTGCCTTCAAAGGGTGTTATTGTTGTTGTTCAGTCATTTCTAAACCTCATTTGGCTAAGATACTGGAGTACTTTGCCATTTCCTTCTCCATTTCATTTTATAGATGAGGAACTGGGGAAAATAGGGTTAAGTGACTTGCCTAGGGACATATAGTTAATAAGTGTCTGAGGCTAAAAAAATGGTTTTCTTCTCTCCAGGTCCAGTCCTTAATCCACTGCACCACCTAGCTGCTCTTCCAAGGGTGTACATACATTCTATACTAATAAAAGCTAATATTTATATAATACTTTAAGTTTTGCAAAGAGCTTTACATGCATTATCTCATTTGACCTTTGGAACAACCCTATAAGGTAAGTGATCTTGTTTTTCTCATTTATGACTGAGGAAACTGAGGCCAAAAGAAGTTAAATGATTTGCTCAAGTTCACATAACTAGTAAGAATCTGAGGAATTATTTAAATTCAGGTCTCTTTCATGCCATGTCTATCATTCTATCTCTTGCTCCACCTAGCTGGCTAGATATGATGAAAGAATTACATAATGATTTGGAATAGCCTTCCTTTAAAATTCTATTTTTATACCTCATTGTTCATGGAAGTGCCTCTGGGTTACCAAAAGTCCAACAAAGCTGGGAAAACCTTCGAGTGTGGACTGCGTATCATCTAAGGACCAGCCTAACTTGGAAGAGGTTTAACACTGGAAGTGTTCCCATCTGGAGAGGCATTTTTACTGATGCAACAGATTAGGACAATGGTTTAAAGCACAGAGAGGCTGTAATATGAACTGGTGGAGGGCAGAGGGAGTACCTACCTAGATGAAATTACACTTCTTGAAGGTCTGAAGTGATTAAAAAGCAATTAGTGTAAAGCAATGGGGTGGACGCCAGAAGTACAATAGTTTAGAAAGGGAAGTTGTTCCAATACTTTATGCCTTGAAATTAATTAGTTTAAATGCACAGTTACTAAACAAGTTAATTTGGTTGTATTAAGATCCAATATTTTAATATATTTAATAAAAATAAGTGGAAAATATAAAATGAATGATAACATTTGATACTGTCAGGAAAGGTTCTGTATAAGTGTATTGGACAGGACTTGGATAGGAGAGAGCAATTCCCCATCCCCATCTCCCCCCACCCAAGAATGCAGGTCCTCATTTTTGTTTTATTTTTAATTATATTTTATTTTATTTCAATTTTCAATAATTTTTCTCTCCCACTGCAACCCCTTCCTGCCAAAGAAAAATGAAACCCTTGAAACAAATATGTAAAACAAATTCCCCTATTAGCCTTGTCTAAAAATGTGTCTCATTCTCCATATTTAGCATCAATATCAACAGAGAGAGTACATTTCAGCTTCAGAAAAGAATTTTGACTAAGGACCACAAGTTGGGAATTAGGATGATATACGGATGGTGGAGAGGGAATATGGGGAAAGAGGCTGAGGAGACCCCAGTCTAACTAGAGCAATAGTGGGAAATTATTTGGAGGCATCAGGATCTTGTTCAATTTGATTCCATTTCAATTTCTCGAAGACTTATTAAGTACTTAGTATTTGCTATAAATGGAACTAGGTTCTGACGTGGATCCAAAAGTGAAAAATTATTCAACCCCTGCCCACAAAGAATAGGAATATAAGACATACACAAAAAGGGAAAATAAAAAAAATTGACTGCCCTAAGGGAAAAGAGGGTAAACAGAAAGCTATCTGATTCTATATCTTTCTAGAATTGAATCCTGGACTAATCCTGGGGCAGGAATAAAAATAGTAGAGAGTGGTTATTCAAAGGATATATGTGTGTGTATACATATGTGTGTATATATATATGTGTGTGTGTGTATATATATATATATATGTATGTATGTATGTATGTGTAGCACCCTTTCTCAGCTACTTTCCCAACTCCTACTTGTCTGTTAGTCAGTAAGCATTTATTAAGTGCCTATCACACGCCAGACACTGTGATGAGATCTGTGGGTTCTAAGAAAGGCAAAACCAAAACCAAGTAAACAAATGTTGCTTTTAAGGAACTCACAATATAACATAATAGTGAACTGAGCCACCAGAGGGTAGTTGATGACTATTCTCAAAGTACTATTGATGGGTAATCCTAAGCATAAAAGGATTTTACACAAATTTATTTAGATATCATGTAAAGCTCCCCAAATGTAAAGCTTTTTAGTATGTAAGGCTATATTTGCATATGGGATGGTTGCCTTCCTATAACAAGTACAGGTCATGGGATTCTGCTGGGAATGTTTATACATGGGACAAAGGGGTAACTCACACCTCTAGGTTATTAGACAATACTTTTCTTCCTTCTAGAAGTCTCCACTCAGTTTGCTTTAGGGATTGGTATTGATGATGAATAGGATTCTGTGTCTCAGATAACAATTTACTCCCCTGATGGACAGGGTCAAGCAGATAACTCAAATTCTTTACTGGTCTCTCACAGGATTCTTGATTACTACTGACTCTATTTTTTTTCCTACCTACTCCAGTTACTAAGATGGTATAATGGCAATGTAAATGGGAACATCTTTCCCATCTAATAATAGGCCCATGTGACCTGCTTAAGTCACATGGAAGCCTAACACACACGAGTTCGAGTCACATAAAGCCTGTGGTGGGAGGAGTTTGCTGAACAGGTAGAAAAGGAAGGGTGGAGGAGAGCTGAAAGGAAGTTGGTTAGAGCAGTTAGAGCTGAGGGAGAGAGAGAAAGCAGTCAGCAAGCTGTGAGTATTCATTTGTGGGAAGGCCCTAGCAGGGGGAAGGCTTGGGGACAGGGGTGCCCCCCTGTATTGTTATTGTATATAGATTTCTTTGTTACTATACTGGATATGACTTTCTGGTATTGGGATTTGGCTTTCTGGTGTTTGAATAAATGTTTGGTTCTGTCTTCCATGTGGAGAGTCTTTTATATTTTGCAATTCAGAATTACACTGTCATATTCATAGTCACCATAGGTGCTGTCAATAGCTCATTGGCACTACAGATGGGTATCTTTTGAGCTTTCAAATCTTATAAGGTCTTAATTTTTTGCTCACATAAAACCAGGAAAAAAAGAAACACAGCAGAAACAGAGGTGTCATGTAGTCAAGGGTCTAGTAGGAAATAGGGCAGTCCATAACTCTGCTATTTGGTAGCTCACAGCAGTCCTCTTTACCTGAAAGCCATGAAGGAAGAGAGCAAGGGATCATCCTTTTGAATCTTTTCAACCTTTCACTTCCATCTCATCCTCTATTGAATCATCAATATTCCCAGCTCCTCAGCCAACAAGGTCTTTTTATCATCACATTGTATTAACCCCTCAATCACTCTTGGCCAGAAGAAGGCTCACCATACTCTGATGTGTTGGACTGACAATAGGCAGAGAATATTGCACATGCTCCATATAAGTAACCAGGCAGGGTTAATTCATTCATATTCTAAGAACTGGGCCCTCATTATATGTATGTATACATGCACTTATGTATATGTAACAGGAGTTTGGTTCAAGTACCAGGAAATCCAGTCAAAGAGGAGAGAAGGAAACAAGGGAATGATCAATTGAAACCAAGCAAGAGAGAGAATCTGAACCCTAGACTTGGGTTGAGGACCTTATCATTGTATCTAGATCTGTCAGTGCAGATAGTTGGGGAGAGATTTGGATGCCAGATAGCCAGATGGTAGAGACCAGAAGGTATAATGATTCCAAAAGCAAAGTCCTTTTTAGGCAATTTTGCCTAAAACCCTATCACATACCACCATAAAGTGTGTTGTCTTTAGCACAGATAAGTACCATAGAGTATGGATGTCTTCAGTAAAGAATTTTAGCAAAAGTAATGGAGACCACTTTTTATTTCTCTAGTTAGAAGAATTTTTGTCTGAAAGAAAAAGGACTTATGGTAGAGATGGCCTTTTGGGTTTGTATTGTTCATTTCATGTTGCTAAAAACACAAAGTTTCTCAATCACAATGATTTATGACAACCTCATGGCCCCCCAAATAAATAGTGCAATGTGGCCATGAAACCACATGTTTAAAATGCTTTTGATTATTTTTATGAAAAAGAGAAGAAAAACTTAAAACCCTGAGGAAAGTACCTTTTCCAAGAAAATTTAGAATTACTTTTTTTGGTCACTACATTTATGATTTTTATCAATGATTAAAAATCAAGCAAGAGAGGATTGATGTGATTTATGATTTTAGCATTTATTTATATCTCATTTCATTTTTTCTATTAATATTTTTATTCTGAATTTAGCAATCACCAAAGAAGATGAACCTATCCATTTGTGAAGCAAAACAGAAAAAGAGGATTGCATATGAAACCACAAATTCAGAATTTGCTTTTCCATTTCTAGTTTCTTGACGTCTCTGGCTCATTCACCTTACATGTCAGTACTTACTTATTGATTCCTGTGAGGGTTAGGGTGCTATGTTCACTCCAATAAGCACATCCTTCCCCCAACCCCAGTTGCAGGAAGTTATTGTTTAATTCAGAGGTTCCACATGAAAGCATTATTTCAGAATTGAACAGACCTTATGTCAGTACATTTTCTTAGAGGATGTGCTTAGTTCATGAATTTTTTAAAATCAGTAAGTTAAAAAAAAGAGAGAGAGAAAGTAAAAATGAGAATCTACTGGGAGAAGTCTAGCAAAATAGGTTTGCTCCAATGTGATTTGGTTTGCTTTTGAGTCAGCAATTTGAAAAAAAAAAACAGATCTAATCAATTGAATAGTCTTTTCTACCTTCAAAAAGTACTAATGTAAGCTAGGGTACAGTCAGTCAGTCAATAAACATTTATTAAGCACCTACTATGTGTCAAGCACTGTGTGAAGCACTGGAGATACAAATAAAAGGCAAAAGACCTCTGATCTCAAGGAGTTAATCTAATCAGGGAAGAAAATATATAAAAAGACGCTAAAAGGTGCATATAGGAAAAGAAGCAGGGTAGGGGAGTACTGGCTGGCATGATGAAGTCCTACAGCCAAATGGAAAATTAGGACATTTCTGCCCTGGGTTCCTTTCTTAAATAGAAGATCTGACGGTAGCTCTCCAATTTCTACCCTCTACCTTCTCCAGTCAGAAGAGAGGGAGAGGCCCAAAGGATAGGGGAGGTATGAGTTGCAGATTTGATTTGATCTTGTGGGAACATAGTTTCCAGAGATGATAGTGAAGTCCAGGTGAGAAATCATGTCAAGGTCAAAAGGCAGGGTGGTGCAGTAAAAGTAGTCCTGGGTTTGGAGGCAAAGGATCCAAGTTTGAATCCTGGCTCTGATATATACTATCTGTGTAACCATGGACAAATGAATTTACCTTTTGGGACCTCAGTTTCCCTATGTGTTAAATAAGGAGCTTGATCTAAACAACTTCTGCTATCTCTTCCAGCTCTAAATCTGTGACACTATAATTCTGTGACCCTATTGTACATGTACCATTTCTGATGATCAGGCTGTAAGTTAGAACACTAATACTCAGCTGAGAGATGGCAAGGTCCTTTTGTGCCTTTAAAATACTTGCCAGTTTGGAGGTGGACTTCTTATTGCACCATGATGCCTTTCCTCAAATAAACAGTAAAGGCTGGTTCTGAAAGTAACATTTTATTTTCAGTGTCTTTGTCACAAAAGTCACCTTCAAGGCTTGAATTCTAACAAACACTTTTGGATGGGTGGTGGGGAAAAGCCACTCTAGCTTCACATAAAGGCTAAGGACCTCATGAAACATGTAAATAAAGACAAAATTAAATAGAGAGGCAAGGGAAGGGAAGGGGAATGAAGGGATGCAAATGCACCTTCAACAAACTCAAGATTTTTTGTTCTCTGACAATCCTGTTTTTACACAATGGAATACCTCTCACATAAACACTGTCCCAATGCCACCCTATTTCCAGTTCTCTGGCTGGAATATGCGGCTATATATGTTCTTTATTATTCAAATAAAACAAGCATCAAAACTATTTCACAGAGAATAGAAGATATCCTCCCCCCAGGCAAAAGAATAATCAGCTTCATTCCCCCTACCTCCAGCCAGATGAAGCCAGCCTTTGACAGACAGGTAGAGAGAGCCCCTGGGCAGGGAAAAGAGAGAATGTCTGTCTCCCTCCCTCTTAGGTTTAGGAACTGTGTGAGTAGCACCCTGACTGTGTAGCCTTTGGAAGAACTATAGCTCAGCTGGAAAGGGGAGTGGAAATCCAGTGGAGAGCTTCATCCTCCACTGTTCTATCTGCTTCTTTTTCCACATAATGTTGGAGCTTGAAGCGACCTTGACATCATATAGTCCAACTGCCTCCTGCACCTTTCTTTATGATGATGATAATCGTACTTATTTTTGCTTAAAACTTTTCAGTAGGCAATAGTGTTAAAGGCAGCAGAGAGCTTATTTCTAAGTTACAAGTAGGTATACAAAAGAGTCTGGTAGCAGGCAAATATATCCACGTATATTTCAGTGTCTGGGTTAAAACACACGCCCCTCCCTTCCTCCCCCCCCCCCCTGCCTTTATCTCTAACTTTGTTTGATTTGCTTATAAGGTACATAACATTGGTTTGGGCATAGGGACTCTACCGGGGGTAGTTTGGCATGGTAGGTCTAATGCTATTGTAAATGGACCAGGAAGGAGTTCAATTAATTTCAATTCAACAAACATTTATTAGGTGTCTTTTTAATCCAACAATAAAATAAGATACTTTCTCTGTACTCAAGGAGTTAAAATCTAGTAGAGGTACTAATGTACATAATTTTAAGTACATATTATATAAGGCATATAATACTCTTGTTAGCTATTATCTCTATCATATCAACACAACTAGTATTTTGGTAGTGATTCTAAGGTTTGCAAATGGCTTTGCTTACAGTATATTTTCTTTGATCCCCATTACAATTCCTTGAGGTAGCTAACCATAGGAATTATCCCCATTTTACAGTTGAATAAACGGAGTCAAAGGAAGGTTAAACTACTTATCTTTGGTACTATACCCAGGAAGTGCTAGAAAAAGGAATCATGCTAAATCTCTCCTGACTCCAAGTCCAGCCCACTTTTTGCTCTGTCATGACAAAAGGTAGAATGTGCTAAGCACAAGTCCAGACAAAGTATTAGGAGAAATTTGAGTAAGAATTCAACACTTGAAGACAGATCAGAAGTTTCCTAGGTGTTCTGGTATTTGAGCTAGGTTGTAAAGGAATAGGCAGAGGATCAATTATTCAGAGATGTTGGAGGAATCTATTCCAGATATGGCAGCAAGCAGGAGCAAAGAATGGGAATGCAAAGTGGAACAATTTGGCTAAGCCATATTGGATAGGCCTGGAAAGGCAGGTAGTATCCAGTTTCTGGAGGGTCTTGAAAAAGCAAATCAAGAATTCCTGCTTTATTTACTAGACAATGGTGGCGCTGCTAAAGGTTTTTGAAGAGAGGCATTTTATGAGATGTATATTAAGAACCTTATTGGGCTAAGAGTAGGAAGAATGCATTAGAAAGAAGAGAGCCTCACTAATAATAGGAGAAATGCAAATCTAAACAACCCTGAGGGTTCATTTCAAAACCTGCAAGTTGGCAAAGACAATAAAAATTGCAATACTATTGTTGGAGGGTTTATGGAATGACAGGCACACTAAGGCATTTTTGGTGGAGTTGTAAACTGGTACAACCATTTTGGAAAGTAATTAGAATTATGCAAATAAACTCAGATGTCTATATACTTTGAACAAGAGACTCCATTACTAGTCTTATCCCCCAAGGAAGCTATTGATAAAAAGCAAATCACCTTGTACACCAAAATATTTATAGCAGTACTTTTTATGATAGCAAAGAATTGAAAACAAAGTAGGTGCTCATTGATTAGTGAATGGCTAAACAATTGTAGTGCATAAATGTAACGGAATATTACTACTATAAGAAATGAGTTAAGTGATAAATACAGAGAAGCATGGAAAGATTTGCATAAACTGATGTAAAATAAGTAGAGATGAAAATAATACAACACAATAACTATAACAATGTAAATGGAAAGAACAACCACATATTAAAAAAATCAAAAGTGAATTTAACAAAATCATAAATATCAAGCATGACCCAAATGAAGAGATATGAGAAGACACCTTAAACCTACCCCTTCAGGAGGTGGGAGGGCCACAGGTTTTAAAAATCACAAATTTGCAGACTTTTTCATTGTATAAGTTAGTTATTGTATAGATTTTCATCTTTAAAAAAATTTATTATATGGGATAGCTCTCTAGGAGGGAGAGAAAAAGAATATTGAAGATAACTATGAGTGTCTAAGAAATAAAAGACATCAATAAAAACTTATTTAAAAAGAAAGAAGAGACCCTGGAGGCAGGAAAACCAATTAGGAGCCTGTTAAAATAACTATATCAGGGACATCAAGGGCCTGAACTAGGAGACTTTTCTGGGGCTGTTGGATCATTTCAGTCTCATTTAAATTTTGGAGTAATGAGATCAGTAGGTCATTGTAAATTAGGTCTATGTTTTAAATAAAAAGCCATTCATATTACTTTAACATTTTCCCTTAATATAACCTTCTTCCTTTGTTAGAAATAATTTTTAAAGCCTTAGACTTGGCGAAATTTACTTTTTTCCTAGGGACAGCCAATATTATGAAAAATGGAATACACATATTAAGAATATATGAGAGAGGCAATGTGAATATAAAGATGGCCTCAAGATCTGTGTTTAATTTAGAAGGATCCCCTGACACACAGTGGTTGTATGGCCCTGGGTAAAGAACTCACCCTCTCCGTGCCCCAAGGCAACCGTCTAATACTAATAATTTGCAGAACACCTACAGATATACATTGATAGAAGGGTTTTCTTCTCTGGGACAAGTTATATTGATGAAATTACAGGTCTGGGGGAGGGTAGTGGGGATGGTGTTGGTATGGAGGGAAGGAAATATGCACATTGTTTCCTAAAAATGTTAATGCTCATATGAAAACTTTTAGCTTCCTCCTTCCCCACCCAGAACAAAATTTGATTACTAGATTCATGTCAGAGAAATATTAAACAGATTCTATTTCTACAATTGTAGCATAGCTACAAGATGAGAGCATGATCACGCCTCTAACCAATTACTCAAACAGGAAACCAACAGATTTGGGGTAGTAGCAAGAGCAGATGTTTTCAAATAATGGGATCTGAGTTTGAATCCCAATTTTGCTACTAATTTACTAGCTCTGTGACCCTGGAAAATCATTTCCTCTCTCTAATACTTAATTTTATCATCAGTAAATTGAAGGGAAGGGAATAGATCAAGGTTTCTTAAGTTTTTTTGCATCATGGGTCCCTTGGGCAGTTTGGTGAAGCCAACTCCCTTCTCACAATAATGTTTTCTATGCATAAAATAAAATATATTATCAAAATACTCAAAGTTCGAAGACCTGAAACCAATCCTCCAAAGTGGCCTGTGTGTCCCAGGTTGCGAATTCCTCAACTAAATGGAATTTGTTTCCTTTTAACTTCAAAGTAATTTTTCTTTTCCTCTTTCTTTTCCTGTTCCTTATCTTTCTCCTTCTCTTCCTCTGCTTCCTTCTTTCTCTCTCTGGCTCTTGGTCTCACTATTTTTTTGTTGTTGTTGTCTCAACAAAAGATAACATCCCTAAAATGATGCCTGATTATCTCTCTTTTCCTTTTTGGGGGACATGAAATATCTTCATATTTAGCACTCAAAGTGGAGACAAGATGGAGTGGAAGTGGATAGAGTAGAAATGGAGAGAGAGTCAGAAATGGATAGAGAGACACAAAGCATTGAGGAAAAGCAGCTGGGTGTACTTGAGAGTTTAAATTAGGTTTTTGTTTTTCCTCCAACTCTTCAGTTCCTTTCCAAGGTCCCCAGTCTTACAAGAAGATAGACTTCTTTGCAAGCTTTAATTTTTAAGAAACTAAATGTGATGCACCGATTCATCTTTCATTTCAGCTTTAGGAGTGAAGTCTATCTAAAACCAAATAGCTACCATGTCATCATGCTGAGCTCTATAATTGGGTTAGAATATGAACATTTCTCTTAAGAAAAACTGGCTGCTTGAGGATCACAAGTTGCCGAATTTATATTTCCTCAAGAAAAAAAATCATCTTAAGGAGATAATTTGGGGTTAGAGGGCAATGGTATGTGTAGGAGAAAGCTTGAGGGCCTCTGCCCTTACAGCCTCTTCTACAAGTAAATCCTATAACAGACTTTCATCTTAGAATTTGGCTTCTCTCCCTGGAAAAGCCTTGAGTGATTGGTAAGAGCAGTTGAAATGGTGTGAACAGTACTACAACACCATTTCCTTTTTTTCTTTTTTTTAAAGCTGCTTTCTTTTCAAACCTTTTGAGTGCCTCTTACGGATACAGCAGCTGCTAATCACAGCAGCCTACCATGGGGGAAATTAAGTGGAGAAAAAAATTACATATTAATTCCCCAAACTGTGGGTTGAGTTTGTGGGAAGAGAATGCTAGAATGAATGAGGAGGAAGAAAATAAACTCAATCTGACCATCATTTATTAAGTATATAACCTACCATATAAGAGATATGTAATTACATACAATAATGTGAAACAACTCTTCTCATCTTAGTTTTGAGAACTGTCATTAAGTTTATAAAAGAAAAATAATTTGTATATAAATTCTTTAATGGATGTGTGAGATTATCAAAGAGGATGCTGGCTCTAAGTCTAAGTCTACACGTCTATGCTTTCTCATCCTTTATGTCTATGCTAGAAATCTTTCACAGAAAGCCCACATGACACACTGGATGCTTGCCTTCTTTTTAGATATTTTGAAATTATGGGAAAACCAATAAAAGATGTAGATTGATTGTTGATTTTGTCCTTATTTTTGTTACATAAGCAACTTTCCTCCTTATTAATTAATTAAAGACTAGGTCTCCATATCTCACCCAGGCTAAAAGTTTAAAGGCCACTCACAAGCCTGATCTCACTAAGTGTTGGAGTTTTGACCTGCTTCAAATCTGACCCTCAGGTAGTTCGCCTCTCCTTAGGCAACATAGTGACTCTCCACTCCCAGTGGTTCTCCCCATATTAATGCTGAAATTAATACAGATACTGGATCAGATTACCCCTCTACAGCTCAGAACTCCTGAGTTCATGAGATCTGCCAGCCTAAACTTCCCTGGTAGCAGGGATTACAAGAGTGTGCCACCAGGCCCAGCTATCTTCTTCTCTAGTCAGATATCATTCTGATTACATCCTCACACCACTTCTCCACTGCAAGTATAATAAATTATAGAATACTCAAGCCTATTTCTCCATCGATCTTTGGGTGACTCAACTTTAATTCCTTGGAAACTGTGGTCTTCCATGACATAGACTCACTGGAAGAATATTGATGTTAAAAAAATGGGTCTTTGTTTCAGTGAGACTTTTTGGGATCATTAAAAACATAATATAGTTTCTCAAAGGCAATCCAGCTTGCTGTCCTTTTCCTGTTCCACTCTGGACCCATCATCCAAGCTTACCCAATGGAGAGTCAAACAATGTCATCTCTTGTTTCAAGGAATCTTGTATGATTTTCATATATGCATGGAAGATATCTTATTGGAAGGGCTTCATTAAAGTAGTGTCCTATTTTACTGAATCAAAGGACCAACTTTATGGTTTGACTGTTCATCTGTCTCTATAGCATCATCCAGATAATATGCGTTCTTCATCCACTTGGATTTTCCTCTTTGTATAGTTAAACTCAAGTCTCTTGACTGATGATGCTTCTCATTAAGGTTGTTCTGCAGCATTCCAGGAATTGATATAAGAACAATACTATTTGCAAAGCAGAGCATTTGAAGAGCTTCACCATCTATAAGATATCCCTTTTGCATTTTGACTCTCCATGACAGTGGCAAACATCTTCTGCAAGCATAGTTCTTCTGGTTTTATGCCTTACTATATAATAATCAGGGTTGTTGAACAAAGTTATCTATTATCTCATCTTTCAAGGAATCTTGTGTGATTTTCACATATGCTTGGAAATACCTTGCTGGGGAGGATCTTTAAGATAGTGTCTTGCATTATTTAATCAAATGTTTTGTTATCGTCAACAAAAAATAAGAATGGGAGATCTCAGTTGTACCACTGTAAAAAATGTGGTCTGCTACAGAATTCATGAAGATTCTTTCATTTTATCAGTGTAGAGAACTCTCAGTGCAGGATTTCTCTCCATCAATGCAGATAAAATCTCTCTGTGACTTAGATAAGCCCTGAGGAGTTGCTTATGGAACATAGCTTAAGTGACTTGTCCAGGGTCATACAACTAATTTCCAGAAAGTCTCCCTGACTTTAAGCCCTGCATTCTATCCTCAATGTTGAACTGTTTATCTGCTATAGAATATTGTTTATTGAAGTCTACCTATTCCCTTCTCATATATTCATTATGGATGCCATTTATACATACATAGATTATCCTCATAAAGATTTTGTAAAGATGGGAAAGTGGTCAGAGGAGCCAGTAGTTATTTTTCCTAGTTGTCTTTAAAAAAATCATGATTTGGGGGGCCAGGTAGCACAGTGAGTAAGAGCACCAGCTCCAGTGTCAGGATGACCCGGGGATAAAATCTGAGCTCAGACACTTAGCACCCACCCAGAAACACCTGACCATGTAACCTTGAGCAAGTTACTTAACCCCTATTGCTTAGGGGTGGCCAGGTGGCTCAGCAAGTAAGAGCAGCAGTTCCAGTGTTGGGATGACCTGGGGATCAAATCTGGGCTCAGACACTTAGCACCACACCCAGAAATAACTGGCCGTGTAACCTTGAGCAAGTTACTTAACCCCAATTGCTTTAAAAAAAAAAACCATGACTTATGTGCAAGCATTTGGTACACTCACATCTTCCTGATATTTTTAAAAATGGGTCTCTTATAGCACAGGCCTTTGGGCATAATTGGGCTGGTCCAGCTGAAATTTCCATCTTTATTTTCTTTAGTGTTATTTCTACTTTTTCATGCAACCAGGAGTGGGCTGAAGCCATCTCTAAATGACTTTCAAGAGCCAATTGTTAAATTTTCAGTATGATCACTTACACCCCAGGAACTTGAAGTGCTTACAAATCAGGGCTTGATTTATTGTTTTGTAGATTTGTCTAGACTTAAGAAAATATTTATAATGAAGATCAAACTTAAAAGTGTGTGCATACATTTTATTTTCCAGAAAGCCTGGTTAGTAAACATTTATCATCATGCCCCAGTACTGCTTCTGTAAACACTGCTTGAGATCAGCAGGAGGGAAGTAGAAGCCCCCAGAAATTGTTACCACCAGATTGGGGACCTGGTGATTGCAGGCTAACTATTTCAACATGACAATAACAATAATTGGCATTTATGTAGCACTTTAAGGTTTGCAAAGTACTTTTCATCTATAATCTCATTTGGTCTCATAACATCCCTGCATGTAACCTAGAAGGGATTGTAACTTTACAATCCAAATTTGTTAGTGGCGCTGTCACTGATGAAGAACATGTTTGTTATAGGACTCTGCAAATCTTCATATTTTGTTTGTTCATTAACTTTTTAATTTTATCTAAAATTTGAGATTATTTAGCTTAGTTGGGTCTCTCTAAGGGTTCTACAATTGTGTTTTACTGTCTGCTGCTTTTCACAGTTTTATGAGGAGCTAATACTAACACTCCTACCCCATCCTTTCTCTATAAGATTTCACAAACAAATTTATACTCTCAACTGGTGCTGTTTTTGTATGCCTTTTCTCTCTTTGCCAAGGTTAGCCAAGTCAGTTTGTTTCCCAGAAGTGTTGATTGAATTAAGCTAGTTAAACTTGCTTTAAAAATGTCAATAACTTGTGGTGATATTTGTTCCTATATCCACTTTCTCATTTTT
Organism: Petaurus breviceps papuanus; assembly: GCF_028583685.1. Lineage (NCBI taxonomy): Eukaryota > Metazoa > Chordata > Mammalia > Diprotodontia > Petauridae > Petaurus > Petaurus breviceps. The sequence continues at coordinate 60,186,088 of NW_027187391.1, forward strand.
AATGTTTAGTTGTTTTCCATTGCCTCAATTATACCCTAAATCTTCTGTTGCATTTTTATTCTTCTAGTTTTGTACTGATTTAGACATTTTATCTTACAGGTTGGTAGTAAGATTTTACCCAGACAGACAACAGGTTTAGAAATGACTACCACTTTGGTAACTAGTCATTTCATGTTCATTAAATTATAACCAATTTCTTTTATTTGGTACTTACCATGTCCTGTGCTTTTTTTTTTCTAACCTCTAATTGAATTAAATGTTTATGATAAAGAAGTATGAGCCTTATCTATCAATCAATTCACATTTTTAAAGTACCTATTACTCACTGAGTATTATACTAGTCAAGTTTTATAAATCCTTTTATTAAGGGAATTTGTTCTGTGAATCTGATTGCGCTTCCTCTCTTTGTTCACCTTGCTAGTCGATTACTTGCCTTTTGAGCTCTTTGCCACAGTAGAACTCTGTTTCCAGGGTGGAGAGAGCTGTGTCCCAAATTGCTGGGGCTGTCACAGATGTTGTCAGAGCTATAAGGAGGGTGCCCTCTCTACAATCTACAGCCACCACAAGCTCTGGCACGCTAGCATTCCTCACCCCAGGACCACCACCCAAGACTATGACTCAGGTCAAAGCAAGAGTGATTACCCTCTGAATGGTTGCTTGATCTCCCTATGATATGCAGGCCAGGAGCTCCAGAGGCAGCTACAAGGCAGCAGCTGCAGCCACGATGCCATACCACCTCTGTCACCGCGGGGACATGGGTCTGAGTTCCCTATTGACCTTTTGCTTGCTCTTTGGCATTTATGGTCTGAGAAGTCTGGAAACTGCCACGGCTGCCAGTGATTCACTCTCCTGAAGTCTGCTCCTGCCAGCCTGGGCCCGTACAGCTCATGTGGAGCTGCCCTCCACTCCCAATTTGGTGTGATAGACCCTTTCTGTCACCCTTCCAGGTTGCCTTTAGTGGGAGATTTGTTTCTCTCTGTCACTTTGTGGGTTCTGTAGCTCTAAAATTTGTGTAGAGTCATTTTTTTTTGCAGGTATTGGAGGTGGTTGTAATGGGAGTTCAAGCAAATTCCTGCTTTTACTCCCACATCTTGGCTCTAAACCCCCCCTCCTCCGCCAAAGTTTCCATTCAATCAAAAGGCTGCCTATAAGGACCTATAGGGCCATATGTGGCCTCAAGCCCATAGTTACCTGGATTACCTTTCAGGGAAATATAATTAGTAATATGGGCTATTTTAGTGTTTCATATTCACAGTATTCGCTCATATATGTGCAGCACAAGGATGTTTGTGACACACTCTCTCTCTCTCTCTCTCTCTTTCTTTCTCTCTCCTCTCACCCCAACATCATCTCAACCCCTTCCATCTCACACTAGGATATGGAAGGATTCCTCAAGGGGTGGCCACTGCTATAACTCATACTTGTGAGTCTAGAGGTAACCTTTGTAAGGAATGGGGAGTACATGCCTACTATTCATTACATTAGTTCCTAAACCTTCACCAAGGAACGGTGGTTCCTTGAAGTACTGGGGGTAGGTGGTGTAGTGAATAGAGCACTGGCCCTGGAGTCAGAAGGAACTGAGTTCAAATGTGACCTCAGACACTTAACACAAAAAACTAGCCATGTGACCTTGGGCAAGTCACTTAACCTCAATTGCCCTACCTTCTTCCCTCCAAAAAGCAAAAAAAAAAAAAAAAAGCTGCTTTATGTTTCATGTTTCTTGTGAAATGAATCAGACAGCTATCCTCCATTAACTTTTTAATTTTTTTTTTTGTGAGACTGAGTCTCCCTATGTTCTCTAGGCTAGAAGCATAGTGTCCAGTTATGACCCAGTCCTACTGCCAAGTGACCTGGAAACTGAACTTCTCCCTTTCTTCCCCAAGCTGGTCCAACCCTCTCAAGGCAAAATGTTGGCCTCAAGTTCCCAGGGGCTCACTATATTAGTGCCAGACTTAATGTGATCACTCAATGAGCTTTAGCCCTACTGTTGCAGAGTTTTCAAGCTCTAACAATCTACCAGTCTCAGCCTCCCCAGTAGCAGGGATTTCAGACATCCATCACACTTAGCCATTAACTCTTAATCAGAACTTTTGGGTCACATAAGCAATAAGAAAGTGAACTAGAAATTTTTTCTGATACCTGCAACCTTTCAAACCTCTCCAAAACAGAAATTATGCAACAAAAATAAAGCAATTCAACCATTCCAATAGTCTAAAACACCTAGAATCCAAAAGAAGGTGAAGCAAAACCAAACCCTTAATCAGAGACATATTTTTAAACAGAAGAAGGCAAAGCATAACAATTTTTTTTTGCTATTTTGGAGGGCAATTGGGGTTAAGTGACTTGCCCAGGTGTCAAGTGTCTGAGACCATATTTGAACTCAGGTCCTCCTGCCTCCAGGGCCAGTGCTCTATTCACTGCACCACCTAGCCACCCCAAAGCATAACTATTAATAACACAATACTCCACCTACAACCTAGAGATAGACTTTCCCACTCTATCTAACACACCTGGTGTCCACTGATGGAAGAGGAGGCACAAACTTCTATAACATAGAATCACATGGATAGGGAACATGTGTGTGCAGGGAAACTCACAAGTTTGGACTTCAGGCCTTTGTGTCTGGTTCAGGAAAAGTTTGCTCAAGTCACTAATGATCAAGGTCTCTTCTCTGCTGGTTGTCTGCTTGGACTACTCCTCCTGCTGAGATAGTATTGCATTCTTTAAGTGAAAGCAGAAATCCTAAGTTTGGAATCTGCAGAACTTTTCCAGATTTGTTTTCCTGGCATGGCTCTAAGGTTGTGATACATTTTTAATAGTCACCTTAAACTTTGGATCTGCAGACCTTCTCCAGGTGGGTTCCCATTGCTGGCCCTTGAAAGGGTTTCTTCAGTGAGAGATTGTCATGGTGAGAAACCAAAGTGATATCTGTATCCCAAGTAGAAATATTTGTTTATACTACCAGCACCAATAGTTGTTGGCTTCAAGATTTCCCAGCTAAACTTTCGAAGGTCTTATATTAGTCAAAAGAAACATATCTTAGGAAACAGGACACCAGCGACTTTCACCCTGAGAAAGTGCCTTTTCATTATGAGCCCACCTTTCTCACTGATTCTTTCACAGATGTCCCTGATTTTGCCCCTTCTAAACAGTCTAATTGTTCACAGCTGACAGGAGACACATTTTTACATATGTCTTTGCAGGCTTTGCATCATAAAAGCACTTTCTCATGAGTGAAATAAAAACTGTCCCATAACCAAAAACCTTTTTGTATCCTGAAAAAATCATTGCCCATATTTGGGCAAAACTGTTTTAGAGATATCCCTGGATTTTATTCTAGGTTAGGGGGATCTGACCTCTTAAAAGTTGAAAAAAAAACCCCTCTTACTCAATAGCATCCTGTGAAATTTTTTTGTGTGTGTTTAGGCCCTGAATAAAAAAAAGATGCTACCAATGCCTTCATTTACTTTTCCAGAGACTCAAGACTGGATTTTATCTTCTGATTTTATTTATTGTCAAGATTGATATAATTTAGTTTTTCCAGTTGTCTCCCAATATATGTTAGCAAAACAAAAGTGAAAGAAAAGAGAAAGAAAAGCCTAGAACATAATGATGTATTCTACTAATGTTGAATACAGCAAGAAGTTTAATAATATGTTAAACTTTGACTTTTCCTTTCTCTTACTCAGAATTTTAATTTTAGGAATGAAACTAGATGCATTATAGAGTTGCCATTTAAACAATAAGCACTAAGTAAATCCATATTATTTTTAATGATTTGTCAAGTCAGGTCATAGAATTCCAACACTCATATTTTATAGAGCATCATGGTTTCTAGGCTTTAACTAGTTCTAGAAAAAAATTTATCTCCTTCTTCTCTAGGCAGAATTCTACTCTCCTGGCCAGGTAGTTGCCAAAGTTCCACCTTCATTTTACTGCATGACCTTGAAGGAGACTACATTTACTTTGAATTACTGATAAAGTTGTGTGTCATGTGAAAGACTAAGATTTAACATGTACATGTACACACACACAGAGGTTATCAAGAGCATTGTTCATTAACTTAGGAACGTGACAATCTGAATTCATTAGAAATGAACTCAGTCCTCTTTGTACTAAGCCAACACTGGAGAATTTATCATTACTACTAAAATGTTCGGCCATTTTTAAAGTTGTATCCAATTCTCCATGACCCTATTTGAGTTTTGGGTTTTTTTTTTTTTTTTGGCAAAGATCCTGGAGTGGTTTGCTATTTCCTTCTTCATCTCATTTTACAGATGAAGAAACTGAGGTGAACAGGGTTAAGTGACTTTCCCAGGGTCACATAGCTGTCTGAGACCAGATCTGAACTCTTTCTATTCACTGCAACACCTAGCTGACTCTTCCACCAAAATAACTCACCAAATAAAGTTCCCAAAGTAACATGAAAAGATAAAAGTAATATGTAAAGAAAGATAAAACCAGAATTTCTTTAACCTTCATTTTCACCATTCCTAATTTCCTTTTTCTTCATAGATATATTTTATTAGTTGATAATTGATGTATTAGAGGGGGGAAAATCCTAAGGAAAAAAGTTTGTGAGATGCCTCTGAAATTACAACACTGAAATACTTCCAGCCAATTTTTCTGACTCAGAATTTCATTGTCAAATCAGACTGGAGTAGTTTCCTTTCCACTCTGTACAACATCAGAGAGCCATGCTTGCCAGCCTCCATTCAGCAGCTGGATTTAACCCAAGGGGAAAAAAGGCTGAACTAATTATTGAGGCATTAGAAATGGAATAGCTACCTCTTTCCAAGTGGGTCCCCAAACAAACTCCAATGATAGGAGGGGTTTCCGGGTCTCTATTTCTCAGAGGGGTTCTTCAGCCCTGCCTAGTGAAATCTTTTGCTTTAATTTCACTTTAACGAAGCAGGTGAAAGGCCATTTGGCACCAGCCAATTCATTTACTCCAGCTGTCGGGGAAGAACACAGTTGCTAGGCAACCCAAGTCTGCTTCTCTTGGTGCCTACATAAGGCTATGAAATTGCGAGTTGTTGAGGCTGTTGTCTTAGTACAGTCAACTTAAAGCTGAAATGCCTCTAGGCCGTCGGTATTCATCCATAAATTTCATAATCCTTAACAAAAGTGCATTATCCCTCGTAATTTTTTTGTGTGAGTGAATATGTGCAACATATTTATACAGTACAAGGCTATATTTTTCCTCATGAAAATAACAGGAATATGACTTTATAATCAGAGCTAATTTACATTTTAAAAGATGAACAGATTCACAGCTGTATTTCAGATATTCCTTCCTGTCAACTTATCTTTTATTTTTATCTTCTTCCTCTCTTCCTTCTCTTATATATTTTGTGCTTTCCTTTCCTCCTTTTCGCTTATTCCTTCTAGACCTTCCTTCTCTCCCCTTTTTTCTTTATGAAAATTTATTCTGTCATATTTTATACATCAATCCTCATCTTACTGCTTGCCCATTGTGACAGTGAATTTGAAATGAAACACTGTTTTTTCTTTAATGCACATCCAGTTAATATTTGCTTCTGACTTCTTGCCCCAATTTTGTTTTGGTTTTAACCCTTTATTCGAATGGGTTAGTAACAGTTCTCCACCCCAAACTTGCCAATTTTGCTCTTTCTAGTTCAATGTATTCTGGGCAAGGAGATTTATTGCCTTTCTTCCTTAAGACTTACCAGGCTGTCCCTCTGCTTCTACAGTTCTCTTGGCACATCTCATTAGCCTTGAAGCCACAGAGCTTTTCTGAATCTCTTTGTGTCTCTTTAGCTCTCAGTTTTTTTTTTAATGCAATCCCCTCTGTGTGACGTCCATGTAGGACATTCTTTTACATGCTTAATACCATGGAGATATTTCCATTGAGTGGCATTTAATTTGAATAGAGATGAAAAGAATATGCTTTTCTTTGTTCTTTCTTACTGACTCTGGAAATGGCTCATGCAGGAAATGAGAACAAATTGGGTTTGGTGAGTAGGTTGTCATTAGGGGCAATGGATCCTGGTACTGCAGTAGGGAATAGAGCTGGAAATGATCAAAGGGAAAAGTTGGATTTTCCTGGAGAAGTGTCTACTGAAGACAGTAATATATTCCAAAAATGGATACCCTAAAGTGGACCAGGGAAGTATAGCCTTAATTTGTCCCTGTGGAGAAGTAGTTAGAAGAAAGAATGGGGACATTATTCCTCTGCCCACTAAGGATTTGGCCTACAATAACCCTGACCTGAAAATTCTTTGTTGCAGACAAAACCATCTAACAGAATTTTTTAAATGACTACAGGAATAATTAACGGTATATTTCTTCTTGTAATATTGAGGAACAGGGGTCTAGTCACCTTCCTTCCTTTTATTTGCAAACTAAAATATGCTCTCATTAAATCAACTAATTAATCAGTTCAATGTGTCTCAAAGGGGGCTGACATGAAGAAAAATACAGATATCCTTCAAAGTTGGAAAAGCACAAAGATCATTATGACATTGAGTAGTCTGAAAATGACTGACAAAATTTTTGCATGTAGTACAACTTTCTAATGAGCTGAAAGCTCTTTTGAATCTTCTCTGTCTTGGCCATTGGCTCTCTTTTCTCCTTTTTCATCACCTAGGTTCCAAACCTTCAGTCATCTTTGACTTTTCCTCCTTTATGGCCTCTCCAGTCAGCCATAATAACACATCAATTCTTCCATCAAGATGTATCTCTTTAAAACCATTTCTTCTTCATTCTTTCTGGCATCACCTTAGCCCAAAACCTGATCACCCTACCTACATCTGGTTTATTGTCCTGTTCACTAGCTGGTCTCCCTGATTGTAAGATAACAGCTATACCATATTTTTCTGAAACAAAATTTTTGTGTGGCATACTGGATAGGGCACTCGGCCTAGAGTCAGGAAGACCTGCATTAAATCTGGTCTCAGACATAAACTGGTTTGACTTTGGGTAAGTCACTTAAGCTCTGTCTGTCTCAGGTTCCTTGAATATTAAATGGAAATAATAATAGCACCTACCTCCCAGGTTTGTTGTGAGGATTAAATGAGATAATATTTATGTTAGCACAGTTCTCACCCATAGTGGAAGCTTAATAAATGCAGGTTTCCTTTCTCACTTCTCCATGTAATCTGATCTCAGTCACTTGTGACCTGGGAGGCTTTGGGTAAGTCAGTTACAGTAAGTCACAGGCTTCAGGATCCTCATTTCCCACAATGAAGTGGCTGGATTAGATGACCTCTAACTTTATTTCCAACCCTAAATTTCTAATCCTTGTTCCCCCAACTAGATTGGATGTTCCTTGAGGGTAAGTGCCACATCTCATACTCCTTCTGTATTCCTCAGAGTAACTAACACCATCCTGATTAAGTGCTCAATATATACTAATTGATTGATTTGATCTGTCTGCAAGGATGATTTAGTTTAACTGTTTTAAATGTATTTCATAATACATGACACTCCAGCTTGATTCAGTTTGGTTCAGGTCTGTTTGCTTCTAAGGCACTGTCACACAATATTGGTTTTCTCTAGGAAATTAGAGACCTTGATTAATGATAGAGGGTTAAGGGGTGGTTCTATAGCTATGAATACACAAGTTGACTTATGCAATATGACAAATATCAGGAAAATACTTTCAAATAGATATATTTAGTGGGATAGAAATACTTGGAGGATGGTATGGGGTCCCTTTCCTAAATTTTTATAATCACTCCTTTCTGTACAAAACATGAAAATAACTAGAAAATATGATCAGACACAAGAAGATATGGATAATTGTGGTTATGGTTTCGTACAGAATCAGATATTCTTGAATGAAGCTGATACAACTTTGAATTTACATAGGATAGAGTTGAGTTGGAAATGAATGATACAGAAATGATTTGTCTTGTTGAAAGTTTGACAGCTTCTAAATCAATATCAAATTTAGACTACTGTTTTTCCATGAATTTCATCATGAAGCGTCCTTTTCTTTTTTCTTCTACCAATATTCCTTTTATTGTGGGAGTCTGACCAGATTGGAAAGGGCTTTGGATAGGGCAATTTTCTAAACTCTTCAGGTTGGAACTCAGATCCAAAGAGAATTTACTCTTAATTCTTAATCTCAACTCTTGCTTAACCTGATTGCTAGCACAATACTAATTCACATATTATGAGAAGGAATATATACTTAACTTAATAGAATTATAGAATCACAAGATCTCTAAACTTAAAGAGCCACAAGGCCATATAGTTCAATATATACCTGACTAAAATGACCAAAATTATTGAGTATTCATTTAACCCAGTCAATATATAAAAACCTCCAGTGTGGGAGAACTCACTACCCAATTCCACATTTTTTTTTGTCAGTTTTAGTAGTTAGAAAGATATTCATTAGAATCATACATAGAACATCAGAGTTAAAAGGTCCTTGGTGGCTCTTGTTCAATCCATATCCAAACAATCATCCATTCTAAAACATTCCTGACAAGGGCTTATCTAGTCTTTGATTGAAGATCTCTAGTAAAGGGAGAATCAGTATATCAAACTTTTGGGAAAAGTCTAGATATTATTTTCCTTATGTAAAACCTAAAATTTCCTCTTTGCAACTTCTAACCGTTACTCCTCATTCTATCTTTTAGCACCATGCATGCTAAGTCTGATACCTCTTACATATCATAACCCTTCAATTGCTGGAAGACAACAATGATGCCATTGTTTAAACAACTCTACTTCTTTCAAATTATTTTGACATCATTTCAATTCTTCCCCATCCTGGGCACTTTCCCATTCCTATGCCCTCCAGTTTATCGGTATCTTATCTGAAAATGTTGCTTCTAAGACAGAACATAATACTCTATGTGTGGTCTAACCCAGACAGAACACAAAAGAACTATTATTCCTCCTTTAATGAAACCTAATAATATCATATTAATTCTAAGCTCACTTTATCACACTATTGGCTCATATTGGGTTTAAGGTTCACTAAAACCTCCAGATCTTTTTAAGTCAATTTGCTATCTAGCCATTTATCTACTGTCCTGTACTTGTTAAGTTGAATTTTAGATCCCAAGTATAAGACATTTATGATTCTTAAATTTCAGCTTCTCATCAGTGCTCTTGCCTATTAAAATCTTGGATCCTGAATCTCTCATCCAATGTGTCAACAATCCTTCTAAGTTTGTGCCACTTGAAAATTTGATAAGCATGTTAATTATGTCTTTATTCAAGTCATTGATAAAAAATGTTAAGCAGGGGGCAGCTAGGTGGCACAGTGAATAGAGCACTGGCCCTGGACTTGGGAGGATCTGAGTTCAAATTTTACTTCAGACACTTAACACTTAATGGCTGTGTGACCTTGGGCAAGTCACTTAACCACAATGCCTTGCCTCCCCCCAAAAAAGACAAAACAAACAAAAAATGTTAAGCAGATGAGGGAATTCAATCTAGACCTCTGCTGGAATGCTCTCCAGAAGATGGAAAAGCATAAATCCCTGAAAACACCACTGAAAACCTTCTTAGATATCCACATTAAACAGTTAATGACAACTTATTTAGTACAATCACTTAATCTGTAACTAAATCATCTAATTTTACTGTATTGCCTAACCTATTACTTGGCACAAGAATAGTATGAAAAACTTCTTCAAATACTCCACTAAAATCTAGGTAACTATTTCAATTATATTCTACTTACCTACTATTCTTATCATCCTTGAAAATAAAAGGAAAAGAGACTTCAGGCATTGCCTTGTTTTCTGTGATCATTACTTCTTTTCTTAGATCTTCTACAACCATGTATTTAATAATGATACAGCATCTCAATAAATCTAGGATCTTACTGATACAAGTACTCCTTCCAATGATATACCTCACAACTTATCCACATTCTCCCATCCTATGAGACTCTTATCTCTGTCCTTTCATAAATCCTTTTCAGGTGGGTCCACACAACACAGTGAGTGGCTTTCTCTAGACTTATTAATATATTCTAGAATTTTTCCAAGAGTTAACACCAAACTTGCTGACCTGTATTGTGTAGATTTCATGCTCTTTCTGTTTTGAGAAATGGGGCAAATTTTGTCATTTTCTAAGTCAGGAGTTCTTAACATGGGGGCAAGGAACTTGTTTTTAAAAAAATACGCTGATAATCATATTTCAGTATAGTTGGTTTACTTTATTATACTATGTATTTTATTTTATGCTTTTAAAATATCATCCTTAGAAGAGGCTCAGATTTTCTCAGATTGCCAAAGAGGTTCACAGCAAAAAGACGTTAAGACACTTTCTCTAGATAGATTCCATTCTCCATTCTCCATGATATTTCAAAGACTGCTAATAATGACTCAACAATATTATCTCTTCCAGTTCTGTCACTGCTGTGGGATGTGGTTTATCATGGTTTGGTGATATGAACTCACTGAAGATATCCAAGGGCTCTTTTACCATCTTCTCATTTATCTCGGGTCTCATTTCCTGTTGATCATTTTTGGTACAGTCATCCAAGGTGAAATATCACTCTTCTTTGGGAAAAGTAAAGCAAAATGAGAGCTGACTCATTCTACATACTCCTTATGACTTTTTGTGGTTTTCCATTGTTGTCTTTTCATTCAACCTGAGCAATCTCCCCATCTCTTCTTTCGTCTTTCTCTTTTTCCATGATAGAAAAACAGCATCAAAAAGCCAATAAAAGTATTTTTCAGTCCTTCCCATTAATTTTCCATCTCAGCTTATTCTATACTTCCATATTCCTGACACTATAGGCCCCCACACTAATTTTGTGTTTGTCCTCAGTTATCTTCCTTAGTATTTTCTTTTTCAACATATCTTTTTAAAATCTGAGTTTGCTGATGAACTCTATGCAGATACATTCATCTCTTCAAGTAGCTCTCCTCTCTCTTCCCTATTGGAAATACTTTTTTTCATCTATTCATCTTTAATTCCTTTTTTTGTCTTTATTAATTTATTTGTTTATTTTTAGTTTACAGGACTCAGTTCTCTAATCCCTTGAGTTTCAAATTTTCTCCCCCTCCCTTTCTCTCCCATCTCCCCACCATGGCAGCATGCAATCAAATATGGGATCTGCAAATACTTCAACATTAGACATTAGTCAGGTTATAAGGAAGGATTATAGTGGATATAATGAACAATGGGAAAGGGGAAACAAAACCAAACAAGAAAAAGAAAGAGAGCAGTTAATTTGCTTCCTCCCGCTTCTATCATCTCTTTGGGATACAAACCTAGAAGTGGTATTGTTGGGTCAAAGGGTATGAAATTATTTATAGCCCTTTGGATATAGTTCCAAATTGCTCTCCAGAATGGTTGAATCAGTTCACAACTCAACCAACAATACATTAGTGTTCCAGTTTGTCCACATCCTCTCCAGCATTTGTCATTTTCCTGTTTTGTCATCTTAGCCAATCTGACCAGTGAGATGTGGTACCTAAGAGTTGTTTTGATTTGCATTTCTCTAATCAATAGTGATTTAGGGCATTTTTTGATATGCTTATAGATATCTTTAATTTCCTCCTGTGAAAACTGCCTGTTCATATCCTTTGACCATTTATCAATTGGGGAATGACTTGTATTCCTATGGATTTGACTCATTTCTCTGTATATTTTAGAAATGATGCCTTTATCAGAGACTTTGGTTATAAAAATTGATTCCCAATTTTCTACTTCCCTCTTAATCTTGGTTACATTGGCTTTGTTTGTACAGAAACTTTTCAATTTAATGTAATCAAAACTATCCCTTTTGCATTTTATAATGCTCTCTATTTCTTGTTTGGTCATAATGTCTTCTCGCCATAAGTCTGACAGGTAAACTATTCCTTGCTTTCCCAGATTGCTTGCAGTATCATCCTTTATACCTAGATCATGCACCCATTTAGACTTGATTTTGGTTAGATAATGGTCTATGCCCAGTTTCTGTCAAACTATATTCCAGTTTTCCCGGCAGTTTTTGTCAAATAGTAAGTTCTTATCCCAAAAACTGGGGTCTTTGGGTTTATCAAACAGTAGATTACTATAGTCATTGATTGCTGAGTCTTATGTACCCAATCTATTCCATTGATCTACTCCTCTATTCCTCAGCCAGTACCAAATAGTTTTGATGACTGGCTGCTTTATAATACAGATTGAAATCTGGTATGGCTAGGCCTTTTTCCCTAGCATTTCTTTTCACATTAATTACCTTGATATTCTTCCAAATGAATTTTGTTACTCTTTTTTCTAGCTCTATAAAGTAATTTTTTGGTAGATTAATTGGTATGGCACTAAATATGTAATTTAATTTAGGTAAAATTGTCATTTTATTATATTATTTTGACCCAGCCATGAGCAATTGATGTTTTTCCAATTAGTTAGATCTGACTTTATTTGTATGAAAAGTATTTTGTAGTTGAGTTCATATAGATCCTGGATTTGTTTTGGCAGGTAGATTCCCAAATATTTTATAATGCCTACAATAACTTTAAATGGGATTTTTCTTTCCATCTCTTGCTGTTGGATATAATTAGAAATATATAGGAGTGCCGAGGATTTATGTGGGTTTATTTTATATCCTGAAACTTTGCCAAATTAATTTATTGTCTCAACTAGTTTTTTATTTGATTCTCTAGGATTCTCTAAGTATATCATCATATCATCTGCAAAGAGTGATAGCTTAGTCTCTTCTTTCCCTAATTTGATTCCTTTGATTTCTTTTTCTTCTCTAATTGCCTGTGCTAACATTTCTTTTTTTAATTTTTATTTATTTATTTTTTTGCTTTTTGAAGGGCAATTGGGGTTAAATGACTTGCCCAAGGTCACACAGCTAATAAGTGTTAAGTCTCTGAGGCCAGATTTGAACTCAGGTCCTCCTGATTCCAGGGCCAGTGCTCTATTCACTGTGCCACCTAGCTGCCCCCTACTGCTAACATTTCTAGTACCAGATTGAATAGGAAGGGTTGATAGTGGACATCCTTGTTTCAACCCTGATCTTATTGGAAATGCTTCTAGCTTATCCCCATTATGTATAATAGTTGCTTATGGCTTTAAATAGATGCTACCTATCATTTTAAGGAAGACTCAATTTATTCCTATGCTTTCTAGTGTTTTTAATAGGAATGGATGTTGTATTTTGTCAAAAGCCTTTTCTGCATCTATTGAGATAATCATGTGGTTTTTGCTAGTTTTATTGTTGAAATGATCAATTATACTGATGGTTTTCCTAATATTAAACCATCCTTGCATTCCTGAAATAAATCCTACCTGATGAAAGTGTATTATTTTTGTGATAAGTTGCTGTAGTCTTTTTGTTAATATTTTATTTAAAAATTTTGCATCTATATTAATGAGGGAAATTGGTCTATAATTTTCTTTCTCTGTTTTATCTCTTCCTAATTTAGGTATCAGTACCATATTTGTGTCATAAAAAGAATTTGGTAGGACTCCTTCTTCACTAATTTCCCCAAATAGCTTATAGAGTATTGGAATCAATTGTTCTTTAAATGTTTGATAGAATTTGCTAGTAAATCCATCTGGCCCTGGAGATTTTTTTCGTAGGGAGTTCCTTGATGGCTTGTTCGATTTCTTTTTCTGAGATGGTGTTATTTAAGTAATTTACTTTCTCTTCAGTTAATCTGGGCAACTTATAATTTTGTAAATATTTATCCATTTCCCTAAGATTGTCAAATTTGTGTGCATACAATTGGGCAAAACTATTCCTAATTATTGTTTTAATTTCCTCTTCATTGGAGGTAGATTCACCCTTTTCATTTTTGATACTCATAACTTGGTTTTCTTCTTTTTTTTATCATATTGGCTAAAGGTCTATCAATTTTATTGTTTTTTTCCTAAACCAGCTCTTAGATTTATTAATTCAGTAGTTTTCTTAATTTCAATTTTATTAATCTCTCCTTTGGTTTTCATTATTTCTAATTTAGTATTTGATTGGGGATTTTCAATTTGTTCTTTTTCTAGCTTTTTCAATTGCATGCCCAATTCATTGACCTCCAATTTATTCATGTATACACTCAGGGATATAAAAATTCCTCTAAGAACTGCCTTTGCTGCATCCCACAAGTTTTGGTATGTTGACTCATTATTGTAATTCTCTTTAAATGAAGTTACTGATTGTTTCTATAATTTCTTGTTTGACCCACTCATTTTTTAGGATTAAATTAGTTTCCAATTAGTTTTTAGTCTATCTTTCCATGGCCCTTTATTGCATATGATTTTTATTGCATCATGGTCTGAGAATGATGCATTTAATATTTCTGCCTTTCTGCACTGAATTGTGAGGTTTTTCAATTTTAGTTCTTGAGAATTTCTTATCCTTCTTGGTTCAAGTTCCTTTGAAGAATTTCAGACCATTAGAGTCTACTTCTCTGAAATCTTTGAAATCCTCTAGATTAAAACCCATGATATACATCATGGAATCTAAATAGGAGTGTTGACTTGCCCCTAACACACCATCTCTACCCCAAAACCAGTTCTTCATTGTTAATTAGAGTTTTGGCTGAGAATAGTATTTTCCCTGGTTGCTTCTTTATTTAAGTAAAATCATGAGATTATTAACTAGGTTGCTTTGGGGAAATTGGGAGAAGGAATAGAGAGAATGACAGACATAAAGATAAACAGAAAGAAAAGAAAATACTTTAGCAGATGTCTAGATAACTCCTTTATCATTAAAATTTCACACCTCCTTTTTGATTGGTGATTTATGTTCTAAACTCTTCATCTATTTTCTTCTCCTTTCCAAGTAGAATATGGTATGCTCTTATGACAATGACAGTCATTCTGTTATCCTGTTATCCTGACTCAAATGATTTCCATAATGATTTCCCTTGCTTAGACTGGGATTTGCTTATATGAATATATCCTTGGATTTCCTCACATGAGTATATCCTCTTCAAATACAATGTTCCACCACCCCCTTTATCTCCTGTGTTCCTTTTAAATAAGATATACCCTTTCAAAGACATGATTCATTCATAAATACCATCCCACCAAGTTCATACTTAAGACAAATTTGCATCTGCATTATGACTTCTAATTTGCTCTATTACCTCCAATTTATACATTTAAATGTAGAGATCTGGGGTCATGGATTTTATTGTTTGAAATAGCCTGCCACATTTTTGTCCTCTCCTGCAATTCTTCTTCCTGTCTTGTATTTCATAATTTCTATGGTATCTGGCTTGACAGTTTTCTCCCTCTCCTTCCATTTTTAGTTTAAAAACCCTCTTGACAAGATCTATAAGATTCTAGACAAATATATTTTTATTTTTGCAACTTTTATTTTAATTTTGTCAATTAACAGCTTTAATTTTCTCTTCCTTTCCTCCACTGAAAAAAAGTAAAAACAAAATTCTTGAAACATATATGCATATTTAAGCAAAATAAATTCTTATATTGGCCATGTCCAAAAATAAATGTTGCATTCTGTACCCTAAACCAGTCACTTATCTGTCAGCACATGGGTAGCATATTTATCCCTGTACCTCTGGAATCATAGTCTGTTATTAGATTGATCAGAGTTCTTAAGTGAAAGTCTGTTTTTGCCAAACCTTGTTAGGAACATTCCATCTTTGGTCAAGAGCTCCCCATGGGAGCTCCTATAATTGAGCTTTAATTGATATTAATTGAGCTATAATTGATAATTATAATATCTCCCACATATCTTGAGCCATTGTCCATAAATCCAAATCCTATTCTGAGACAATGTCTTCTTAGAAAATTGCAAAATCTGCATTTCTCTTCTAATACTCCTTTTAGCCAGAAGTAGTATCTTCTAGACCCCAGGACTTTATAATCCTTTGTAATGCTTTCTACTTTTCTTGTACTGGCATCATGAAGCACTAGGAATGAATGTTGGTCTTTAAGTTTGACAAGTCTCTGGAGTTTCTCACATGACCAAGAATTCTGAAATTCCTTTATAAGATCATAACTTGTTCTATCTCTCCCTCCACCTCATTTCTCCTAACTCTTGTCTTTAACTTCACTATAACCTCTAGTTCCTTGATCCCTCAGTATTCCCCCAGGTATCAAGCCTATTCTGACTTCACTTTCCTCTCTTCCCAATAATGACCCCATAATTGGACAGTTCAATATTACACAATCATCTACTTTGAATTCCTTGCTCCCTTGTCCTACCACTGATCATGCCTTGTCAAATCCCAACTGTGGATTACTCCCATAATTTGCCTTCAATTTACTTGTTTGAGCTAGAAGAAGTCATTAAATCAAGATGGCTATGTCTACAGCAAATTTCTGTTATCCAAAATCAAGTAGGCCCTTTTTGCAGTAAGGCAATCCTTTTACTCATTTTTGATTTATTCTCTATCAAACACTACAATGGCTGTTACCAAACATTCTCCCATCTAGCTTTCCACACACCTTCACTCTCCCCTTTCGATCTCCAGGTAGGCTTAGAGGAAGCGGGCAGCTGCTGGTTGTTGCCTCTCCTCCTCCGGAGTTTTTTTTTTTTTTTAAGCTATTGGGGTTAAGTAACTTGCTCAAGGTTACAAGGCCAGTTATTTCTGGGTGTGGTGCTGAGTGTCTGAGCCCAGGATTCGATCTCCAGGTCGTCCCAACACTGGAACCGGTGCTCTTACTCGCTGAGCCACTTGGCCGCCCCCACTCTCCCCTTTCAACACAGGACCTCATCTTGTACTTTAGGTAGAAAACAGAAGCTATTGTTCATTTTTCCCTATTACCCTCTTCTACATACCTTAACCCTTTGACATCATCCCTCATTTTCTTTTTCTTTATTCCAGTCTCTGATGAAGACTATTCTCACCACTTCTACCTATGATCCCATCCCCTTTGCTTCCTCTAGTACATTGCCCTTATCATACTGACTTCTTTTTAATCTTCAATCTCTCCTTTTCTATAGAATCTTATTTTGCTGCCTAAAACATATCCAGGTTTACCCGTATCCCTAAAAAATCCTCATATAACCTGACTAACCACTCAAGCTTCCATCCTATATCTCTCCTCCCTTTCAGAGCAAGAATTGAAGAGGAAACTACCATGTTTCCCTGATAATAAGACACTGTCTTATAAATTTTTTTGGACAGAAAAACACCAGAGGGCTTATTTTCAGGGGAGGGCTTATTTTAATGAACATTGACAGCAATTTTAATAAACAGGTAAATATGAACAAAAAAATATACCTTTATTCAATAATGAATTCAATAAAGAACAGGATGACACGCTCACTGCTGCAGCTCTGATTGGATGCAGCTCGGAGCGCGGCGTGTGTTTCATGGGGGGGGGGAACGGTGCATACAGAAGGTACCGTAATGTAGCGTATAGCGCAGGGGATCACCTTCACTACAGTAGCAATCTCAATAGGGCTTATTTTGGGGGGAGGGCTTATTTTAGAGGAATCTTACACAGTAAGGGGAGGGCTTATTTTCTGGATAGGTCTTATTATCGGGGAAACATGGTATGTATTCTTTGTTGTTATTATCTCCTGCTTTTCCTTCATTTCTCAGTCTCTTATAATCTGGCTTTCAATTCTAACTCACAACAAAAACTGCCACCTGTAAAATTATCTAAAATCTTTTCATTGTCAATCTAATGACTTTTTCTTAATTCTCCTCATTGTTGACCTCTCTCTAGACTTTGATATTGTTGACTATCTACTCTACCAGTGATGAGAATAAAGAAATTTCTATGATGGGAAAGTTAGAAGGGCAAGTAGCTAATCACTTTTGGACACTGAGAATTGTTCTAAAAGCTGAATATAACAGAAAGTCATCAGTAGCTAAATTTTACTTGAGTCAAACACAATGTAAAAAAATATATACAATTGTGATTTTTGTGAAAATGGTGAGTGATAGAAAAAATCTGAACTCATCTTTGAAATTAGTACAAAAATTCTATGAAACATCCATTTTTATGGTAATGGCTGAAAAAGATATACTTTTTTTTACTTAGTGCAATCAAAAGAATTGACCCTTATAATCTTTCATTCCTAAGGCTATTTACTTCCTTTTCTCATTCTCCTCCACCATCAGTGAAAAGTTGTACTTTTTTGAGAATAAAAGTACCAATAACATCTATAAATCTGTTGAATGTGATATACATTTACTTTTATAGACCAATTTCATTTAGCTCACACATAAAATAATAAATACTCCTTGCTTTAAGAAAACCTGATATATAAAAGTATAGATTCACTCCGAAGATAAACACATGCCCTTAATATTTATTTACAAAATGACTTTGTACTTCACAGTCCCACCATGAGGTTGAGAATAAAAAATAAATGTAAATTCCATCTAGTTGTAAGAAACTGTCTCTTTCTTATGTGAGCATTTTGGTTATTGAAAACAGCAGGAAATGAACTTTAGGGTTAGAAAATGAACTTTTGTGCAAATAAAAAGAATTAACTCTACTTGTAAAGGATGTGAAGTACTGTTTCTTTTGAAAATAAACAATTTGTTCCTAAAAGGCACAGATAAATAACTTTTGTGCATGAAAAACTAATAAAAATTCACGTGTGAAGAAACAGATTTTTCTTTAAAATGTAAGGAGAGGTAAAAGGGGACTGGATAGAGAACTGAGAGAATCTCTTCTAGTAGAGAAATAACTAAGGCTGCAAAGGCATTGTGAGAACTCAGCTCATTTGCATAGAATTATCTGTTTTAGAGGTTGAAAGGTTAAAACAAAAAATAATAAATCAAATAACTGTTTGGATACTATGCGAAAATTAAATAAAGCTGATTTCATAACTGACAAAATCTTGGATTTTGTGAATTTTGCTTCCTAAGAGAAGGTTGTCACTGACCACCAGGAGGCTCTGATTTGTGCTATTAGAAGCAGTAAAGAACCCAGCAGGAGAAGAGTTAAGATAATAAAAGAAGCAGTTAAGAAGGCAGCAAGAGCTGAGTGAGAGGAGCTAGCAAGACCAGTCAGATGACAAGAAGGCTTCAGTTACTATATTTGGGAAGCTGCTGATTAAAAGAGAAGAATTGGCCACAGGTCACCTGAAGAAAAGACTGGGATCCTTCTAATTAGAAGAGAGCCTAATTCTGCTGAAGTTTCAGCCCTTCAGCATCATTAAACTATAGTTTGAGAGAGGCAAAGCATCTCAGAGGTTGCTTACTGCTTGCACTCTTTAGTTTGAGAGGAAAAATCAAAGGGGAAAAGACAGGTTTTACAATTGTCTTGCTATAAACTTATTTGATCAAATCTACAAATATTTGTGGGGGGCAAAAGTATTTGGCACAGTGCCTAGCACATAGCAGGTGCTATATAAATGTTTCTTTTTTTTTTTTATAAGCATATCCTGTTGAGAAAAGAGCTGACTATACTTGTTTGTGTTGACCATAAAGACTTCGTGAGGAATTTTGTTATAAGCTCTGTCTTGCTGAAACAGGGTTATGAGAGTTAATTGAACAAAGCACAGTCGAGTTGAGTGAGGAGCTAGCTGGAATTTTTAACATTTCCCAGTAAGTCAACCAAAATGATCTTCACAGTTTTGGTGAAATGCTTATCACTATAACAGTATGATACTTGCTAAATTTACTTTTAAGGGAATAAAAGAAATCACTATTTCATAATTTCAAGGGTAGAAAACAAAATGATTTCCCTAGCAGGAGGGCAGTAAAGAACGTAAGGGAAGCAGTCAGTAGAGTGTGAAGTATATTGTTACTTAAAAGACTATCACTCAGCCTTAAAGTGTAGAAATATGAATTGTCCTTAGCATATAGGTTTTCCTCACTCATATGCCTCCAGCTAGGTTTCCATTAATGTGTGCTTACTCTTCCCTATAGGGACTGCATGGATTGGTGGGAGAGTATGACCCAGATTTATATGTATACTATAATGTTTTGATTAGTCATTCATTTGTTTTATATTAAGTAACTGTGTTATAATTCTTAATATTCTTCCTTTTACCTAATCATTAAATAAATGATTCTGTATTTAAGAGTTAATGCATATTCTAATGGACATATAATATAGAGAGAGGGGAAGTGGCAGAAAGAGAGAGACGTATAAAATATATATAACTTTAGGGGCGGCCAGGTGGCTCAGCGAGTAAGAGCACCAGCCCCCAGTGTCGGGATGACCTGGGGGATCAAATCTGGGCTCAGATACTTAGCACCACACCCAGAAATAACTGGCCATGTAACCTTGAGCAAGTTACTTAACACCAATTGCTTAAAAAAAAAAAGAGTTAATGCAATGGTGACTGATTTGGTGTTAATTAAAAGTACATTACTGGAAGCTTAGAAGCTGCAGTTGTGGGTAGGGGGTATATATCTTCCCCCCACTCCCATATCAGTATTACCCCTTGGTCTCTAAGAAAGTTTTTGAATTGTAGCTGTGTAGTGGTGGCCCTTCTCTGGAAACCCCAGACTAGACAGTGTGAGGTCAGGTTGGGGTGAGTGAGTCAGTCCAAAAAGAGGAGGTGGCCATGCTTCATACCAGGGTGTACATAGTCTAACCCCCTAATTTTATAGATAAAGAAACTGAGATCCAGATTTGATCAAGATCACATAGATAGCAAATAGGGGAACTATATTTAAAACCAGGTTCTCTGACTTCAAATTCAGTGTTTGTTATACCATATCAAGTGAAAAGACCTCTTTGAAAAGAACCCCCCTTCCCCCCACCAGTGTACTTTCATATGCTTCAACCTGCAAAATAAATTAAAATTGCGTATAAGTGCTTGATAATTCTTTATTAGCAGAAAGTGAAGTAGTCTGTATTGATGATATACAATATTGTGCTTATTTTACCCCTATCCCATATGAAGAGTTGGACCTTCTTGCCAAGGCAAACCCCTCTATGTGCACAAGTGATCCCATTCTATCCCATCCTCTCTGGCAGATTGCCCCATCATCCCTGCTTTCTCACTTATCTTTTTCTCTACCTCCATCACTGAGTAACTTTTCATCCTTTGAGGTTCATGCTATTCATCTCTATAATCCAATCAAAATCCTGGTAGCTGATGTCTGTAGACCTCCAGGTAATTCCCCTTCCTTCTCCAAAAAGTTCAGTACCTGGTTCAAAATTTTTCCCTCCTTCTTAATTTGTGCCCTTATATTATGGGACTTCAAAATACATATTGACTCTCCCTTAATTAAACATGTTAACTATTCAGTTCCTCAACCTACTCATTTCCCAAGACCTACTCCTCTACTTCCCCATCTAACCCACATGCAAAAATGGTCATAATCTCAATTCTGCTTTCATCCACAGATTTGTTAACTCCATGGTCAATAATTGTGAAATGCATTTATTCAACCATAATCTATTGGCTTTCCACCTCTCCCTCTGCCTTTCCACTTAATTCTACTATTCATCTATACCATGACCTCTAATTCCTTGACCCCTCAGTTCTCTCCCAGACCATCACCAGTGCACTAGCCACTCTCTTCTCTTTTCTTCATATTGACCCCTCGGTGAACTAATTCAACTCTGTATTGTCCTTTTCTTTTTAATTCCAAACTCCCTTATTTCAATGATTATATCCTGCCAAGCCTCAGCCTTGGAGCAACCCCACCAATTACTACTGTATCATCCTGCAACTACTTTTCTAAGGTCAAATGATGGTGTTGGGGCCTCTGAGGTCACTTTCAGCTCCTTTCTCACATGCTGCTGAATGAAGGTAGAGAAAATCATTCAATTGTTCCATTTGGGTTCATTACACCTTTATGTTACACAACCTCAATTGGTCCTTCATTATAAAGCACATAGTGCTTTAAGATTTGGAAAGTGCTTTATGCATATCATCTCATTTGTTATCCACAAAAATTTTGTCAGCTAGGTATTATTTCCATTTTACTGATGGAAAAACCTAGACTAAGAGGTCAAGTGACTTGTCCATTCTTCCACAACTAATTAATGTCTCAGGTGAGATTTGAACTCAGGTGTTTCTTGACTCCAAGTCCATTGGAATATCACCAATGATTCAATTACTTGTATAACTTTACAATAGAGGCTCTTTAGAATAGAAATTACATCTTCTAATATTTTTAACTATCAGTAATTTTTCACAAGGTGATATACTACATGTATGGCCATGGGCAAGAGACTCCGCCTTTCTGGACCTCAATTTCCTCACCTGTCAAATGATGGGGTTGGGGCCTCTGAGGTCAATTTTAGCACTAAAGCTATAATCCTATGTTATCTTGTCTGTCACATGACAATGGGGGAAAAAGTTCAATTTTTCTTCTGCTTTTCTACTTTTTTTTTTCTTAACCAAGATTTCTGTTGTGTGGTGAAGGAAGCTGAAGAATATAAATTAACATCTGGCAGAAAATTTGAGGAGGCCAAATAGTCCTTATTAGAAACATTCCTGAAATTATAAATTGACCTAATTAGGCACTTAAATTACCTAAGCTGGTCAATTCCCTGTATGGCTCTCTACTGTTCTCTACAGTTATACTAGAGATATCTTTTCAAATGTATACAATTTATCCCCGGAGGTATCTCCAAAGGAAAAAAATTGGTAGCATTTAATTAGCTTTTCTCCATAAGTAGCAGATAGAAACTTTACCTGCATGCATTTTTTTAATTTTACAGAATATTATAAACATATGTACTACCTCTGGTGATAGCTAACTCTTTGTAGCATTATTAGAACACCTTTCTGCTCATTTGAACTAACCAACAGAATACCTGAAGTTTTACTAATTAGAGGACATGCCTGAGATAGAAGAATTTTCCTTTCTTACCCCATTGATAAGAAATCCCTAGGATATTTCTATATCACAAGGAGATAATTGTTTCTCTCCTGCTTCACTTCAACCTCCTTCTCTCTGCACCCCCCCTCCCCATACAATTTGCTGGAGGTAGCCAATGTTTAGCTTAGGTCTGCTTGGAGCTCAGAGGCAGTATTCATCTCAGTACCAAGATGGCTGAGGAATATTAATACTACTTCAGCTCTGAAAAGGGGAATATACAAGCTTGACAAAATTAGTTAAATAAATCCTCATGACTGTGTTACCTTGCCATCAGATAATTAGTCTGAGGTGAAAAACATACTCTCCATCATTAGACTTCATTGACTGTGATCACAATTTATACGATTATTAACAAAGTGTGCCAGTGCCATTTATTTATCAACAATAATTACTTTATAAAAACTAACAAGATAATTTTTAGAGGCCTGTGAGATTACAGGACACAACCACAATAAT
Source organism: Petaurus breviceps papuanus (assembly GCF_028583685.1). Taxonomy (NCBI): domain Eukaryota; kingdom Metazoa; phylum Chordata; class Mammalia; order Diprotodontia; family Petauridae; genus Petaurus; species Petaurus breviceps. The sequence continues at coordinate 60,209,202 of NW_027187391.1, forward strand.
GTCCAGAGTTATTAACAGTACCTCCCTGGAAAAATAGGTAAGATATGTATTCATTAAAATCATTGATGATAGATAACTCAGACATCACAGACTGCAGGGGACAAATGAGAGCTAATACAAATAGACCCAAAGAGGTTAGAAAAATGAATAGAATGTAATAAAATGCCTGTAACCTAGAAAACCAAGAGCAAAACACCCAGGGAAATTAAATAAAGAGATTAAACATCAAGGAGAAATGCTATTTAGGAGCGTAACGCTGAAAATGAAGCTTGATAGTAAAGAGAAAATTAGAAAGGTAGTTGCAGGATGATATAAGAGAAGGGAGAAAAAATATAATTTCAGCTTAGGTTCTGTGTTGCATCAAACTATGAAAGAGCTAGGTGACAATTTCTCTTCCTACAGTAATGATGAAGGCACAGTAGGAGCCTGATCTTTTCAATTTTCTTAGTAGTTTTAGTAGGGGAAAATGAAAAAGTTAAGAAAGGATTTAGGGTAATTAAATCAATGAATGCATTATAAATATACCATTCCATGGTAACCTGAAAAACTAATGGCCTGATTAATTTTCCAACTCTATGGAAAAAATGGACGCATTATGGTTCCCAAAGAATTATAATAGATTTGAATTTTGTCCTAGATAATTAGATAGGGTGGGATCCATTACTACTACAAATCTTTAAAGATTGTCAATACCAAAATCAGGGATAGAGGAAATAATAAAGAGAAAGAGCATGAAATTGAGTAAAGGAAACTTTATCTTACCATGAGAAATTACTACTCAACAGCGACTGCAGAACAGTGTCCCAAAGGAGTGGTGAAAGCTCTGTGAAGAGAAATATTGAACTAAAGAAACTGCCCCACCATTCCACCTCAAAAATCACTTTTAAAAAAATAACAAGGCTTACAACATGTGTGAGAAGGAAGAGAGAGCATACAGTAAGTATTCCCCTTTGCCATGAATTACATCAGGTTCTAAATACATTAGCTAAAATTATGCCTTGAAAATTTGGGTGGGTATGGTATGGAGAAAAGTAGAGAACTATCCAAGTGTCCCAATGGCCTTAGGCCAGGCTCAGTTTGAGGTTCCTATTTTTACAGACTTGATCCTTGTAAGGATATATTTGGGCCACTAAATGGATTAAGGATATTTCAGAAAGTTTAGCCCTCCCAGGGGCGAATTTCTGAACAGCAATGCAATAAATTGATCTAGTAGGCATGGTACAGTGTCAAAGTGGCTTGAACACAAATCACCACAGGATTTAGACATGGAAAGAACCTCAAAGGCCTAGATCTAGTTCAATCTCCTTATTTTATAGATGAAGAGAGGGCCAGGAGGATGGTGAGCATTTCCCAAGGTCACATAGATAATAAGTAGTGACATCAGTATCTCTGCCCAGATCCTAGGATTCGGAATCCAGTGCTTTTTCCAGTCCAATAAACCCTACTCCTGCTATCCAAGGGGAGCTAGATTATATTCCAGCTCAGATAAGTGGCCTCCTCTGGTTAGTTACTTCTCCCACTAATCTCCGAAAGGAAAAGTTTTTTTTTTTTTTTTTAGAAAGAAGAATAAATCCAATAGTTAGAGTAAAAGAGAGATCTTTCTCTTGGAAAAGAGTAAAGAAAACTCCATTATGGGCAGAATGAAGAGCAAGGAATTCTTGTCTCATGACCCAAGTGTTCATCAAATCTAGAAGGGATTGAAGGTTGCAAGATTTAAGGTGAACCACCACTTTGGGTTCTGAGCCTTATTATAATACATACATGTCACTTAGGAAGAAAGGAATACCCATTAACTCAAATTAGATCAACAAAGATTTATGAAGCATTTATTATTTGCCAGGCACTATACTAAGCACTGGGGATAAAAAAAAAAGAAAGAAAATTTCCTCCCCTTAAAATCCCTCTAAAGTCACTGGATTGTGTAATTGGTAGAATGGAGTGAGGTATAAGAAGATATTTAAGGTAAAAAGGTACCAAACTATGAAGGGCTTAGAAACCAGAGAATTTAATATATGATCCTAGAGGTAATAAGACATTGGAGTTGCTTAAATAGGAAAGTGACTTGGTCAGATCTGTGCTTTAGGAAAGTCAATTTGATAGCTGAGTACACGACAGTTTGTAGGAGGGAACAAGCTTGAGGTGATGAAGGCATGCACCAGAGTGGTGGCTGTTTTAGAGGAGAGAAAGAGGTATAGAAGATGTTGAAAAGGAAGAATATATAAGACTTGACAAAAGACTGGATCTAAGGGGAGTGGTGGTGAAAGAGATGTCAAGGATAACATCTAGACTGCAAGCCTGGGGTGACTAGGTAGATGGTGGTCCTCAACAATAATAAAGAAGTTCAGAAGAGGGTAGGGTTTGGGGAAAAAGATAATTAGTTCAGTTTTGGATGTATAGAATATAAGATGTCTATGTGACATATAGTTTGAGATGTCTAATAGGCAGTTGGAGATATAAGACTGGAAGTCAAGGAGACTAGGGCTGGATAAGTAGAAGCAAGAATCTTCTACACAGAGGCAATAATTGAATGCATGGGAGCTGATGAAATCAGCATGGTCGAAATTATCAAAATAAATTTCTATGCCTTAGAAAATTGGTACAGGATTCTGAAGGAAAAAGCATATGGCAGACAGTTTCAAAGTGGAGAATTTTGAAATCCAGAAAAATCCAAAACATGGGATCTAAAAAGCAGATATAGGAGGGAGAATGTTAAGGTAGAGGAAAAATGTTAAGGAAAAGCAGGACACAGTACCAGCAATCTTTTTGTTGCTAAAATTGCATCTATCCTAGAGATTGCAAGGACAGTCATTTGCTATTTGTTTCTTGTCATATACCAGTAAAAGGCGTGGTGATCCTTAAGATATTTATTTTTTGAGGAAGGTGAGTGGGAGAAAGAAAATGTGGCTAGAATATTTGCTATTGCTGCTAGTTATGTGATTGACTTCAGATTATGTTGTCCTTTGAGGAAGTGTCAAAAAAATCAAAGAGGTGATGTTCTTCACTTATATTATTAATAAGAAAGAGAAGACAAATCAACCATACAACTAAAGCAATCTAGAAAATCAGCCCATTAATAAGGCTCAAACAAGTGCAAAAGTAGAAAATTTGAAAATCAAAGGAAAGATAAAATTGAATACAAACAATTATTGAGCTGCTAAGTGAAAACACAACCTTTATAAAACAATAAAAATCAATAAATAGGTATATTATTAGGTGACTTGATGAAGAAAAAAGGCAAAAATGTCAAAAGATAAAAAAAAGAAAAAATGATCAGTGTGATCCAAACAAATAAAGAAAATCGTCAGACACAATTGGACTCAATTATATGCCAACAAAACCAAAAACTTAAATAAACATTTAAAAATATTAACTAGTCAGTCAGTGAGTGAATGACCACCTAGTAAGAGCCTGTCAGGTGCCAAGCAATGTATTAAGTCCTGAGGATACAAAAAAAAGGTAAGAGACAGTCCCAGCCCTCATGAAGCTCCTACTCTAAAGAGAAAACACAGAGGAACTGAGGAGGCGTGACTCTCAGCCTCTTTCATCCACAGTTGCCTTACCTTATAAAAGGAGTTTAGACTAGATAACTTTTAAAGTTCTTTTCTTCTCTGTGTACAGAGACGTCTTTAAAGATAAAAAGAGTATTATGAATACAGAAAGTGCTCAAATATTTGAGGATTAGAGGAACAGGAGAATGGGAGAATTATCCTTCCCCAGAGGCATCACTTGAGCAGTGAAGGAGGCTGCTGCCACAAATGTGAACTGGGTCTTGAAGATACTTTCACGTGTGGAACCCTCCTCATGTTTATATTTCATATAGAAGGCACCACAGCAGTCAGGAATTGTTTTTAGCACTCAAGTGCAAGCAAATGCAGGAATCACTGGATCATAGACTAAGAGCTGGAAGTGTCTTTAAAAGTCACCACATTCCACCCTTTTGCATTTCAATGGAGAAAACATTGGCACAAGGAACTTCAGTGACTTGCCTAAGGTCACACAGTTAAGTGTCCAAAACAGTATTTGAATCCCAGTTTTCCTGACTCCAAATCCTATCCACTACATTAATTCTGCCTTTCTGTTGGTTCTCATGGAATGAATAAATAAATAGATGAGTGTAAGAAGCATGTATTAAGTGCTCACTATGTGCCAGGTACTATACTAAGTTCTGGGAATACAAATAAAAGCAATCAAGACAGTCCTTGTTCTCAAGGGCTGTCTTGATATTGTTAAATAAGAAATGGTGAGCAGGCAGATTTCAGAAAAACCTGGAAAGACTTGCATGAACTGATGCTGAGTGAAGTGCGCAGAACCAAGAGAACAGTTTACACCAGTAACAGCAATATTACATTCTAATAGGGGAAGATAGCACAGATAGCTGGAGTTTGAAGGGGAGAGAGAAAGGGATGAATGGAGATAGTGAGAAATCGGCATGCTGAGCCTTGTACCAGGACAAAATGAACTGAAATCTTACCAATGACAGACCGAGGTCACAGGGAGTTGGAATGAAATTTCTCGATGCAAAAAGAGGAAGGTAGAACTTGGACAGCAAGACATGTAGAGTCTTCACTTAAGAGCAGTTAGCTCTGGAATGGTTATAGGCACTCAATAATAATAGTATTTATATAGTACCTACCATGTGCCAAATGTTTTACAAATGTAATTTGATCCTCACAACAAATATGGGATATAGAAGTTATGATTATTCCCATTTTAGAGATGAGGAGACTGAAACAGACAGAAGTTAAGTGACTTCCTCAGAGTGATGTAGCTGATAACTGTCTGAGGCTGGATTTGATCTGAGGTCTTTCTGACTACAGCCTCAGGGCTCTATCTACCATGCCATAAATATTTGTTTATTTCACTTGTTCCTTCCCTCCCTCCTTCCCTTCCTTCCTTCCTTTCTGCAATCTTAGGAGGGGAAATCGAATGTTCATATCAATCAAGTTCTTTAATCTTATGGACCTTATAGTCTATTAAGGTGATAAGGCACACAAATAGATAACTACAATATACAATATTACATAATAAATTCAGAAGATCTGTAGGAGGAGGTTGTTATTAATCAGGTGGATCACAGATGGTTTCCTGAAAGAAGTGATATCTGAATTGTCCTTTAAAGGATGAGCAGAAATTCACTTAGTGAGTCAAAGATCACAGATCTAGAGCTGGAAGCAACTTTGGAGGCCAGGTAGCCCAAACTCCTCATTTCACAGATGAGAAAACTGGGGTCCAGAGAGGTAACACAATTCACCTTTAGTCATACAAGTATTTAGTGACATAGGCAGGATTTGAAACCAAAAATTTGGAATTCTTAGACTCTGAATCCAGTAAACTTTCTTCTATTTTATGAAGAAATTGAGGGAGGATATTTTAAGCAAAAAGAATAATATGAACAGTTTTCACAGATGTGAGAAAAAACATTATATTCAAGGCAAAAAGTAATTTCATTTGACTATAGTGTAGATTATTTGAAAGAAGTATTATGAGGCAAATCTAGAAAGGGAAATTGGTACCATATTGTGCAGGGCCTTGAGCATCAGATTAAGGAACTGAAACATGGATGGCAATAGAGAACCATGGAAGATTTCTTAGAAAAGGAGTTATATAAACATACATTTGCATATGAAAAATTATTTTGGCAGCATTATGAGGGATAGGCTTATATTTGTTCATTGAATAATGAAAAATTATTATAGTTTTCTGAGTGGAGGAGGTACAAAATGGGGGAAAATATTCTCTTAAGAAAATTAGTTTGATATTGTTAAATAAAAAATGGTGAGCAGGCAGATTTCAGAAAAACCTGGGAAAACTTGCATAAACTGATGGTGAGTAAAGTGAGCAGAACCAGGAGAACATTTTACACAGTAACAGCAATGTTGTGTGATGACTAACTTTAATAGACTTACTGCTTCTGAGCAATGCAATGATTTAAGACAATTTCAAAAGACTAATGGTAGAAAATGCTATCCACATCCAGAGAAAGAACTATGGAGTCTGAATGCAGATCAAAGCATATTATTTTCTCTTTTTTTTTTTGTTGTTTTTTGTTTTTTCTTTCTTATAGTTTTTCCCTTTTGTTCTGATTCTTCTTTCACAATATGACTAATGTGGAAATATTTTTAATATGATCATACATTTAAAACCTATATCAGATTGCATGCTATCTTAGGGAGGGGGGAAATTTAGAACTCAAAATCTTATAAAAGTGAATGTTGAAACCTAGAAATAAATAAATTTTTTAAAAAGAAAATTAGTTTGATATCAATGTCTAGGATGAACTGTGGTAAAGGAAAGAGAAAATAAAGCTGGTAAGATCAATTAGAAAGCTATAGGAGTAATTCAGAGAAGAGTTGATGAGCTCCTGGATTTGAGTGATGGCAAGGGGAATGGAGGGGAAGGGACAAATTAAGCAGCTCTTGTGAAGGTTGAATATGCAAGACCTGGTGATATGTTTGATATAAGAAATGGGAAAAATCAAAGATGGCACAGAGGTTTGAATCATGTTTTACTATCAGTGTGATAGTTCCATTAACATAAATGTAGAAATAAGGAAGGAAGTTTGATTTAAGAGAAAAGATGATGAGTCAGTTTTGACCAATTTATAATTGAGACACTATGTTGGCAGACATCAGCCTTCATCAAGGAGGGAGAAAAATTATTATGACTATGTTGCTGAATATGATGGGATTTCTTAAAGATGAAAGCACAGTTATCACTTGTCAAAATTTACTTGAACTCAAAAGAAGTTGGGAAAAGGTACAATAAGTTTTTAAATATAACTAGTTTTCTTATTACTATTAAAATTCAGTTATCACAAATTTTATGTGATAACTCCCTTGGATTGATTCAAATTGAGCCCAAACCTGCTGTTATACTGAGTGAGGAAAATAATATTTATTTCTAATACACAAACTAATGCTTGAGAATAGAGTATCCTTTGTTTAGAAATTACCCAGTGAACATAGTAATAATGCTTTATAGATATAGGAAGCAATAAGTATGAAAACATTGAAAATGAAGTAATCAAGGGACAAAATACCACCAGTTTCTATTATCAAGGGTATAAGAAATTGTCATTTGTTTGAGGAAGATGTATTATAAGTGGGACTGAAATCCCAGTCACAGAAGACAACCTGGGCTGATTTTCTTGAAAATGATTTATGATTTAGATTCTGGTGTAAATAATTTCTCCTTCCTTCATCTCACTTGAAATATGGCCTATTTTATTTGTGTGTGTGTATGTGTAATAGATATATATGTATATATATATGTGCGTGTGTGTATATATATTATATATATTTAGAGTTCCAAAATATTTTTAAATGACAGAGGTAAGTAATTTATATAATTGTTAAAAGTTTAGATCTAAATTGTGTATTTATTGTGTCTAGCATAGTACTTTGCACACACTAGGTGGTCACTAAGAATTTGGTGAAAGAATGAAATGTTTAGCAATGCCTAGACTATCAGTTAAGCAAGTAGGCAGATAGAAGACATTAGCTTAGTTTGATCATCAGTGTGTCTTGCTAGGAAATTCTATTATAATTCTCATTTAACTTGCCCAAATAGAAATATTTCAAAGATTCACTTATCTTATAAGTTTAATTAATTATATATTAGACATAGAGATTTTTAAAAAAATACAGAGTACTAGCTTTTCTGAGTTGCTGTGTTAATTATTCAACAGATTACAAAAGAGTAATCTTTCCAAATGCTTTATATCTAGGAAGAGAGAAGGGGAAGTTATACTACCTAGAATTGTTTGATTAGGGATAGCCTAAACTTAAATAATAATGACATAGTTATTAATGTTATACTGCGACTGCTGAATAATTACACATATTATATATATATATATATATGTATATATGCACACATACATATTAGATGTTAGAGATGTGGTGTTTGCAATAGTAATTCAATTGTGAAAATTTCTGCAATAGTTATCTAATTTGGTATTTATCAAAATAACACAGAAAGATCTACATAGGTCAAACATGTAAACTAAAATTTTTGGAAAAGACACAAGAATCTGATATCTGGATGGATAATTGAGGTGAAACAGCTAATCTATAAATCTGAATATTTTGACTTTTGATGATGTAACTGAATTGGCCATGTGGCAATCAGATTGCCTATAAATGACCTGTAATAATTGATCAGTAGGGAACAACACTTCTATTTAATAGCTTACCAACTCCTTGGAATCTATGGGACACATTTTGGGGAAGCTTTTGTGAAACAACATTCAACAAATGCTAATTAAGGGCCTAATACATTTGAAGTATATAGCAAGGAAGATACAAAGATAAAAAAGACAAGTGATTACAACTTGGTTTGGGAACTAAAACATGAACACAAACTATTATATTACAAATGAGACCATAAGATCATCAGAGAAACATTAAAAAGTACTCTAAAGGTTTTGAGGAGGTTTAACTGAGGCATCAGGGAAGAGTTCTTGGAAGGGGAGAGATTTAATTTTGGTCTTTGTAATGGAGGGAGTTTGAAGATCTTCCCTACCCCTTAATGGGCCTCACTTGGAGCCAAACAAGAGAAGTTTGCTTAGGGGAGACTTGCTTTTCAGGAAGACCCACACCTTTTGTTACTTTGTGATTAGGCAGTGGGTCATGAAGTGATGTGATGTGATAGTGATGTCCTCTGACCCTGAAGAAGGGGGTGTATGTGTGTGTGTATATATATATATATATGTATATGAGTGTGTGTGTGTATGTATGTATGTATATATGTATGCCTTTATATTTCTTTTATTGACTCTAAGCTTATTCCATTCAATAAACATCTTTAAAGTATAAACTCTGTGCAAGGGACCATGTTCAGGATGAAAACAAGATTAAACACAAGTACTCCTCTTAAGGTGCTTTCATCTAATGGGAAGGGAGAAAGGGGTTTCAAATGATGATACAAGAGAGCTTAACAGAAGTACCAAGCAGAGATCCAGGCAAAATCCTGTGGAAAAGTTGTAGAACAGCCAGTAAAGAGGAGAGAGTAGAAGGAAGAAAATTAGGAGATGTAGTATAATGGAAGCTAAAGACATAGAGAGTATAAAGAAGGATGAGGCAGTCAATAATGACAAATATGGTAGAGAGGTCAAAGACCATGAAAATTGAAAGGATGCTGTTGGACCTGATCATTGGTGACCTTTGAGAGAACTTTCAGTTGAGCGCTGACAGTCAGATTATAAGGCAACAGGAATCAATTGGTACTGAAACAAATCCATAATAAGAATAAGAATCAAAATGCTGTCTGTGGGTGACATCCACATGAATCTAATGATAAGTGGTTGATGCAGATTATGCAAGCCATTGGTAGAAGCTGTACAATATATTATCGTTGGCTACAAAACCTTGCAACACATGACCTGTTGGTTAGAATTCTACATCAGAAACCTGGTATCTTTTATGAAAAAAATAATGATGAATCCCCATACTACAAATATAGATTTCAAAATACCTTGGAAAGCTCATCCAATAAATGGTACTAGAACTATAGCATTACCCAAGACTACACTATGCTCATAATTGCTTGGATGTAACATTGATTACAAAAGCTTTCAAAATACAGAAAAAAAGAAATCAAAATCACATGTAACAGAATAAAACATATATCTCCATCATCCTGTCTGCTATTAGAGTTGTATTGAAGACACTTTCAATGAGTCTATAGAGGATGAGCTTGCATCCTAATATTCTTAATCAAGAACAAAAATCAATTATTTATCCACTTGTGAAATAGTCTACAGTACATTAAATATAAAAGAATATTAGATCCAGAACTGTTTCTACTTCCATTCTACTGAAGAAAATGATGGCAATGAAATGACAATAATAAAAAAGAAATCAACAAGAAGTCATTTATTCAGTATTTCAAGATTTGTGAAGTGCTATATACACATCATTTTGTGTCTTACAATATCCATGTAAGGAAGTTACTACAGATTTTATTATTCCCACTTATCTGATGTGGAAAAGGTGGCCAGAGATATTCTTGACTTGAGCACATGGTCAGAGTCAGAAATAGCATATGATACAGGCTAACCTTCCTACTCCAAGTCCAACACTTCCTCTACTACATGACACAAGGTATACCAACAGGTACAAGGATTTCATCTTGTCCAGAAAATTATGTAGCTAGACCTCAATTGTCTGTTTTGAATTCACTTTTAAAAAGTGAGTTGTTCAAAATTCAGCTCCCATAATTTAAACAACCCCTCCTATTTGCTAATGACTTTGAGATCCTATCTTAAACAAATCTAAATTAATATTGCTTAGATGAAAAAGAAATATAAGATCTTATTAAGCAAAAGAAATGCCTATCTTTCTCTTTGAATTTTTAAGTACTGTCAAAAAGTGATGGTGCCTTCTTGGTGTCATTGACAATTCTGTATTGCCTTTCAACAAAATCATGTAGATTTCCTTTTATAATCTCTGTGTTTGCTGTGTGCCTTTTGAGCTATTTAACACTTTGTGATAAGAAGCTTGTGCTAGGAGCTACATGAATAGAATTATTCATCCCCTCCTTTCAAGCAACTTTTTTTTGCTTTTTGGAGGGGAGAAGACAGGGCAATTGGGGTTAAGTGACTTGCCCAAGGCCATACAGCCAGTAAGTGTTAAGTGTCTGAGGCCAGATTTGAACTCAAGTCCTCCTGACTCCAGGGCTGGTGCTCTATTCACTGTGCCACCTAGCCGCCCCTGACGCAACTTGTGAAGACAACTATTCAAGCACATGTACAAGGTCATATTCAAGCATATGTTCAAGGCCTAGAAGGAGTTACATACAGTCCCACATAAGAAAACTAAGCTCTATAAAAATCCATTGCTAGGAGGAGAAAGATGCTATGAGTTGTAGCACTTTAGAATTATGTGTATGGGATTACTTCCCCTACAAAATCAGTTTAACCTTTTATCTTCTCATCACTTCACCAATAAATATAATATTTAGAGAGGTCTGTTTGTTTAGATGCTACACATCCAAACCAAATTCATAAGATGAGCTACAAAATAAACTGGTTGAATTCTGTTCCATATCTTGATTGTAAATTGGATGTGAAATTAACATCTTCCCCAGGAAAGCAGAATTGCTTCACATTCATTAGTCTATGTCTACCATTAGGTGCTGTAGAATCTTCCAAATGACAGGGAAGAAAACAATCATTAACAATTAGACTGTGGGAGAAGGTTAAGGGGAAAACAATACATTAGATCAAGGCCTGTTCTTTCAAGTGCAATCATAGCTTTTCAAATAACAAAAAACATGGTTTTATTAAAAGGTAAATAGAAATAAAACTGAGGAGATTTATTTGGTTTAATTATTTTTAGCACAAACTTATTAAGAATGGTAGTAATAATAAGACCATAGCTTTAAAACTAGAAGGGACATTATAGGCTATTGAGCCCAACTCCTTCATTTTACAGATGAGGAAACTGAGGCACAGAAAAGTTAAGTGACTTGCCTAGGGTCACACAGCTAGGTTTTGAACATATTTTCCTGGCTCCGAATCCAGTGCTCTATTTCTTGCAAAAGGGCAGCTAGGTGGTATAGTGGTTAAAGTGCCAATCTTGGAGTTCAGATAACTCAACTTCTTGAGTTCAAATCTGGACTTGTTGAAATTTGGGATTTAGGGGTGCTTGAGACCCCAAAATACCAATATGCCAGGTAGTACCAAATGAATTCAATTCAAGCCTTCTCTCAAAGTAAAACAAAGTTTATTAAAGATTCTCTGTAATGGGTGGATTCTTAAGGAGCCTGAGCATTTGTGATGCTTGTATTGACAAGTAGGCCAGAACAATCTGACACAGACTGAATTAGAGTTGGATTGAATCTGAGTGCCTTCATGAAGGCAAGATGGATCTTATTTATTTATTTTTTTAATTTTTTTTAAAGCAATTGGGGTTAAGTAACTTGCTCAAGGTTACACAGCCATTTATTTCTGGGTGTGGTGCTAAGTATCTGAGCCCAGATTTGATCCCCAGGTCATCCTGACTCTGGGGCTGGTGAGACCCAGAATCTTAAGGAAGAAAATGACTCCTTAAAAGTTAGAATTGGGCAATGGGAAGCCAGTAAAGTTATAAGAGACTAAGAAATAATAAAATAAAATATAAAGAATGAAAAATAGAAGGTGAAACATCTCATAAAAAAACAACTGATCTGGAGAACAGATCAAGAAGAGAAAAACATAAAAATACTGAGACTACATGAAAGCTATGATTTAAAAAAAAGAATCTTGATACAATAATTCAAGAAATAACTAAAGAAAATTGTCCTGAGGTGTTAGAACAAGAGGGGAAAATAGAAATAGAACAAAAACACCAATCACCAACTACAAGATATCATATGAGGAAAACCTACAGTAATATTATGGCTAGATTCTGAAACCCCCAGCTCAAGACAAAAATATTATAAGAAACAAAAAAAAAAACCTACCACTATTCAAATATGGTGTAGCCACAGTTGGACTCATATGAGATCTAGCAGCAGTTACACTAAAGGACTGAAGGTCTTGGAACATTATATATTTAAAAGTAAAAGAACTGTGGTTGCAACTGAAAATACCAAACTCAGCAAAGTTAAGCATAATATTGAACAACAACAAAAAAAAATATGGATATTCAGTGAATTCCCAGACTTTCAGGATTACAATAGAAAATTTGACATACAAGATTCAAGAGAAATATAAACATCAAAGACTAAATTACAAGGGACTCAATAAGGACAGACTGTTTACTTTTTATATGAGGAAATGTAAATTGTATGTCTAAGACTGTAATTAGTAATTGTGTAATTTGAAAGAAAGATTGGGGTAGAGCAGATTGTGATGTGATTCTAAAAAGTAATACTGTTTAGGAAAAGGTAAAAAGAGTAAATATACAAATAAGGTGCAAGAGTCAAAATTGACACAGTAATTAGATGGGTGAAGAGGGCTTGTAAGTTCTGAGGCCCAACTGTCATTGGGAATGGATTAAAGAGGGAACAATGTGTGTGTGTGTGTGTGTGTGTAAAAGTCTTCTAAATTCAGAAAAAAATAAAAGGCTAAGGGAATAGGGAGAGAGGAGAAGAAAAGGAAGGGATTTTTAGAGGGAACCTACTCATTTCAGATCTGGACTATAGAGAGAACAATATATACATTTAGAAGGAATTAAAGTATTCTAAATTTATAAAGAAATCAGAGGGTGGGGGAATAGGATAAATAGAAGATATAGAAGGATGTTTAGATTAATGGGAATGGGATAAAGAGGAAACAACATATATATGTATATATGCATATTTACACACATAGAAATACATGTGTATATACATATATGCATGTGTGTATATACAGAGAGAGCTATAAAAGTCTTCTAAAGTCAGATAGAAACAAGATGGCAAAGGGAAAGGGTGGGAGGGAGAGGATAAGGGAGGGATCATTTGAGGGAGGATACGTTAAGTAATCAGAGGGCAAGGTAGAAGGCAGAAGTAAAATAAAGGAATGAGAAATAGGAAATAAGAGATACACACTAACATAAGATAAAGATCAGCAGTAGAATTTATTGGAGAAAAAACCAGGGTAACAATCATGATCTCAACAAAGTTAAAGCTAAAACAGATTTAATCAAAAGAGAAAAATAGGGAAGCTACACTATATGTCAGCCATATTAATCAATGTTGTTTTAGACTATTTAAAATAACTACCAGGGGTGGGCAACCTGCAGCCTTGAGGTTACTTGTGTTTTAGGTCCTTGGGTGCAACCTTTTTACTGAATCAAAACTGTCATCCTAAAATTACAAATTGAAGTGCCTCCTCTGGTTTTGAAACATTTAGATTCACAAAAGAATCAGTGGTCTCTGACACACAGCTTTTACTGCTCTAATGGTATATAGTAATTACAGGACCTGGCACATAGCAGGTGCTTAATAAATGATTGTTGACTAACTAGTCAATAATATATAATAAGTACATCAGAGAGCTGCATGCTTACCCATCCAGCCAATAGGAACAGGGAAGATTTCATGGATTTTAGAATGTATATGAATTTAAAAGGTGAGTAGAGGGATAGAGATAATTCCAGGTGGAATCAAAATAAATTTTTAGCTTTTGGAAAAATTTAAATATTCACCTTCCTTCAAACCCAAAAGTTGATAAGTGACATTTTAATCTCATTTCAAAATTCAGAATCAATGTCAAGCATAGCAAAGCCTTTTATCTTCTAATTTGTTATGAAAGTTGGTTAACCTTCCAGGGTTAGGTAGAATTGTAAGGTATACAGATATATTAATAAGAAGAACTCCTAACATGAGAATTCACTCCATCTTAGTTATAACCTAGGTATGACTTCCTATGACAAGAACTAAGGAGTTCCCTGAGGTCCACTGAGGTTAAGCAACTTGTCTAAGGTCACATAACTCATAGATATTGAAGGAGAATATGAATTCAAGCCTTCCAAGCCAAGCACTGTGTTGACAATACTCTACTACCCCATATGATAGAAAACAAAACAAAACAAAACACTATGCATCAGCACAACTACAACAAAAATATAAAAAATACAGTTGGATATTTTCTTTTGTTATGTTTGATGCCAAGTGGATGGTTTGAATAGATTTCCTCCCCCGAATTCCCTCACCCTCACACACAGAATTTTCTGTTTAACTGCAATGATTGAATCACCTTTATTTTTGGCATCAAATAGACAGTCACAGAATCCTCGGATACATGTTTCCTGAGCAACTTTACCAGAAATAGTCAACTAGATGCGTGACATGCAAAAGAAGAAATCTTAAAACATATATCCATTTGTAAAGTTAAATAATAAGATGTATTTGCTTTTTGTTCATTCAGTAAATGCTTATTAAGTACAATTTGTTCAGAGCTCTGTGCTTGGTACAATTATAGGAATGGGATTTAGATAACAAAGTTTATTTAAGATACAGTCCTTGCTTTCATGAAGCCTCCATTCTACTAGCTGACTTATCTAGAAATAAGGCCATGACTATGTAAAAGACAGACCTTATTTTAATAACCAAGACTTGAAAACACTGGACTGAAGAATGACTTGTAGATTCAGTGGAGCTATTATCCCTACCGCAAAAGAAACCCCTGACTCCTCTCTTCCTGCACTTCTATTCCTTACCCTAGGAACTACTGCTGATATAATTCTTTTCCTTGTCACAAGCTCCCTGTTTGGCATTCCTTAAGCTAGGGATATCACTACCAAAGTTCTATCCCCAAAGTCACTGTCCTAACTTCTTGCCATACAATCAAAACTTGTATGCATTGTTCTTTTTTTTTCAAGTTTTTTTTTCATGTATTTTATTTTTACATTGAAAACATTCACAGATCACATGTGTGGTGTTCCCTCTCCATTTTAACTATTCCTTAAATAACAGAAATCTATTTTATCTCACTCCTATCTCTGACCCCATTAAAAACAGAGAAAAGAAAAACAAATTCTTCCTAACAAATACGCAGTCAAGCAAAGCTAATTCTGTCAATGGTTATACACATATGCGTGTGTATCTTTTTTGTTCTCTAAATCTATCATCTCTCAGTGAAGAGGTGGAAGTATGTTTATCCTTGGTCTTCCGGAATTGTGGATAGTCATTGTATGGATTATAGTTCTTATAACTTTTTTTTTTTTGCTTTTTGGAGGGCAATTGGGGCTATGTGACTTATGCAAGGTCACATGGCTAGTAAGTGTTAAGTGCCTGAGGCTGGATTTGAACTCAGTTCCTCCTGGCTCCAGGGCCAGTGCTCTGTACCACCTAGCCACCCCCAGTCCTTATAACTTTCAAAGTTGTTTCTCTTTACAATTGTATACATTTTTTATTTTAAATTTTAATTAATATCATGTTATTTGATTGAATAAATTTTTCTGGTTCTGCTCATTTTATTCTGTACCAGTTTTTATATAAATATTTCCATGTCTCTTTGAAATCATCTATTTCCTCATTTCACAATAGTATTCTATCACATTCCTATATCACAACTTAAATAGTCTTTCCTGGATTGGTTGGAATCCCTTTAATTTCCAGGTTGTTTTTCTTCTATTTCAAAAAGCCTCTACAAATATTTTTGCACATAGAGGACCTTCTCCTATTTCTTTGGTCTTTTTTAGGTTTTAGTCCTAGAAGCAATATAGCTGGGTCAAAGCCCATGCATTGTTTAGTAACTTTTTGTATTGTTGCAAATTGCTTTCTAGAATAGTTGTACCCATTTACAAGTCCACAAATAGTACATCAATATGCCTGTTTCTCCATTGCCCTTCCACATTTATCATTTTCATTTTTTGTCATCTTTACCAATCTTATGAGTGTGAAGTAGAATCATAGACTTGCTTTAATTTGCATTTCTCAAATTAATAATATCTTGGAGCATTCACCACCCCCCTCCCCACCCCTATGGCTCTAGAAGGCTTGGGTTCCTTCCCTTGAGAATTGCCTGTTCATATCCTTAGACTATCTTATTCTTATAAATCTTAATCATTTCCTTATACATCTTGGAAATGAGAACTTTAGCAGAGAAACTTGCTGCTAATATTTTTCCCCCAGTAAATTATTTCCTTTTTAATATTCACCTTGTTGGGTTTGTTTATGCAAAAGCTTTAAAATTTTACGTAATCAAAATTATCCATTTTATCTTAGGTCGTCTGTTTTATCCCTTATTTAGGTATAATTTTTTTCCCCTAAATTCCCCTAATTTGTGTATGATATAACTTTTTATATTTAGTTCATATATACATTTGCAACTTATCTTGGCATAAGGTGTTAGGTATTCTAAATGTAATTTCTTCTATATTGCTGTCCAATTTTCCAAGTCATTTTTTGTTAAATTTTGTATCTTTATCCCAGTAGCAAGGGTGTTTGTGTTTCTTGAATTCAATACTACTAGATACATTTACTTCTATATTCTGTGCACCAACCAGGGGTGGGGAATGTATATCCTCAAGGCCACGTGTGGCCTTCTAGGTCCTTGGGTACAGCCTTTTGACTGAGTCCAAGTTTTACAAATCCTTTATTAAGAGGATTTGTTCTGTGAAGTTTGGATTTAATCAAAGGACAGCACTTGAGGACTTAGAGGGTCACAAGTGGCCTTGAGGCTGCAGGTTCCCCACCCTTGTTATATGTTACACTGATGAACCTCTCTATACTTTTTTGTTCATCAAGAGATACTCTCATTAAATCTCTGCTATGTTCAAGGTTATATGCTAAACAATGGGCCCATAAAGATAGATTCAGTACAGCTGCTACTTTCAAGAAATCTAATTGGGGGAAGAATGGTGGAATGGTACTCCACTTTGAACTGATACAAAATGAAGTATGTAGAATTAATAAAGAAAACTTTACACAATGTCTACAGCAGTATACACTGCAGGGAAAATCCCCAACTACATGCCATGTAATTATAATTTCTAGACCAATAAGTCTGACCCTGAAGAAAAATTGAGAATATTGACCTCCATTCTTTGCAAAAGTTGGATCTTTGAAGAGAATATTGTATTTAAGAGTTGGTTTTGCTGAAATATTTTCCCCCCTCTTTCTATTTTATTCTTTATTACCAGGCATAGCTACCTGGTAGGGAAGTGGGGAGGTATATATTCAGATAAAAGAGCTAAGCATTCCTCTGACCTTGTGCCTTCCATCCCCTGACAAGCTTATTGTGTCCCCTGAGGGAAGGCAGCAGGTGGGCAGGTCAAGCATCTTCCATCTGCCCCAAAATACTTTCCCCTTTGCAGGGAGTCTACCACTTTCTGCTGTCACCTAATCTCCAATTTCCTCAGGTATTCTCTTCATCTCCTGCTGAGCACAGTATGTCCCCTAAGGGATAGTGATAAGGAACTGAGCCAGGTGTCTTTTGTTTTCCCCAAAGCAATCACTTTCATCTGTGCTAGCACAAGACAACTCTGACCTCCTACTGCCTCCTATTGCAAATCTTGGATGTAGAGAATTTCTAGGTCCTTTCTAGAGAAGGAACCTTCACTTTGACCTTAGGCTTTTTATCTCTTGATGTGCCTATTTCCTGTGGGAAGAGGAAGAAGAAAGTTGATGGAAAATAGGACTTCTTTCTCCTGCCATGCAAGTTCAATTCCCAAGTCTTGCTATGCCCTTTTGCTGCCTAATCTCCAGTCTTCAGAGGTAAGAGAAATATTGAAATGGAGCCTCCCATCTGACTATCTGCCTTCCATCTCATACTGCATTTGCCTTCAGCCCATTCTCCAACTTCCTTCGTGCCCTCCTCTCAGTAATGAACATTTTCACACATGATCATACTTTTCACATGCCAGTGATTTTGAACCCAAACCTCATTCCCATTCCACTCAACCATCCCAACCCAAAGTTTCAACCACACATCACCCTTGTGCCCTGTAGAACTTCTGTTCCATAGACAACAAACTTTCTGCCTTCCAAAATCTTTTCCTCTCCCACTTCTTCCATATACTTGCTATTACTGAAATCTGGCTCCACTCAGATGACACAGCTTCTTTGGCCACCCTTTCCAGTATTGGCTGCACCTTCATTCATATCCCTTAGCTCACTGGTCAAATCAGGGGAATTGGAATGCTCCTTACTCTCCATTGGCACTTCCAGGTTCTCCTCCTCCTTCTATCACATCAGTGACTTCTCCTCCTTTGCAGTTCATGAAATTAATTCCTGCCACCTAATCAAAATCTTGATAGCTATTTTTTACAGATACCACCTCCCCCACACACATTCCCATTACTTCCTTAATTTTAAATTTTGTGCGTGACTCACATTTTTTCTCTCCTCAAGTCCTGCCCTCATATTAGAAGACTACTATATATATATATAGACTCCCTCAAATTCAATAACCATTCAGTTACTTACTTCCCATGAGCTTTTCCTCCACCCTACTTCAGTCATACAAAAAGATGGTCATACTCTTGATTATTTATAACCCACAGATAACTCAAGAACACCAAATCCCCTTTTCTAACCATAATGTATTGACTTTTCACCTTTTCCTCTGCCGTGACTTAGAAAATCTTACTCTTTATCTACACAGAAACCTCCAATCACTTGACTACTCAATTCTCTTCCAAGTTATGTCCTCTGCACTCTCTCCTTTTTTCCCTTTCTTGACACCTTGGTGAACCAATTCAACTCTACACTGCCCTTCTCTCTTGAATTCCTACCCTTCTTATCATTTTTTTCTCCAATTATGCCCTGACAAACTCTAACCTTGGATCATTCCTGCCTTCTCTCCCTTTGCTTCTATACATATACTGCTGAACAAAGGTAGAGACAATTATGCAATGATTCTGACTGGGTCTACTACAAGTTTACACAACTTATCCATCCACTTGGGATATATGGGGTGTTCAGGAGGACTAGCAGCTCATATGTGACAGCTTGCCAAGCCCTTTTCAGGGCTGCTTAACCGCCTCTGGTGTCCACCCTCACTCAACTCTCACCTGTGGCTCCAAGAAGCTGTTGTATTCACAACATCCTCACCCTGGTAAAACCATCTTGGCAGCCAGGCTAAACCAGGTTGAGAGTAACCAATAGACTTCAAATTCATTGGTGTTAGGGGAATGTCTGCCCCAAGCAAGGAAAGACTTCACCTCGTGGAATGGGTGGATGATAACAATTTGTTCCAATGGCCATGAAGGCAGCTGAAGCAGGTGCTGTGGAGTGCTTAGAGTTTGATCAGACATTGAAGATCCAAGGTCATCAGCTTCATCCTTGGGCCATTGCCAGTCATCCTGACTTTCGTCTTGTCACTGTACTTTGACAACTCTGGAAGAGATGTTGATGAGGCTGATGATTTTGTGCAATTTTGCCTCACTTAAATCCAATTCATGCACAAGTAAAGACATTATCCTATGATGTCATTGGTCCTCTTCAAAAACAAAGGACTAACAACTTTTTTGTTCAGTCATTTCAGCCATGTCCAAACCTCTGGACCCCATTTGGAGTTCTCTTGGCAAAGATACTGGAGTGGTTTGCCATTTCTTTTTTCTTTTTTTTTTTTAAAGCAATTGGGGTTAAGTAACTTGCTCAAGGTTACATGGCCAGGCGTTTCTGGGTGGGTGTGAAGTGTCTGAGCCGGGATTCGATCCCAGGTCATCCCGATTCTGGGGCTGGTGCTCTTACTCATTGGCCGCCCCTGCCATTTCTTTCTCTAGGTCATTTTACAGATGAGTAAACTGGGGCAAACAGGGCTAAATGACTTGCCCAGGGTTACATAGCTAGTAAGTGTCTGAGACTGAATTTGAATTCATGTCTTCCTGCCCCAGGGCCAGTGCTCAATTTACTGTGCCACCTAGCTGCCCATACTTTAATATATTTTATTACTCTAAACTTTAATCATTACCAAGTTGTTTTTAATGCTTACTACTTTTAGTATAGTTTGAGATCTGGCACTGGTAAACTCCTTTTATTCTCAATTCTTTTCATTATTTCTCTTGAGGTTCTCAACATTTTTTGCCTATATATGAATTTCATTATTATTTTGTATAATTCTATAAAATAATCCTTTGATAGCTTAATTTGGTATGACACTAAATAAGTAAATTAATTTAGGCATTGTCTAAAATTTGCCATCTTAACATATTGACTTATCCTATTAATAAGCAGTTAATATTTTTCTAATTCTTTGGCTCTGTCTTTATTTCTGTAAACAGTGGTTTTTAGTAGTATTTATAAAGTTGTGTGTATTTTGGTGGACAGACTCCAAACTATTTTGTATAGTTATTTTAAAGTGCAGTGGCAAATATCCCTATCTGTCATGCAGGAGACTAGAGTTCAATTCCCTAATGGTCACCTACAGTCCAGATTTTGGGGTGGCTAGGTAACACAGTGAATAGAGCCCTGAACCTAAAGTCAGGAAGTCTCAAGTACAAATTCGGCCTCAGACACTTACTAGCTATGTGACGCTGGGCAAGTGACTTTACCCTGTTTGCTTCAGTTTCCTCATTTATAAAATAAGCTGGAGAAGGAAATGGCAAACCAACCCAATATCTTTGCCAAGAAAACCCCAAATGGGATCACAAAGAGTCAAACAAGACTGAAAAGACTGAACAACAATATGTTGTTTTAAGTGGAATTTCCCTTTTGTTCTCTGCCTGCTAGGATTTATGTATATTACATAGAAATGATGATCTGTGTATTTATTTTATGTCCTGCAAATTTCAATCAATTTTAGTTGATTCTTTGGAGTTCTTTAATATGCCATCATATCATCTGCAAAAATGGATAACTTTGCCGCTTCTTTGCCAATACTTATTCCCTTGATTTAGTTTTCTTGTCTTACTGCTATAGCTAGCATTTCTAGTTCTAGTAGAAATGGTAACAATGAATATCTTTCTTTCACTCCTGATAATCCTGTATTTCCTCTACCACTGAAGCTACTCCCATTGCAATTAGTCATACTCCTGAACCCTGAGAACGGATAATTGCCAAAATTACTATCAGGGCTCCTTCAGATGCCTCTTCTAGATCTCCCATCCACATCCTCTCATAATAGCATCAGACATGGAAAGTACCTTAAAAGCCAATGAAATCAACCTCTCATTTTATGTATGAGGAAACTGAGGCACAGAGAGGGTTTATTCAAGTCAACTCAACAAAGCTAATAAATGTCTGAGGTAGGATTCGAATTCAGGTCTTCTTGACTGTAAGTACAGTCTTCCACTTATGGCACCACATAGGGGTTTGCACAGTCTAGCTTTGGCATTCTCCTTTCTCTTAAGAGTTACACCCTCAGACCCCTTGAGCTGCTTGGATCCCTTTCAAATCTTGTATCTTTACGTTATCAGAACTTATCTTGTTCATGTTGTAGAAGTACCATTGCTAGAGTCCTTGTCTCTTCCCTTGCTCTACTACTCATCATGACCTTCTCTCCTAACTTCTGTCTTTGCCACCAAAGCCTCTGGGAACCTAAACAATAATTAGAGGACTATTTTTTTGTTTAATATGAAAATGCATTGCATTATATTTGTTGCATAGGTTCCCTCTCTTTCTCTTTCTTTACTACCCTACTTCATCTTTTGAGTGCCTACTTTGCTTTGTTATTAGGAAGGCTCACTAAATGTTTATTGAATGAATGGGTATCTAATGAATACATAGATTTTACAGGTTGTGTAATTTAGACAACTGGCATTACATTACAAAAACCCTTTATTCTTTTTCCACTTCCTACAATAAACTCTGAAAGATCCCTATTATTCTTACACTGTTACATCTTCTGGTCTCTCAAACATATTATGAAGGTGATAAGGCAAAGTTTCACAAATTTCATTTCAGAAATGCAATTGTGGCTGTTTGGGAATGTCCTTTTTATCACAAATTTGGCCCTTCATAGAAAATTGACCATCTCACTTGCCTTAGACCATTGTTGAAAGTTGCCACAGGATGTCAGATGCCCAAGAAAGTACATACAGCACATATTCCCAGACCCCATCTGGCTGGTTGGGTAAGAAGGAGAAGGTCCCACCACCACTAGGGATTGCCTTACCTTCTCGTATTCTCTTTGCTCACTTTGCATCACTCCTTTCCCTGATCTAGGCAATTTGACTACTTAAACAGATTACATAATAGGATAGTGACCCAATTGTTCACTTCAGTGAGATAACATCTGTCCTTCCAGGACCTCCTAAAGTGCTCCCAGGCTTTATCATTTGTCCTGCCTGAATGACCTCCAGATTCCTGGGCAATGTGATCTGATCTACCTACTTAATCCAAGAAATGGGCCTTGCCATCTACCCCACAGTTGAATTTTCTATTATGTAATGTCTCCTCCAATTAGAAAGAGAGTAGGGACTATCTTACTTTTTCTATTAGTGTCTACTGTGATTAGCACAGTACCCCACACATAATAAATGCTTAATAAAGGCCTTTTCATTCATTCATTCACTTACTGGATGCTTCCCTGCTGACATACCAACAGTAAAATGAAATACAGCATTCTCTTTTAAAAAGCTGGATTATACAGAAATGTCTTCTCTGAGCCCCAGGGCCTTACTTTGGTGGAATTTCCACTTGACTGATCTATCCAAAACCAACTGAACAAAAACCAACCAATCTAATTAAATATGGCAGTAACTGGTAATAATACTTCTTCCCCCTTAAATACCTGACAAAAAGCAACTACATGTTGTCTTAATGGTTGTACAGGGTTATGCAGCTATCCTTGCTGGGCTTATTATCCCTGACTCTGTGCTCAACTTACCTACCACTAGCATTAGCAAGAGGACTGATTATTTTTGTATTAACAGTGCTAACCTACTTTGACCCACAAAATATTTACTAAGTATTTACTATGCATGTGCAAACACTCTGTTAAGGACTGGGGATACAAAGAAAGCAAATACACAGTACAATCCTTCAAGGAGTTTACATGTTAATGGAACATTTTCTCTTCAGAGAACATTGTCTTTTCTACTGTGGGTATAAGACTGAGCCTTTTGTTTCTTAGTTTATAATCCCCAAGCTTAGGGTCTACAATGGGTCTCAAAAACTACACCAAACAAGATGTAGTCAGACCTCCAACTGACCTTAGTAATGGGCTTTTGGGCTTCTGAGAGACTTGTTAGTTCTAAGGTCTTCCTGGATATTTCACTATGCCATGCACTTATTAATATTCACTATTAATGGATTCATTGTAACTGGAAGGACAGGTATTCTCAGGGATTTGGGGTCAGAGTTTAAAAGGGTCATCAAAGACCTCTGTGATGGGAGAAAGGACTCTGCCAATTTATGATCTAGAGGAAAGTGGTTTCCCTCTTACAAGATAGGCCCAGAATTCAAAGAAACCTGGGTAAATTAGAAAAATAATTTATAATTAATAAGATATAGTTCTTAATTTAAAAATATAGATATTTTTCCTTTTTCTCAAGGAAAAATAAACTCTTACATTGCAGCAAGAAAGTTAATGTAATCATTAAGAAACCACTCCTTGACTATAAGAGCGATCAATTCTGGAAAAGGATGAGGAGATGTTTCAGCAGAAGAATAATCATTTGTTTTGGATGATTTAAATGTTGGTTGGATGGTTGGTTGTTGTCTTTCATCCTTGAAGAGGACCAAAACAACATCATTATGCTAGAGCTAAGTTTCCGTGTGTCTGACCGTGGCTGATCAAATCAATACAAGCTCAAAATGCCCTACCATACATCAGTCACAAATAGTCCATGTATAACTCGGGGTCGATTCCCTAAATTTGCTCATCCTGCATTCCTTTCAGTTGTTTCAATTCTTGTTTGCTTATAGAGTATAGCACTTTCTCTGATGTGGGCACATCATGCTGAGTGGTCATGTGCCAGGGTCTCCCATTTCAATTCCAAAGTTCTTAAGAGAGACCCTGAGAATGTCCTTGTATCGTTTCTTCTGGCCACCATGTGAATGCTTGCCAGTGCCAGTTCTCTATAAAAGTCTTTTTGGAAAGCATATGTTTTGCATGCAAAAAATGTGACCAGTCAATCAGAGTTGTGCTCTCTGAAGCAGAGTTTGAACGGCTAACAGTTTAGTTCAAGAAAGGACCTCAGTGTCTGGTACCTTATCCTTCTAGGTGATCTTCACAATCTTCGTAAGACAATTCAAATGGAAGCAATTCAGTTTCCTGGCATGGTCCCTTCCATCTCTGGAGCTATGATCTATCTATCTATCTATCTATCTATCTATCTATCTATCTATCTATCTATCTATCTATCTATCTATCTATCTATCTGTCTGTCTGTCTGTCTGTCTGTCTGTCTGTCTGTCTGTCTATCTATCTATCTACAAGATGTATACAGTAAAAATGGAAGGCAATCTCAGAGCAGGAACTAACAGTACAGGATTGGGGTTGTGTGTACAGGGGTGCAGGAAGTGGAATTTGAACTGTCTTAAAGGAAGCCAAGAGGAAGAAGTGAGGAGGGAAAATTCCAGTCATGGGGTAAATAAAGACTATGAAAAGGCTTGGAGTCATGTGTGAAGAATAGTGAGAAGACAGATGTTAATAGATCATAAAGTGTATATAGAGGAAAACAAACTATAAGAAGAATAGGAAGGTAGAAAGAGATCAAGTTGCAAAGGTCTTTAAAAGCCAAAAAGAGAGTTTTAAAATTTTATCTTGGAGGTAATAGGAAGCCACTGGAATGATTAGTAGAGGGTATGGCAATCAGACTTACACTTTACAAAAACCACCTTGTCAATTGAATATGAAATAGAGTGGGGAGAGATTTGAGGCAGTGATAAGGTGTTACACCAGAGGGCCAGCTGAGTAAGTAGAGATAAGGAACACAAGACATGCCTTTAAAAACGTATTTATGTCCCTGCCCTTCCTGTAAGCCAGGAGACTGGTAAATAAAGAAAGTGGAATTTTGTGGAAGAGGAAACCAAATTTTGAACACGAAGAAAAGTTACGCTTATACAGGGAACTTTTGGTGGAAGCAAAATGGAGAAGCCAGGTTCAGTGGAAGCAATCAAAGTGGCTTAGACCATGAAGTGACCAGAAATGTGGTTCTCTGAGAGAAAGGGCTCAGATTGCCCTCTGTGACAAAGAACAGAAAAACCAGTTTCAAAAATAAAGGAAGGGTCAGATGTACAAGCAGCTGGGGAATATTTCCAGATGAAGTGTGGATAAAAGGTTAGGTCAGAGATGAAAGATAGCATTTAAGACCAGAGCTTCAAAACCTTAAAAAAAGAACATAAATAATAAGGAAGAAGGAAGTAACTATAAACTTCTTATGGTTGAAAGACCAAGAAGATATATTTTGTGAAGACCCAGAAAGGGAAGAATCTTTCTAGTTGAGGGAATCAGGAGGAACAAAGACGATGTTTTCTTCTAGACCCACAGCTAGAAAGTGGTACAGGTTTCTGTTTAGGGTTAGAAGGAAATACAAAGGTGGGAACACTTATTAGAAGACTGGAAAGGAAAAGCGGATGAGTGACTATAGTAAGGTTAATCAGTACTAGGAAATCTTCTACCCTAAGCTAAGAGGTAGGAAAGCAGATTCTAAAAAGAATGAGGTAAGCAAATTAAGAGAACATGGGATAGTTTATCTGTCAGATTTATGGATAAGGGAAGAATTTAGGACTAAAGAATATAAAGAGAGCATTACAAAATATAAAATAGATCATTTTGATTATATAAAATTTAAGAGTTTTGAACATACAAAACTAATGTGACCAAAATTATAAGGAAAGCAGAAATCTAGGGGAAAATTTACAAGTATCTCTGATAAAGGTCTCATTTCTCAAATATATGGAAAAATGAATCAAACTTATAAAAACACAAGTCATTCCCCAATTGATAAATAGTCAAAGGATATGATAAGGAAGTTTTAAGATAAAGAAATCAAAGCTACCTGTAGTCATATGAAAAAATGTTCTAAATCACTGTTGATCAGAGAAAGGCAAATTAAAATGACTCAGAGATACTGTCACACCTATAAGAGTGGCTAATATGACAAAAAACAAAAATGTTGGATGTTGGAGGGGACACGGAAAACTGGGACAATAAAGTATTGTTGGTGGAGTTGTGAACAGATCCAACCATTATGGAGAACAAGTTGAAACTGTGCCCAAAGGGCTATAAAACTGTGCATACTTTTTGATCCAGCAATACCACTGCTAGATCTATATCCCAAAGACATAAAAAAAGGGGAAAAAAATCTATTTGTACAAAAATATTTATAGCAGCTCTTTTTGTGGTGACTAAGAATCAGAAATCAAAGAGATGTCCATCAACTGGAAAATGACTAAACAAGCTGTCATATATGATTGTAATGGAATATTATTGTCCTATAAGAATGACAAGCAGGATGATTTCAGAAAAACTTCGAAAGACATACATGAACTGATGTAGTGAAGTGAACAGAACCAGAACATTATACAGAGTAACAGCAAAATTGTTAGATGAAGAATTGTGAATGATTTTTCTCTTCTCAGCAATACAATGACCCAAGACAATCCCAAAGAACTAATGATGAAGCATACCATCTGTCTCCAGAGAAAGAAATGATATTTATTGAATATAGACTGAAGCATGCCATTTTTCACTTTCTTTTTTCTTTTATTTGAACCTTTTTGTATAAAATGACTAATATTGACATATTTTACATAATTTCACATGTGCAAACTATATCTGATTACTTGCCATTTCAGGGACAGGGAGGGATAGAATTTTCAACTCAAAACTTCAAATAAAAATGTCTTAAAAATTGGAAAAAATACAAAGAATGAGGTACCTATAATTTTGCCAAACCAAGTCCATGGTAGGTGCTGAGAAATGAGCTCATATCTAATCTAGGCAGTAAGCCAGTTTTCTGAGGGCAAGGCCTATTAGATGAAGAGGTCAGCCAAACAAAAGGAGAAGGAAATAAGAAAGAGTCAAACCTAATTCCCTGTCAGTGTAAATAGAAGATGGGAACAGACTGAAACCATTGTTCTACACTTTGTAAATGTCCTCTTTGATTGTTTCTATAACCTTATGCCCTGCAATGTTTCTCTGTTATGCCTAGTGATAGAGTCCTTTAAAACACCTAAAGAAGGGGGATATAGTCGATAGAAAGATAGAGATTGAGATATAGAGAGATAAAAAGATAGGGAGATAGATAGATAGATAGATAGATAGATAGATAGATAGATAGATAGATAGATAGATAGATAGAGATAGATAGATAGATAGATAGATAGATAGATAGATAGATAGATAGATAGATAGATCTAGGCATAAAGATAAATAGATAAAGTTTTCATTTAACAGGTTAAACATTTGTTAGAGAACTCATTCTTCAAACAGTATAGAGATAGGGAAGGGAATAAGCATTTATATGGTGCCTACTGTGTGCTACAGGGCAGCTAGGTGGCACAGTGGATGGAGTGCTGGGCCTGGAGTCAGGATGACTCATCTTCCTGAGTTTGAATCTGGCCTCAGACACTTACTAGCTATGTGACCCTGGTCAAGCCACTTAACCCTGTTCACCTCAGTTTCTTATCTGCAAAAATAAGCTAGAGAAGAAAATGGCAAACCATTCAAATGTCTCTGCCAAGAAAACTCCAAATAGGGTCACAGAGAGTCAGAACAGTTCAACAACAACAATTATGTTCTAGAGGTGGTTGCAAATAGAAACCAATAAGGTTGGGGGAGAAAGAGGGAAGTTTCCAGCAAGCCAAATTCTGGCACTCAGTGGTTAAAGAGACATCTTGGTATAATAGACTTGAAGTCAGGAAGTCCTGGATTCATAGCTATGTGACTTTAGTCAAGTCATGTCACCTCTCTGTGACTATTACTCATCTACAAAATGAGGGGGTAAGATTCAATGGTCTCTGTGTACCTATAGTAGACTCAATATGCTAAACTTTATTCTCCATGCAGCTTAGGCTAGTTTTTCCTTGAAAGATATTACTTGAAACATTCCTCAAATCTTGGTTGGTCCTGGGGACTAAGAGCCCAGACTGTTAGCATCATTTCCCATTTGTCTGACTACAAGGCTGTAATGGGAATGTAAATTTGAAGATCTTCCCTGCCCCTAGGCTAAAGTGCACCTGGAGCCTGGGATGGGAGGCTTGTTTTTCAGTAGATACTTCTTCATTGGCCAGTGAGTCAATAAGGCTGTTACATTCTCTGAGCCAGGAGAAGGCTATATAAGCCCTGATGTGTAGCTTTGTTTTGGGGCTCACTTTGAGAAGTGTTCTGTGATTTGATATGGATTCTGGGAAGCCGTTGTCCAGAGCCTCCCCCCCCCCCTTTGAAAAACCCAGATGTTGAAACCCAGATGTTGATTTGGTATGGATGTAATGGTTGGACAGTTTGGAAAGCTGTTTACTTGATCTGTTTCTGTCTTGATACTTCTGCCTGAATATTTGAAGTTTGGGGTGCTGACCTTTTCCCCCTGAACGAGGTAAATGATATATGTTTGATTAAAGTAAGCTTGTTAACCCATTTTGAGTTGCTTTCCTTTAACAAAGCAGATCCAAGAACCTGTAGGGGCAGCCACTCTGAGGACGCTTGGGGTGCTTGCTGCTACAAAATGGTGTCACGAACAGGATCTGCAGAGTAAAAGGAAAGTATGGGGACTAGGATAATTGTTTGTTTCCCAGTTGTGGTAGCTGTGACTCTGTGGAGCTGTGGAGCAGGAGAGAAGAATGGCCTGCATGCAGACTTCGCTGAGCTGAGAGCAGGAATGGTGAGCTGCCTGCATCGGGACCTGGGCAGAAGCCAGGAGTGGCTGCTGCCTGCGGGAGGAGAAAGAACCCAGGAGTTCGGAATTCAGCTACAGGAAAAGATAAGAACTGAGCAGCAAAGCAGGGGCACTAAATGTGTTTCCTTGCTGCATCCCACAGTTTGGGACCCTGGGGGAGGATGGACTTGTGACTATGGTGGGTGGGATGAAGTGCCTTGGATCCCCAAGGACCCCACTTTGTTGGTTTTGTTGCCCAGCCCCCTCTCTGTACTTGGAAGCAGGGGCTGGAGCTGTATGAGGGGAAGGACAACCTCCCCCCAAGAGAACTTGATTTGGACTCTTGTTTTGAATTGAAGTGGCCACTTTGGTAACTTCAGTTATGTATCTTGCAAATGTGACCTATGATTATTAATGCTAATTCAAAAGTAAATTGTCTATGCTATGGGCATGAAAGATCTTGGGGCCGAATGTAATGGGAATGTAAATTTGAAGATCTTCCCTGCCCCTAGGCTGAAGTGCACCTGGAGCCTGGGGTGGGAGGCTTGTTTTTCAGTAGATACTTCTTGATTGGCCAGTGAGTCAATAAGGTTGTTACATTCTCTGAGCCAGGAGAAAGCTATATAAGCCCTGATGTGTAGCTTTGTTTTGGGGCTCACTTTGAGAAGTGTTCTGTGATTTGATATGGATTCTGAGAAGCCGTTGTCCAGAGCCCCCCCGGCTTTGAAAAACCCAGTTGTTGAAACCTAGATGTTGATTTGGTATGGTAATGGCTGGACAGTTTGGAAAGCTGTTTACTTGATCTGTTTCTGTCTTGATACTTCTGCCTGTATACTTTGAAGTTCGGGGTGCTGACCTTTTTCCCCTGAACGAGGTAAATGATATATGTTTGACTGATTAAAGTAAGCTTGTTAACCCATTTTGAGTTGCTTTCCTTTAACAAAGCAGATCCAAGAACCTGTATGGGCAGCCACCCTGAGGACGCTTGGGGTGCTTGCTGCTACAAAGGTAAACACTAGGTATTGTAGAGTCTTTCAGATGTTTGACTGGTAGAACAGGACCAGAGCAATTCAAGGGGTTCTCAATGCCTTACCTTGTTGAATCTGCTTCTCCTGTTATGGTTAAGTAAATCTCCTTTAGTTAACCCTTGACTGAACTTCAAGCATCTTACTATGTTTCAATATGAACCTAAACTACCAGAGGACTGACTTGAGTCAAGCCCTGCCCAGGGTAGTTCTCTTTAAAGTCTAAATTTATGATTTAGGAAAGTGATATCAAGGAGGGAAGTGCTGCTGCCAGCTCAAAAGTGTTCATGAAAGCTGATTCTTAAATTTCCATCAGGAGAATTTATACCTCAAAATGGCAAAAACTACAAATCAGGGCTTGATTGGTTTTTTTAAATTGATTTTCTAGACTTAAGATAATGATGGGAAAATGCCAATAAAACGTTAAATTGTCAAGTGTACTTTTTGTTTTTCTTTTCAGAGAGCCAGTTGTAAAACATTTACTGTCCAACCTCAACATTTTGTGATATAATCACAGAATCTTCTCTATTTTTTGCTGACTTTGGAATCTTTTTGCTCCAGAAATACTTTCCGGGACCTGCTTAATCACACAAAACCTGTGCAGTTATTATCAGTGTAATAAACCATGCAGTGATTTTGCTGATTACTTATCTAAATAATTTTTCTTAAGGAGGAGTTTTTTTGAGGAGTTATTGATTCCAGCGTGATGAAAATTTAGCTCTATAGCTAGGACTCTTAAAAAGGACTGCTTTGTATTATTGACCTTTATTTAAGCAAAGAACATTTTATCAATAGAACAGCTAAACCACTAACATTTGCTAAACATCTGTTACAACATTTGTGACTAGATTTTTTTTTCAATAGCTTTTATTACTGTGGACACTGATGATGCAATAGTTTTCAGTCCGTTCATTGGTAGCATAAAAATTCAGTTGGTACATTTTTATCAGTTTCCATAATAGTGAAGCATACTGTTGTTGTTCAGTTGTGTCCAATTCCTCCTGACTCCATTTGGGGTTTTCTTGACAAAGATACTGGAGTAGTTTGCCATTTCCTTCCCCAACTCATTTTACAGCTGAAGAACTGAAGCAAATGGAGTAAAGTGACTTGCACAGGGTCACCCAGCTAGTAAGTGTCTGAGGCCAGATTTGAACTCCAGAGAAAGAATCCTTATGACTCTAGAACTATATTCACTGCACCACCTACATGTCCCATATAGAAAAGAGCAAAATCAACTAAACCTAAACCCTACAACAACAACAACAAAAACATATGGACACCATTGCAGATGCTTCTCAATCTATATGAATCACAGTAAATGTTAACATTCTTAATATTTTCCAAGAATGGCAAATAAGTGTTAATTAGTTTCTTTGTCTAGTAAATATGCCTCAAATTGGAATACCCAGTGTGATCCTTAATTGGACATGTAAGAGACAGATATATGGGATACATATATACATATACATAGAACTCTGAGCCTAGATACCTCAAACCTATGTTAGAACCCCACCCTTGTCCCCCTTTTGCCTGTAACTTAACCTCTCTGGTTTCAGTTTCCTTATCTTTAAAGTGAGGGGATTGGATTAGATGGCCTCTAAATTCCCTTCCAGATATAGATCTATGACTCTCTACCCAATATAATTTCTCTGAAGTCTTGAAAGAGTAAGATACCAATTAATTAAATTGCATTCAAATCAACAAATATGCATTAAGTCCCTATCATGTAAATACAAAGACAAAAAAGAAAGAGTTCCTGACCTTAAGGGGTTTAAATTTTACTGGGGGAAGCTACCTGGTAGATGTAATTTGCAAACAGATAAGAAAATATAAATATACACAAAATTGTATGCATTAATTTAAAGAAGAAGAGTAAGCACTAATACCTGGGAGGAGGATTAGCAAGGTCTCTAGTAGGAGGTGCCACCCAAGTTGTGCTTTGCAGATTCAACAAGACCAGTGAGGAGGAACAGGAACCTATTCCAGACTATCATGCAGTACTGTTTCAGCCTCAGTATAACCATCAAAACTGACCATTTTCCTTTAGGCAATACTGTTACTTCGTTCTTCTAAGATCCTATTTCTTTTCTTCCTCCTTAGCATATTTTTGTTTCCCCAGTCTTATGTCCTTCCGTGCTTCCAGTAGAGAGAAAGCATGGGGTTGGATAGAGTACTGGGCTTGAAGATTCATCTTCCTTAGTTCAGATCTGGCCTTGGACTAGTTGTGTGACCCTTGATAAGTCACTTAACCCAGTTTGCCTTAGTTTCCTTGTCTGTATTTGCCAGGAAAGCCCTAAGGGGGGTCATGAAGAGTTGAACATGACTGAATAACATGGGATAGTATAGAGGACACCAGACAGAGAAGTAGGAGAGAATAATATGAATCTTGAATCCTACCTCTCAGACCTGGATATGTCACTTAACTTTTTTGAATCTCAATTTTCTTATATGTAAATTTGGATGGAATCATAGTGCTTACCAAGACTTGGCTTTCAATCAGATCTTAGATCTGTTTGGCTATGCCTATTTTAACTGGCTTCCTCCTATGGGGGAAACGCCCCAGGTGTTTGAGTTCTCAGGATTCCAAATAAATGAAAATTCATTGTATTTCTTTTGTTGATTACTCATTTTATGCCCTTAGTTACAAGGATAACCTTTTAAAACCAACAATGAAAAAATTTTAATGTGATATTTATCTTTCATTTTAACTGGAGATTTTCTGATTATCTTAATCATTCAACAGAGGAAAACATACCCATTTCTCTTAGCTTGGATGGATTCTTTTAAGGTTAGAAGGACACTTTTTCTTTAAAGCCTGAAATTCATCTCAGTAGCAAGTTTACTTCTTAGAACAAGCTGACAATGTATTTTGAATGGGAAGATAAATGGCTTTCAAAATATTTAAGCCCCATTGAGCACAGTTAAGTATTCTTGCTAGCTGAGCACTGGCTTATGTAAGCAGGGAATGATTTCATTTGAGCTCTGTTCAGAATTCATGACAGGTTCACTTTGAAACACCAGATTTCTGATGGCAGGGCTGTCTTCACCTGGTGCTCCTGTTCTCTTTTAGCAGGCTACAGTATCTGCTGTGGTTAGACAAGGCAAAGAGAAACTTTAATAATGCCACAGGTTTGCCACAGACAGGAAAGAAAGTGAGGAATTTTTTTTCCTTTTCCTTCTAGAGCTATGTGAAAGGTCCCTGTGAAATAGTCTCTGATAGTGCAGTGACACTTCTATATCAGATTAAAAAAAAAAAAAAACAACAGAGAAGAATGTTTCACCATTAGGAGGAAGTACATTTTTCAACCATGCATTTCTATAGCAACATTTCTATCTATAGTAACACTTCACTGTTCAATTTGAGGTAAATACAACTTGAGTCACAGTATCCTTTTCAGCCGCTTATTCTTTAGGTGAATCCTCTTATCTGCTTAGCAGCAATAGAGTTGTATAAACATTTAGTAAAACCCATCCTCACTGCTTGGAAGAAAGGCATAAAAAATTCCAACACCTAAGTGACAAAAATGTATTATTTTCCCTGGAAATACTTTACAATTCATCATCTAGGTATCACCCCCAAATCAATATTGTTTCCCAATTTCTCTTAATGGAGACATCTATGTACATGCAAATTTACTGGCTTCCTTTTGTTTAGTCATTTCAGCAGTGTTACCTTCTTCATGACCCCATTTGGAGCTTTCTTAGCAGAGGTACTGAAGTGGTTTACCATTTCCTTCCCCAGCTCATTTTACAAAAGAGGAACTGAAGCAAACAAGATTAGTGACTTGCCCAGGGTCACTAATAAGTGTCTAAATCCACATTTAAACTCTTGTTTTCTTGACTCTAGGCCTGGCCCTCTATCTACCATACCATTTGGATTCCTTAGATGTTTATAATGGCTACATAGAAAGCATCAGCATTTTAAACTGAACTTGTTGTGCCATAAAATCATAAAATTTAGAGGAAAGAAACTTAGAAACCATGTAGCATAAGCTTCTTATTTTACATATCAAGATATGGGGGCCTATAAAGATTAAGTGACTTAACCAAGGTTGAATAAGCAGTAAGCAGTAGAGACAAGATTAGATCCCCAAACACTGACTCTAAGGGCAGGTAAGTTCAAATATGGCCTCAGATACTTACTAGCTGTGTGACCCTGAGCAAGTCACTTAACCCTGTTTGCCTCAGTTTCCTCTTCTGTAAAATGTGCCAGAGAAGGAAATGGTAAACCACTCCAGTATCTTTGCCAAGAAAATCCTTTGTGAGGTCACAAAGAATAGTAAAACAATAACAACAACACTGACTTTAAGTATTTATATTATACCACATTATGGATGTTTAATTAGATAATCAACATATTCATTTCTTCCTCTGAGTCTACTAATAGAGAGCTCTTCTTGGTTGTATATAAATAAAGGCAAAGGAAAAAAAGTTATTTTCTCTTAATCTTCCCACTTTCCAAATACAGTTTATTCTTCCCTGAGTTAGAAAAGGTCTCATCGCCATCTGTGGCATTTAGTTTGAATGGAAGACCTGACCTCCTGACAATCATGAATGAGCTCTCTGCTTTTGCTACTTCTTTTCATTTCCAAAGTGTCAGATCACATGGCATGTTGAGAGTGGGGGCATGCTACATCTCTGCCTAGGGTAGGTGGTGATTCAGAAAAGCTGAACCAAGAAATAGAGTCAGTGTGCAGGGTGCAGGATCATTAGAGAGCTGGAGGAGACCTTACAGATCATCCAGTAGTGCCCACCTCTGCCACCCCATACCCCCAAACTCCCTCTCCAACTAGTCTCCCTTGGTATCAGTTTTGTACAGACTTTTTCTTAACATATTGTCTCCCCCAACAGAACATGACTTATGGGAGGTTGGGTAGCATTTCGCTTTTTGTCTGTGTATCTCTTTGCTGTTGTCCAGTTGTTTTTTCAGTGCTGTCTGAATTCATGACCCCATTTGGGGGTTTCTTGGCAAAGATACTGGAGTGGTTTACCATTTCCTTCTCTGACAAGTCTCCCAAAACAGGCTCCAGGTTCACTTAAGCTAGGGGCAGGGAAGATCTTAAAAAATTTACATTCCTATTACACTTAATCTACATGCCCATCACATCTATATAATAGTGAGGCATAGAGGAAGAGAAGCTGAGAGCACAGAAGTAGAATATTAAACTTGGAGTCAGGCACCCTAGATTCAGGCCATTTACTGAGTGACTTAGTCAAGTCACTTTTCTGGTGCACAATTTCCTCATTTGTAAAATTAGACTAAATCAATCACTTAATCAACGAGCAATTATTAAGTGTGTACCATATATTATAAATATGGATACAAGAGGGCAGCTAGGTGGAGTAGTGGATAGAGTGCCAGGCCTGGAGTCAGAAAGATTCATCTTCCTGAGTTCAAATCTGGCCTCAGACACTTATTAATTGTGTGTCCCTAGGCAAGTCACTTAACCCTGTTTGCCTCAGTTTCCTCATCTATAAAATGAGCTGGGGAAGGAAATGGCAAACCAATCTGGCATCCTTGCCAAGAAGACCCCAATGGGGTCATAAAGAATTGGACATGACTGAAAAATGATTGAACAACAACAAAGAGATACACAGACAAAAGGCAAAACACTTCCTATCTTCAAGGTACTCACATTCTGTTGGGGGAGACGATATGATACAGGTCTATGCAAAACTGATACTAAGGGATATTGGTTGGAGGAGAAGGTTTGGAGAAGGATACAGTACTAGGAGTTAGTGGAATAATGAAAAGTTTCATGTAGAAGGTAGAACTTGGTCCCAAATGGATATGCGACAGATTCCAAAGATCACATTATAAATAAATTAGTACAAGGAAGAATATACCAATTATGAATAAGAAAAAAGTTCATGACTAATCAAGGAATAGAGAGGATAACAGAAGAAAAATAAACAATCATGATTACATAAAATTTGTTTTTGCACAATGAAGTCAATGATGCTAAAATTAGAAGAGAAACAGGTAACTCAGAAAAGTCAGTTTCTCTGATAAATGTCATTTCCAAGATATATAAGGAAGTGATTCAAATTACAAGAATAGAAGTCATTTACTAAAAAAATAGTTAAAGGATTTACACAAGGAGATTTCAAAAGAAGAAATATGTCCTATCAAAAGGCATAAGAAAAAATTCTCCAAATTATGGTAAAAATGAACAATTTTGAAAGAATTATGTACTCTGATCTATGTAGTGAATAGCAATGGTTCTAGAGGACTGATATGAACATGCTACTCATCTCTTGAAAGAGTGGTGATGGACCTAAAATGCATAATGATACAAATACTTTCAAACAGAGCTAATGTAAGAATTTATGTTGCACCGTTATGCCTAATTTGTTACAAATGGCTTTGTTTTTCTTTCTTTTTTTTCCAAATGGGGTGAAGGTGGGATGGATAGGAGCACAGGGTTAGGAAGAAGGAGGAGGAGGAGGATAGGAAAAGGAAGAAGGAGAAGAAGAAGAAGAAGGAGAAGAAGAAGGAGGAGGAGGAGGAAGAAGA
The DNA here is from genome assembly GCF_028583685.1 of Petaurus breviceps papuanus. Lineage (NCBI taxonomy): Eukaryota > Metazoa > Chordata > Mammalia > Diprotodontia > Petauridae > Petaurus > Petaurus breviceps. Next base: position 60,245,864 of record NW_027187391.1, read on the forward strand.
GGAAGAAGAAAAGAAGGAGGAGGAAGAATAGGAAAAGGAAGGAGAAGAAGAAGGAGAAGCAGAGGAAGAGGAGGAGGAAGAGGAAGAAGAAGAGGAAGAAGAAGAAAATTTTTAAATGCATGGAAAGAAGGAAGACAGACAAGCTGGGCATCTTAGAAAACTACAGGTTGGTTTTGTTATATATTTTAAAACAAAAGCAAGCTATACATAATAGAGATTCGTAGTTTTAGTATAATCTCCTTATTCTGTACTGTTGTTAAATTTAGTAATGTACTGTTAAATTTAGAATTAAAAAAATCAAAACAATAACCAAAAAAAAAAGTGGAACTTGAACTGAGTCCCGAAAGAAATTAGGGATTCTAAGATTTGAAAGTGGGGACATGGGGGATAGTTAGAACACAAGCACAGAGATAGGAAATAGAGTGTCAAACTAACTGGGTTGTAGAGTTGTGAACAGAACTGATCTGCAATAAAGTAGAAAGGTAGATTGGGGCCAGGTTGTGAAGGGATTTAAACACCAAATAGAAGATTTTATAGTTGCTCCTAGAGGTAATAGAGAGCTGAAACTCCTTCTGGCTATAACATTTTGTGATTCTAAACTCTTCTGGGAAGTTTTTACTGAATAGTGTATGTTTTATTTTTGTTGAAAGAAGAATTCCTTTATTAAGAAAATTTAAGTATATCCTATGAGTTATTTGTTTCTTCCTTCCAGATCTTTTAAAAAAATATATAATTATATGTAAGCCTAGGAAGTTGATTCTGTGAATTTTTGAAGAGTGTAATAAGCTTCTGCTAAATCTTATATTTAAAAGTAACTGGCTGCTAACTTCAATTACTGCCTAGTCTTTAAATGTGTGTATTATGTTTTAAGTACTTACTAAATATTATTAATCTTTATAATATCCCTGGAAAATGACTGATATTTCCTATCAAAAAATGGAGATATTGGAAATAACAACAATTTGAAGGAGATATATTATGTCCCTAGCTATAATATAAGATGAAAATCTGAGTTGGTGACACTCATGTGTTGAAGAAAAAAAATATATAAATATTAATATCATAAGCTGAGTTTTTAGGCTTAAATATATCCAAACTGGCAATAATCCCCCATACTCTTCCACACCACTGTCTCTCCTAAATAGTCTTGAGCTAACATTTCTAAGAATCTTGAAAAAGGAGAAGATCACAATATATTTAAATATAATTTAGAATAAATGCAAAAACAATTAAGTAACAATCCCATTTCTTCCTGGACCATTCCCTTCAATATTGGAACAAAGGACCCTCATCCCTAATATAGATATCAATATGCTTTCACATTGGAAAAGGGTGATTCATGGCTCCAATCAAATCCAATGGGGTGGGGTGGCAATGATGTAAATAGGAATTATTCTTCAAAAGAAAATAAGTTGGGTGCTACCTTTAATCCATTTCCCTAAAAAATCCTTTTAGTTCTAGACTTATGACCCACCTTTCCAAGTAGTTTTTCTAAGGATTTTGATTAGAGCTTCTTGGAGCAGAGAAATGTTATTTCTTAATATTGCTAGAAAAAAAAAGGAGATTTTCAATATACTTCCAGACATCCAAGAACCCCTAGGTGACAGTGACTCATGAGGGCTATACACTAAAGGGTTTTCATTATATTAGTGTAAACCTATATTCTCTCAGGAAGCTGATGAGTTTCATAACCTCTCAAGACTCACTCTAGGGAAGTAGTGAGGAAATAAGAATTATATGCTATTTAGAATAGTTTGGTACAAGATACCAACACACAGCATCCACAACTTTTTTTTTCTTGGAAAATATATGAAAAAATGAATATGTTACAATGAACAATAGACCCTATTTCACAGACTAGTGTTCTTTTCTTTATCTTTTGTGAAATCTGTCCTTGGGATGCTATTAATCATTTATCATCTGGTTCAAGAAAGATTTTTTTAGAAAGCTTGGTCTGAAGGAGAGTCCTGGAATAATTAATAATATTGTATTATTACATATAATGGATACCATTCTATTAGAATAGCTGGAGAAGAATACTGATTCCATTCCCACTCCCAGTCCTCACTTTTTCTGATGTCTGTATGGTTATTACATGTGACTTGAGTCGGCCTTTAAAATCATTTGCAATTTATTGCTATAAGAAATGTGTACTTATTTTCACTACTTACTATGAAGGGGAAAAGCATTTTTCCCTCTCTTTGAAATCCCTAGAGATAGTCTTCACATTCAACCAAATAGTAATGCAAGATAACAGTAAAATATTCAGCTCACTTTCACAAATAGAACTGGGTATTTTATAAGTATCCCCATAGGCCCATGAAATGTCAGAGCTCATAAACCATTGTTTCTTAGAACTGTGGGATTGTGACTATGGAACTGGCATGACAAAATTTTACACCAGTACCATGAGGTACCACATTTTAAAGTTTAACAAATGTTCAAAAGCTGAAAAGCAAATTTGTCATATCCACTTTAATCTCCCATGTGTGTATCATATGGAAAAAATTCTAGACTTGTTTGTAATGGGACTGATTATTAATAATTATATTTAGAAATAAAATGGCCACACATATTAATATATACATATATGTTTGTCCGCCTATCTATCCTCAAATATCCAAATAAGAAGGCCAGATTTTATTCATAGAATAAGATTGTAAATTTAGTTCTGTATTTCATTGTAGGTTAAATTTATACTGAAATTCTAGAATTGTAAACACCATAATGTTGTATAACAATTATTTCCAAAATATTCCAACCAAGAATATACTGTAATATACAGACAATATTTTTGTCACTTATATTTTTTTCACATTTTCTAGTACTTGACAACTGATTTGGAAGGAGCAGATGCCTTGCAGGGCCATCATGGAAACAAGAAAATATTTCCTCATTCTATGGAGTAGTAAAACATTCTATGTAATTCTAATAAATCAATAAGCCTTAGTTACCAAATAAGCATACAAAACTCTTATCAGCATTACTTATTAGCCTCATTGTACTTAACAAAAGGAGACCACTACTGTGAAAGACAGAAAAACAACAGATTTATTTAAAGTCAATATGCATTATTATATTCCATATAACCTCTGAGAATGCAGCTCTCACTTCTGCTGACAAGTTGGGTCCTCAAAATTTAGCTGCATCTTCCTCTCAGAGTTCTAGGGGTACTCCTGAGGGTTAAGGCATGATTCTCTCCTGCCGTCAGTATAAGCCCCTACAGATATGTCCTCCTCCCCCACCAACATCATCCACTGAAAATCACTTAGTTGGTCAGCCTTAAGTAGTTTTTAGAAAGGTGTTGTTTGTCCTTCATTCTCAAAGAGGGCTATGACTTCAGGAAGGTGATGTCATGACTTGTTAGTGAATTGGATTTAAGTGAAGAGGGCTATGCAAAGTCACCAACCTCACTTTCTCCTCTGGAGCTGTGGCAGTGCGAGATGTAGATCAGGACCACTGGAGATGGAAGGTCTTTTCTTCCATTTGTGGAATATTCATGGATTCCCTTAAGCACGGTGAATCTTCACCCAGTTTGTCCTGGACTCCAAGGGCCGACTCTTGCTTGTTAGTTGATTTAAGGATACTGCTAGGACACCAGTTGGAGGATGGGAAATAGAACATCCTCCCAGTCTTTAGAAACTTGCTAAGACCCTTTTCCTATGAAACCCAAGGTTAAAACCACCATCTTTCTTTCTTCTGCCCTACCCCCAAGAGATCCTTTCTAGAGGATTTTGCTGAAAAATTACATGCTAAAGTTTCTGAAATTAATCTGGTTCTTACTTGCTTGGTAGATAGATAACGTCTCAGTTTGACAAAGTTTCCTCGGTCTATTGGAACATCATAATTCTTGAGCAGTTTCACTTCAGCTGAAGTCTAAAACATATGACTAATTGATTTATTGACTCACTGAGACATATTCTCACCTAATTAAGATGTTAAGGCTGAGATTGGGGTTGGGGGGTAGAGATGGGATAGTGGTTTTAGCCTCACCTTATCCAAGGGTAAAATGCTTTGGATAGATATTTTCAATTTTATATTTATGTTTAGACCATAGGATTTGTATATTATAGAGCTAGAAGACACTTTGATTTGTGTCTAACCCTCTCACCTTTTAGATTAGGCAACTGAGTTGCAGAGATTAGTGACTTGCCCAGTGAAATACAGTTACTAAGTCACAGAACTGATTCAATTACATACCTTTGACTTCAAGTGCAATTTTTCCCCTTAAATCTTACTTTCCCTTCATTTTATAGAAAATATCAGAAGAGAAAGCAGAAATTTGACAATAAAATTTTACAGCAAGTTTCTCTGATAAAGGCTTTGTTTCTCATATAAAGATCTGAGTCAAATTTTATAAAAATAAGAACCATTCTCCTATTGATATGGGATCAAATGATGTGAACAAGGAGTTTTTAGGTAAAGTTATCAAAACTATTTATAGTCATAAAAAGGCTCTAAATCATTATTGATTAGAGAAATGATAATTTAAATAACTCTGAGGCATGACCTCACACATCAGATGAACTAATATGACAGAAAAGGAAAATGACAAGTGTTGTAGGGGATGTGGGAAATTTGGGACACTGATGCACTGTTGGTAGAGTTTTGAACTGATTCAATCATTTTGGAGAGAAATTTGGAATGATGCCCAAATGGCTATAAAATTGTGCATACCCTTTGACCCAGCAATACCACTACCAGGTCTATATCCCTAAGAGATCATAAAAGGAAAAGGGGCCTATATGTACAAAAATATTTATAGCAGTTCTTTTTTTTTGTGGTGGCAAAGAATTGGAAATTGAGGGAATGCCCATCAATTGGCGAATGGCTGAACAAGTTATAGTATATGATTGTGATAGAATTGTGCTATAAGAAATGATGAGCAGGATGCTTCAAGAAAAACTTACATGAACTGATGATGAGTGAAGTGAGTAGAACCAGGAGTACATTGTATACAATAACAGCAATTATATGATGATCAATTGTGAATGACTTAGCTATTCTCAGCAATACAATGATCTAAGACAATTCTGAAGAACTTGTGATGAAAAATGCTATCCGTATCCAGAGAAAGAACTGATGGAGTCTGAACGTAGAGTAAAACATACCTTTTTTTAAACTTTATTTTTTCTTGTTTTGGGGGTAGGAGGGGAAGGGGCTGTGTTTTCTTTTACTACATGACTAATTTAGAAATATATTTTTGCATGACTGTACATGTATAAACTATATCCATTTGCTTGCCATCTCAGGGAGTGGGGAGGGGAGGGAAGGAGAGAATGTGAAAGTCAACATTTTTTTTAAAATGAATGTTTAAAAAGTTTTACATGTAATTGAAAAAAGAAAATATTTTGGAAAAAAAGAAAATAGAAGAGAAAATCAAATCTTCTTGAAAATTAAAGACCATTCTTTGTAGAATAGCAATAACTGATACTTTACTTTGTTGTTCACAGATCTCCTAAGCCAATCTTTATTTTATTTGAGATGTAGTAGAAATAATCCAGTATCTGGAATCAGAAGATTTAGGTTCTAATCCTGTCTCCTAATTACTATCATCTTGTGCAAGACCTCTCTGAGCTTCTGTTTCCTCATATGTAAAATGAGAATAATGATAATTGTCCTGCATACTTCACAGAGTTCTCACCAGGATTAAATAAAATAATGTAACATAATATAAAAGGCCTTCTAGTCATGAATTGTTATATAAATGTAAGTTATTATCACCTTCATCAGTCAACCTATTTTTTCTTCTATATCTACTTACAAGCTTTTAAGCAACACTAAAATTTTCTTCTATTTCTTCTAGTAATTTTGATATCACTCTATAAATTTAAATTTACAAGTTCATGTCTAGAAATATTTTAATTCCCCCCCCCACCAAATACCTGATAACCACATCTTGCTGATTTAATGATGGAATCAATGAAATCCAGCATAATTCATTGTCTGAAATATATAGACTTGTGCTTCAGGTATTATTTACTTGATAGAGACATATTTGGTCACTTTTCAGTTGTGTTCAATGCTATGTAACCCCACTTGGGGTTTTCTTGGCAAATATAATGGAGTGGTTTGATATTTTCTTCTTCAACTCATTTTATAGATGAGGAGTTGAGGCAAACAGGGTTAAGTGATTTGCCAAAGATCACAACTCTAGTAAGTGTTTGAAAGCAGATTTGAACTCAAAAAGATGAGTCTCCCTGACTTCAGCCTTAACTCTCTATCCACTGTAGCATGCAGCAGCCCCTAGGCATATTGGCAATCTTTATTTTTTTTTTAAATCTAAGACCATAGGGGCAGCTAGGTAGTGCAGTGAATAGAGCACTGACCCTGGAGTCAGGAGGACCTGAATTCAAATCCGGCCTCAGACACTTAACATTAGTTGTGTGACCCTGGGCAGGTCACTTAACCCCAATTGCCCTTCCAAAAAACAAACAAAAAAACCCCTAAATCTAAGACCACAAACAATAAGTACAACAATAAAATAGGAAGTAAGAAAGCCAAGCTTCTAAAGAAAATATGTTTTTCTAAAGAAAATAGGTATGCTTAAGTATCTTATTAACTAATCCTTAGCTACTGTGTTTGTTTGTTTTTAACAACACTTTCAACAATTTCCCCTTTATACTCTGGAATGAGAAAAATTGGTTCTTTTCCTTTTCTTGATTTGGTGTCAAAACTCCTTCACTGATGTGGGATATGACCCTGAGTTGGGCATTATATAAACATACTCTTTCCTTCTCTAGCTCCTAGGTCCACAGTGGAAGAACTTCCCCTGGGGAAAAGGAAGACAGAGTCTTCTCTCTGGCACTTTTCTCTAATTTATGTTTTCTCCCCCTCCACAGCAAAAGCAATAACAAAGAAACTATAGTCATGTTGATGTGGCTCAGCTCTTCATGCTTGCAACCTTGGGTAAAGTGGGAGTCAAGTAAACCAATCAAACAAAAGCCATTTCCCCAATGGAATATGAACAGCTGTCAAAAGGAGAATGGCAGATTGTGAAAGAACACTCCAAATAGTTAATAATAAGAGAAATGCAAAGTGAAGTTTCACCTTATACCTAGTAAATTGGCCAAGGTAACAAAAGATGAAAATAGTCGATATTGAAGGGGATGTGGAAAGATAGGCAAATGTATTTTTAGTGGGACTATGAATTGGTACAACCATTCTGGAAAGGAACTTGGAGTTATGCAAAGGGAGTAGTTAAAATTTTCATTCTTTTTGACCCAGAGGTTATGCTGTAAGGCATATATCCCCAGGAAGTCACTGACACCCCCCCCCCAAATAAAAAAAAATCCAGGCACACCAATAGCAGTACTTTTTATGATAGCAAAGAGTTGGAAGCTTATGTTAGTATTCTCAACTGAGAATGGATAAATTAATTATAGTACATGTATGTATTAGAATATGAATGTTCTGCAACAAATAGCAAATATGATGAATACCAAGAAATAAGAAAGCTTATGCTGATGCAAAGTGAAATACTCAGAGCCAGAAGACAAGTGAAAAATAATAACAAAATAAATGGAAAATCATATTTTTTAAAAAATGAATACTGCAAAATTATCAAGCATAAGCTTTGTCCCAAAAGTGAGGTATAGAAAGACCCCCCCCAACTTTGCAGAAGTGATTAGACCATGCTTAAGGAACATTGTATATCTCATATCTTTTGATTTATCAGTTGATTTTTGTTGAATTTTTCCCTCTCATTTCTGTTTATCTCTTTAAAAAAATCTTTTCTATGAGAGAGTGAAGGAGAGAAAAAGGAAGGAAGGAAGGAAGGAAGGAAGGAAGGAAGGAAGGAAGGAA
>NW_027187391.1:60253769-60335030 GCF_028583685.1 Petaurus breviceps papuanus
GAGGGAGGGAGGGAGGGAGGGAGGGAGGGAGGGAAGGGAAGGGAAGGAAGGTAGCTTTAAAAAGAAAATGTCTCCTGAGTTGGTGGGGTCTGGGAGTTGAGGCCAAACTGAGTTTTTCACCCACCCAAACTTTAATATCCACAAAAGCAACTTTTAAAATGCAGGCTAGTTGTAGTAGAAATGGGGCCTCATTCATCAGAAATGTCACATTTGGATGTAAACTTAAAGGGTGGGACAAATGCTGTATAAGTTTATGCCCACTCTCCCCAGAGACTGAGGTTTAAGGGAGAGTGTGCTCCCATGGGGGAAGAAGAAATGCTTATACTTTTTTCCCCCTATCTTCAAACCAAATATCTCTAAAAGCTAATTGATGTTAATTAGTTAATTGGAATTTGGATGCTAGTAACTGGTGGCTAACAGTGGGGGCAGCCTCGATAGAATGTGTCTTCAAGTCAATAACAGTAGACACCCCAACCCCAAGGGACTACCCCTAAAATTATTCTGATAGAACTAGGTCAGAATACTCCTTACATAAGAAAAAAAGGTGAAGTGGGAGCTTTCTTTTTCTCCAAAAAAGTTTATTTATTTATATACTTTACTTTTTTTTAGTTGGATCTAGTGTCTTTTGTTTCTGTTGCACTAAACTTTAAACATAATCACAAAGTTTACAGGTTCGATACATCTCATCTAGTTCTCTTAGTAAGGACTAGAGCATAGGATCAGGTGCAAAGTATAGCAAAATAATTGCTTAGGAATGATTTCTTTTTTTTAAAAAAAGCTGTTTGTAGTTAAAGAATAAAACATTTTAACACATCAAAATAGAAAAGTGTATATGATTTAAAAATAGATTTAAAGTAGTTCCATCACATTTCTTCTAGAAGTCATTGAATGTAATGTTGTCTTTAATATGTTACTTCTCTGTAAGCCTGTATTATCCCAGAATCACAATATCATATTGTTGGCCTTATAATCATGTAGTCTAACTTTTAACCTAAAATATAAATCCTTTCTATGGCATCCCTGACAAGTAGTTAATCAGCCTATTTTTGCCCATTTCCAGTGATGGACACTTATTATTTCATAACATAGCTCGCTCCTGTGTGGGAAAACTGTTAGAAAATTATTCATTATATTGAAAAATAATTGCCTTTTTGTAACCTCTATTACTTACCAACCAACCTCCTTTATGTAGCTACAAGAATGTCTAATCTACCTTAAATATACTGTATCTTCAAATGCTTGAAAACAGTTAAAATACCATCCCCAATTCTTCTTTTTCCAGGCCAAGAATATCTAGTTTCTTCAATAGTCATCATAAGACATAGTTTACCATCCCCTTAATATATATTCTCATTTGATTATTCCCTAGTTTTACATTGTCCATCTAAAAATATGGTGGCCAGAACTAAATACAGTATTCCAAATGTGGACTGACCATTGAAGATTACAGTAGTACTATTCCTGTCCTTGTTCTGGACTCAAATACCCAAACGAGCCTATACCTTCATTGATAATGAAAGTTTCCTCCAATAAGGCGGCAGTCCTTTTTCATAAGATTTTTAAAAAAAAAGCCATTTGTATTCCAACCTAGTGCTGTCTTTGGCAGCCATCTCTCTAAAACTGGGAGCACAGTAAGATTATTCTTTTTATCATGTTCCAACACTACAAAGTTTCCCCCAAAATACGTAAGTCAATGTAGACTATGAATAATATAATTTAGGACTCTAGATGCCTTTAATGCCACCCTAAGGCACCCATAGGAATGAACTATAAGTGTTTCCAAAGAGGCTTCCAAAGGGGCTCTTCTGCTAAGAAAAAAATGTCCACAAAACCATGTGGTAACTGAAGGTTTATTTTTTTTTCTTATAGTTCTTTAGGTTAGTTACCAGCTTGTAACTTTTTTGGCCACCCAGTTGGAAGTATGTGAACAAGATCTCCTTGGGGCAATAAACCTTCTTCTCTTCGGCATTATTTCAAAAAAATATAAGTGCATCTAAAATGAAATTTAAAGAATTTTTCTTAAGTGCCTTTCCCAGCTACTTGTTCAAATTGAGCTTGTGATAATTATTTTAAAGCTGTTTCAGAGAAATTCTAAGGGACCAAAATTGGCAGTATAAAAAAAAATTGCCAGTCACATATTGCTTCTGTTCATTTAACTATAATTACTTCAAAATTTGAGAATCCATTATTTTATTTGTTTGTTCCATTCACTGATATAGATTGTAATCCCTTCCTTATTTGGTGGCTTAAAGAGTTACCAGGGCTTGAATAAATAAATAAAAGAATGAATGAATACATACATAAACAATATGTAAATAAACAAATAAATAAACAAATGAGCAAACAAATAGATGAATAAATGAATGAATGAATAAATACCTAAATAAATAAATAGAACCATCCACCAGCCAGCCCTCTGTTTATGAGCTTCTCTGAATTTATCTAGGTTGCTAAGACAGCCCATACTTAAAGCCTTTCCAGCTTGATTAGATATAAGATAGATTGAGTGTGAATGTGAGACAGTCTTAGAGATGTCCAGTCCAACCTTCTCATTTAATAGCTAACAGGCTGAGAGAGGCTGATTTGTTCAAAACTATATATACAGGATCCACCAGAACTTGTGTTTCCTTGACACAGTCTTCGGGAACCTAGGGTTACCTCCACAGATGAAACTCCACCAGATACATAATGCACATTCTTTCTGTAGTGATTTTAATTATCCTTTAGATTTAAACTAAGGACCTAATCATTAGTTAGTGTTACATAACAATAAAAGCCTCTAAGTCAGGAAGAGATAGGTCCTGTCAGTCCATATATTGGTTATATGACTCTGGGCAAGTCACTTTTCAGGGTAGCAGGCAACCTTTAAAACACCAGGACTGATCTGCTTTGGAGAAATGAATATCCTCTTTAGGAGTTCCCTATACCAATGAAACCACAGGTTCAATATTTTTTAAAAAAGGATTTTATCCCTGTGTTTAAAGTTTTTTTAATAGCCGAACCTTCATAAGATGCAATTTAAGTAGCATAGGCTCATAGTACCATAGTTCTAGAGCTAGATGGTACTCCAGAGTTGACCTAGTCCAACCTCATTTGACAGATGAGGAAATAGGCCTAGAGAGATAAAGTCTCTTGCCTGAGTTCCCACAGATCAAAGGTAGGATTCAAACCTTGTTCCTGTGACTCCAGAAATGGACTTCTTTCTACTGTACTATGCTTTAGCAGATGATTAATGGAAAGATAAAATAAAATGTGAAAACCTTTTGACTATCAGAGCTGATTTGACTTTCTCTTTCCAATTCTGTCCTCAAATGTCTAGAGATGTTTCCAGAAGTTCTCTTGCAGTTGTGGAGGAAGAACTACAATGTACTAAGCCCATTTTTCACTTGTGGAAATGAACTTCTTGATACAGCTGTGTTAGTGACTCTTCATGATCCCCACCTTAAAGCTGATATAGAATAGCATTTCAACCAAAAGTGGGCGAAGAGGGAGAATCAGTTTTGACCACAGAAACTCAGAATTCAAAGACTTATTATCCCTCTATATGAATAATAACTCAAAAAAGAAAAGAAAAACTCAGAAAAATTCAGCTCAGAACTGACCAAACATCAAATTAAATTCAGATCTCTGGGTATTTCCACTAATTAGTAATTAGTTTATCCTAACTGGAAGGCTTTAGCATTTAATGACCCTATTTCTTTAGCTGCTTGATTCTCTTTAGGTTGTCAGGTCCTGGGGCAGCCACTCACTCACTCACAGTGCTTTCCACTTTCTCCTTCCACATTGCTGGTTCAGCAATCTGGCTCAAGCTTATGTGCCCTTTTGCTCTTTGGAAAGAATTTACTCTTTGCCATTCTGGTAATGGATACTGTCCTTTCCCTTTCTACTTTATTCTCCTTAAGGTTTAAGCAGAGTGGTCAAAGGGTTTTCTTTTTATAGCTGTTAGGTTTTCCATGTTCTGCCTGGATTTCTTCGATGAAGGAATTCTGCTTATGCAGACTATCTTAATTTCATTTTCTTTTTAAAAACATTTTTCACTGATGACACAATCTTTTTCTACCATATAACCACACTGAGAGCTTCTCAGTGTAAAATCTGCACATGTTTCCTAATATAATTTGTTAGCCAATTCTAAGACTAGGTGATTTATCTATCATTTTATTTATGTATCTACCTATCTATTCACTGATTTATTTATTCACTGATTTGTTTGTGATCTATCTTTTCATTTATCTATTTGAGTAGTGTTGCTTACTAGAAAGCCACTGTTACTCATTTATTAATTCCTCCTTTTTTATTGTCTAAGAAGTCAGATTTACAAGAGCTGATGAGACCTCTTAATTTTTACCAACATCATATAATATATACATGCATACATATAATATATATACATACTGATATGCACTAAAATTCATATGTGTATAAGCACACATATACATAAAACTACATATACACGTGTGCGTGTATCATATACATGTGCACATGGCATACGCTTATACATATGGGCAAATGTATGCATATATATGTAACTGGCCATACCTATGCATATATTTACATACATATGGGTACATGTGTACATATGTGGGCAGGGAGAGAGGAGACAGAGAGAAGCATTCACATTTTTGGGCTCTACCCTTGATGTTTTGAATGGGAAACAGGACAGCAGTGGTGCTAAATGCTTAGCAGTGATAGCTTTTTTTTTTTTTATTGCAGACAACCAAAATCCTATTGATATCCCCAAACCAATACTCTTCCTGACATTTGTGTATTACTTTTTACCTTCTTCCTCCATCTACTGACTGGCAGCTGTATACGGATATCTAGGTTATATATCTATATGTAAATGATAGAGTCATAGAATACTTTTAATAACTTCTTGAATCTCTGAATTTGTCATTGTGGGTACCTCCTTCACTGAGAAGATAGCAATCCTTCATTGCATTAGTATATCATCTTAGAGACAACCTCTGCCTGAAAAATTCATCACTTGGCAGTCAATCTGGTTATGAGTCTTGGACTTATCTTTTTCCTAAGATAACATATATACAGCCTATCATTTGGTATATGTGCTCCAATTAAATTTAAGGGATATTTATTAAGTACCTCCTCTGTACAGAGTAAGAAGCAGCAAGATATGGTGGATAGAGTTGGCTTTGGAATCAGGGGGACCTGGGTTCAAGTCCCACAGCTGCCACATACTAGCTGTTGGAACCATGGAAAAATCATGTCACTTCTCTTTTTCAATTAATAAATGAAAATAAAGACATCTCTTTAAGATGATAAGTTAAGGAGCAGCTTTGGTACAGGTAGTTTCCTTACTGCAAGCCCCTTCCATCAATAAATTCACAGGTTCCATTAAAAGAAAAAAGAAAATGGTGCAAGATAATATAGTTTGAAGGACCTGCCAGAACTTGTATTCTTCAGCCATAGGTTCTGGGAACCCAGGATCACCTCTTTGACATTATAAGTCACTAGAGTCAAACTATATTGGAGCCTATATCCAGGTACTTGATAAATGTGTGTTGATTAATTCCGGCTGTATTTACAGAAACTTCTTGACTTAGAGCATTTTATTGAAGTGATAACTATTCTATCAATAGGTCAATTATTGACTAGCTAGTAATTGGTCAATTCAAAACAGTAAAGCTGGTTTGGGTGAGTATATGGGTTCAAAACATTAACAAATTATGGTATTGTTTGAATAGGTGGTGTTATTCATTTACTTCTTCTTTTTCCCTACTCCAGATACATAAGCCAGGTTATATACTCTCTAAGCTACACAACCTTCTCCTAAGCTTATTCTTTGCAATGAACACAGCCTCCTGCTCTCTGAAGACTGCAGCCAAAGCCATTCTCTTCACCTGCTTAATTCAACCATATTATACCTTGCTTGTATATTGAACTGATTCTCCATCATTTTTTTGCATCAAGGCCATTCTTGTCATTTTCTATTTGAGGGCTCTTTGCCAACCTTCTCTTAACTGTTCAATTACACATGTCTTTCTTATTCCTAATAACACCTTTTGAGCCTGACAACATGATACCACTCAGAACTATTTTGGACAGGTTTTCACAATCTCAACTTGGTATGTCAGCTCCCTAGAATTGGAATTTGTTCCCCTTTCCTCAAACTATTTAATAATAATAACAATAATAACAATTCACCTTAATACAGCACTTTAATATATTCAAAACACTTTAAGTACATTACCTCATTGGAACCTTAGAAAAACACTGTGACAACATTTTCATAGGTATTTTTAACTTTGTTTTATAGATTAGAAAACTAAGGCTTAGGGTGACTGTTGTGGGAATGGGATTTTGAGATCTTCCCTGCCCCTATGCCCTTTGATAGGCTTAAGAGACTCTGAGAACCTTCCTTGATTTGAAAATATACTCTGCCCCCTAATAAGCTGAATTTGGTCACATGGAGCCTGTGGCAGAGGTTGGTTTTCAGGAATGCCCACACCTTGGTGCTATGTGACTGGGCAGTGGGACAAGAGGGTTGTGACATTCTCTGAGCCAGGAGAAGGCTATATTACCTCTGATATTAGATTTTGTTTTGGGGGCTCACTTTGAGAAGAATTATGTGATTTGACCAGATGAGACCCTGGGCAGTCGTTGAGCCCCCTGGCTTTGAAAGCCCAGATGTTGGTGCTTCTCTCTGGTAACTGTGACTAGGTATGGATGTAATGGTCAAACAGTTGGAAGCCTGTCTGCTGGATTGTTTCTCTGTCTGCTTGTAACTTCTGTCTGTATACTCTGAAGTTCAGGATGCTGACTTTTTCTCCTGAACTAGATACATGATATGTTTGATTGATTAAAGCAAGATTGTTAACCCATTTTGAGTTGCTTTCCTTTAGAAAAGCAGATCTAAGAACCCATGTTGGCAGCTACCCTGAGTATGCTAGAGTGCTTGCTGCTATGGTGACTTGTGGTCACATATCTAGTAAGTATAGGAGATTGTATTTGAACCTAGATCTTCCTGACTCCAAGGCTAATTCATTAGCCACAATTACACATTGTCCCTCAAAAATAAGCACTATCCAAATTTACACATATGTTATATGACTAATGACAATACAATTTCTCCCAAAAATTGGCACAGAATACTTTTCTATGTAACTTGTAAATAGATCAGAAAAATCAGAATAAAAATTTTGTTTGGCCTGAAAAATGTATGTAACCCAATTTTCCTCTATCACATGAGGGGATTAGGATGCTCTAAGACTGGGTAGGGCAGAACCAAGAACAGTGAGTGGAGGTTATAGAGTCATGGATTGAGGTTTTATCAGAAAAGAAACTTCCTAGCCATTTAAGATATCCCAAAGTAGAATAGGATACCCTGGGAGTCAATGGAATTTCTCCTTATTTAAGATCCTTCAAGAAAAGTCTGGTTGAGCATTTGCTGAATATGTTGTAGAAGATATATTCTTTTGGGGGCGTAGATTGAATTAGATGTCACTCTGGTATTTTGTGTTTTTTTTTTCTTCTCCATTTCCTACTAAGGCAGTAATGGATACAGATGGGAAGCAAATGTTTGGAATCCCAAGGGTGGTATTTAGAAGTTACTGGAGCTGGTGTATAAGACTTGCGGGTTGAGAAATAGCCTTATGAGTTGTGAACATGTGGTGAGAAAGATGTCAGAAACCATGACTGTAGAACTTGTGTGATTTGTAAAAAGTAGGGAGGGAGTAAAATAAATATAATGATAGTGGTTGTAAGTTTGGTATTAACTGGTGAGTAAGAGTTAGTATATGCTAGCGTGAGTTTAGAGGCAGCTAGGTGGTTCAGTGGATAGAGTGCTGAGCTCTTAGTCAAGAAGACCTCAGTTCAAATGTGGCCTCGGATACTATTTGGGTGACCCTGGGCACATCATTTGACCTCTGTTTGCCTTAACCTACTGGAGAACCACTCCAGTATTCTTGCCAAGAAAACCTCATAGATAATATAGCCCACAAAGTCGCAAAGTGTTGAGCATAACTAAACAACAAAAATACCAACAACTGTGAGTTTGGGAGTTTTGGCAATAGGTTTGGGACTTGGAGAGCAGGGAGTAACTTAAGGGAGGATATGAGTGTGGTTGAAGACTGACAGCTTGAATAGCTATTGTGTTTTTTGTTAGCACACCAAGAAGGGAAGAAGGCTGTTGTCTTGGTCTTCTGCTACTTCTTTAACTCCTGTGCATGCACAATGAATTCTCGTGTGGAGTAAGCTTTTTGTACTGGCCAGAATAAAGCACAAACCCCAAGTACTGGTGTTAGTTTGGGCTGAAGTGTGCATGTATATGTGTGATGTTAAATGAGATAATGTTTGTGAAATGCTTAGCACAATACATAAGAAATGCTTGTTCCTTTTCCTAATGCAGGTTAAAACATGGGATATGAGCTTGGAAGCCCAGAGAATGGTGACCTTAACCTCTTTGCTTAGCTTTTGTGCTTATTCAGATTAATTTGCATCCAAGACAAAGACAGTATTAGGACAACAAAAGGCTTTGTAGTTCAAATCTCTACATAGCTCCTGTGACTCTCATGGAATTTCTTTGGCATAACCCTTAGAATTAGGTTTTGATGACAGAGACAACTCATAAAGAATTAAATAGGAGACACACACACACACACACACACACACACACACACAAGGAATTTCTAGCTGTAAGTCAGATAAGTGCCTGGGACAATGGACTTATCACCTATCTTGGACTTATTATCTATCAACCCTAAGTAGCAAAAGAAAAGACACAATTTCAGCCCGAGGGAGTTCTGCCTCATTTTGTTCAACTGTCATTAGCTGGGGTTGAACTTGGCTATGGACTAAACGTCTACCATCCTGCTCTTATCAGGGAAAGGTTCTCTAGATGCTGCCCTTGAACAGGACCCAAGATGGGCAACAGATGGCCCTGAAGAAATGAAGCTAAGAAACTGGTAGTAGAGAGAAGTTCCAAAACTTCAAGGCCAGTGGAGATAATCATCAGAGACAATGAAACACCTAGCAGATAGCAGAGATAACATACCCAGCAGATACAGAGAAATGTGTCCAAGAGAGCATAGCAAAGAAGACTATCATAGTATCTTCTGAATACATTGGCAGCCCTACAGCATTGGAGGTTTGAGTTGCTCTACCCACAAGAGTGCCCTAAACCATGTGTGTTCCATTTCTGTGTACTTTCCAAATATGTTCCCTGATAATAGATGGATAGCAAATGTATGCAGTCTGACATCACTGATGTGGTGACCTGTGGTATAGAGTACTCTTTGTGTGAAGGGAAAGGCTTCTTTCTTATAATTTTTTTTTCGTATGTAGTATGATTAAGTAACCTTTATTTTGAATGTTTGTTTGACTGGTAAAAGTAAATGCATTTTATGGACTTGTGAGTTATTTCTATGAGTGTCTTATGCCCCTTGAGGGAGCTCATATATGAGAAGAGGTGACTTAAGGGATATGTACTTTCAAAGATAAGAAGAGGCACTGTATCTTCTCACTCTTTGAAGAGAGTGGCCGTCATTTTTAAACTAGCTTCAATTTCAATATAAATATAAACTATGCTGTCTGGAAACACCATAAACTTATGTTGTTGTTCAGTCATGTCCTACTCTACATGATCCCATAAACTTTTGTCCATGGGGCTTTCTCATTAAAGCTACTGGAGTGGTTTGCTATTTTCTTCTCCAATGTGTGCCCATTTTACAGATGAGGAACTGAGGAAAATCAGGGTTAAATGTTTTGTTAAAGGTCACACAACTAGTAAGTGTCTAAGGCTGGATTCAAACTCACATCTTTCTGACTCCAGCCCTGGCATTCTATCTACTGTACCACCTAACTCTCCCTAAATTTATATTAAGTAATCTCAACTGTGCCCTCACTGCATCAAGGCAATCCTTTTATACCTCCTTATCTGACTTAACTATCCGACTCACCACAACAGCATTTCCATATTTTTTTTATTCCCTCTCATACTACCAGTGTCTTCTCTTTCCAGTCCCTTAGCTGAGAAACTTACTTCATATTTCACTAAAAAATTCAGGACATTTATACCAAAATCTCCCTCTTTACTCTGTTCCTCATTTCATATTTCCCAGATGCCATTTGCCACTATCTCTTCCTTCACTACTGTTTCACATGGGGATGAAGTCCTTCTCCTTGCCAAGGTAAAAACTCCCCTACATGGATAAGTGATGCCATTCTATCCCATTTTCACAGTAGATTGCCCCTCTATCATTCCCACTCTCTCACTTATCTTTAATCTTTCCCTTTCTACTGGCTGTTTTCCTACTATCTACAAACATACCCATGTCTCCCCCATTCTAAAAACAAAACAAAAAAACTGCACTTCACCCATCCATACCTACACGCTATCATCCTATATCTGTACTCATTTTTGTGGCTAAATTCCTTTAGATTATTCTCTATGACTGATGCCTTCATTCTCTTTCCTTTTTCTTCCTTCTCATTCTCCACAGATTTATTTGACTCCAATATTCAACTGAACCTGCTCTTTCCAGAGTTACCAATAATTTCTTAATTACCAATTAATTAATGGCCTTTTCTCAATCTCCATCCTTTTTTATTTCTCTGTAGGCTATGAAACGGTTAATAACATTCTTGATACTTTCTTCTCTCTAGCTTTTCATGACACTACTTTATGCCAGTCCTTGTCCTACCCATCTTACAGCCGACTCATTTTCAATCTTTTGTTGAATCTTTATCAAGGTCACATTTGCTAACCATGGATATCCTATTGGACCCTTTCCTGGGTCCTCTTGACTTTTCTCCCTATATTATTTTATTCGCTAACATCATTAGCTCCCATAGATTTGATTATCAGCTCTATGCTGATTCTCAAACTACTTATGTAGTCTTAAACTCTCTGCTGACCTAAAATCTCACATCTTCAACTACCTATTAGACGTCTCAAACTGTGTGTGCTATAGACATCTTATACTCATCATGTACAAAACCAAACTCATTATCTTTTTCCCCAAACACTTTGCTCTTCCTAAATTCCTTATTACTCTTAAGGATCTAATCATCCAGGCTTACAACCTTGAGTCCCTTCTCATATTTCCCATATCCAGAGTTATTTCAATTCCTTTTGATTTTCTCTTCGTAACATCTTTCACATGCACTCCTTTATCTCCTCTGACACTGCCACCATCCTGGTGCAGTCATTCATCACCTCATTATTGTGACAGCCTGATGACTTGTCTCCCTGCCACAAGTCTCTCCCCACTATAATCCATCCACCATTCAGCTGTCAAAATGGTCTTCCTAAAGTGCAGCCTTGATTTTGACTCTCCCCAACCCATTCAGTCAGCTCCAGCGGTTCCCTCTTACCTCCAGGATCCAAATATAAAATCCTTTGCTTGGCCTTTACAGTTTTTCAAGGCCTGTTCCCTACATGCTACCTTTACAAACTTCTTACTCCTTACTTACCCTATGTATTTTGCGACATTGGTCTTGTTTCTTGTCCATGAATATGATGCTCATGAATATGATGTCTCTAGCCCTTCTTGCTGGCTGTCCCTCTGGTCTAGAATTCTCTCTCTCTTCACATCGACCTCCTGACTTTCCTGACTTCCTTCAAGTCTCAGTGACTTTGGGCAACTCTGCCTCACCTAAACCCAATTCATGCACAAGTCAAGACATCATCCATCATGCACTACTTTACACGAACATCATGATGTCATTGGTCCTCTTTGAAAAAGGATGAACAACAAGAAGTTCTAGCTAAAATTTTACCTTTTGCAAGAAACCTTTCCTGATCTCCCTTAATTCTATTATTTTTTTCTCTGTTGAATATCTCCAGTTTATCTTGTCTGAATATGCTTTGTATGTTGCTTCCCCATTAGACTGTGAACTCCTCAAGAGGAAAGGAGTGCTTTTTGCCTTTCTTTGTACCCCTAGCATTTAGCATGGTACCTGGTAGGTTCTTAACAAATGTTTACTGCCTGCCTGTCTTTAAATTAAGCATTATTTCCCTTCACTCTGTCCTCATGATAAAAAAAGAGTTGTAAGATTTTGCCAACCTATATATGAGAATTGCAATTATTAACCTCATCTTTGTTGTATTAAATACTGTTACTTGATACCTAGTAATAGCTTGTGAACAAGCTCTTGCTTTTTACTTTTTTCGTCTTAGTCTATAAATACTAGCTGGAAATTGCCTGCAATCAGAGCTTACTTAACTGACAGAGATTTTCTTTATGAAACAACTTCCCTCTCCCTTCTGTGCCTTGTGATATGAATAATTTTTTTGCCCAATTTGGTTCCCAAGACTGTGAGTCATGTGGTTTTCCTATAACACCACCAATATGGAATGTACTAAGATGAAAGGCTATAATATCAGATTCTTTCCAATATAACAATCTGAATTACAGACTTCTGAACTCCCTCTTGTGTTCTTTTGCAGATGGGTCTTATTGGAGTGGGATACGAGGAGTCACCAGGGAAGATGAGTGATGTGATAGTTTACCAGTAACATCAAAGAGCTGATTTCCTAGATGCTACCATCTTGGATGAAATGATGGTGTTTGGTGAAGAAATTAAGGACTAATTCAGGAAACTCAGACCTTATTGCTAAGCTCTTAGTTATAGAAGAGCTGTATCCAAGCAACACTGATTCTCAGAAAAAGCAAGAGAGACACTGGACTTTTCATATTTTTGCCTGAGCAAAAAAGATTATCTTTGTGATTGGCAGGTTGGGAATAGCCATACTTCATTAAATGGTGTCCTTAGCAAGTCTCAGTGTATCTTGACTTTCATATCACAGATGCTAAAAAAAAGAAGCTTGTCAAATCTCATTTAATTTACTATTTTGTCCTAATTAAAAAGCACTATTATTTGATTGCTTAGTGTATGGTTCCTGTCTGACATCTGGATAGAGAATGCAACTGAATGGGGACTTTTGCTGAATTGTTAGATCCCACATTAAAACCTGAAAAGCAACATGGCTTCAGAATTGAGAGAGATGCCTGTTATACAAATGTTTGTAAGACTACTTATTGAGGGGTGGCATATTGAGTAGTTCTTGGAAGTAATCTCATTCCTACCTAGTCACTGACTGTTTCACATGCCTGGACTGCACTCCCCCGCTTTACTCCTGCCTCATAGAATCTCTTTTTATCCCTTCAAGATGCAGCTCAAGCACCATGATGCCTTTCTTGATCCCCCCTGCAACTGCTAACTTCTGAACTAACTCAAATTTAACTACTTCTAATATATTTATTCATCTTAATTTATGATATTATATATACATATAAATGTTTTATATGTACTTATTTCCCTCATTATAATGTATATTTCTTGTAAGTAGGTGTTATTTCATTCTTTATACATATATTCCTAATGTCTAGCACAGTGCCTGGCACATAATAGAAACGTAAGCAATCTGTTGATTGACTAATAGCATGAAAGAATCGATGATTTCATTATGCAAAATACATTGTCACTCCCACTTTTCTCTCTCTCTTAATCATATATGGCATATAATAAAGTATACAGTATTATACTATATTTCTGTGATTAAAAGTTATATAAATTATAAGGAAAATTATAAAATTATACTTACCAAATATTATATATAGAACAACTAGGTTGCACCGTGGATAGAGTGTTTGCCCTGGAGTCAGTTCAAATTCATTACCAAACACTTACTAGCTGTATGACCCTGGGCAAGTCACTTAACCCTGTTTGCCTCAGTTCCTCTGTATCTGTATTATCATCTATACAATGAGCTGGAGAAGAAAACAGCAAACCACCCCTGTATCTTTAGGAAGAAAAGCCCAAATGGTGTCATGGAGAGTCAGACATAATTGAAAACTCAGAAACAATAAAATAAACATTATATATGATTAAAGTGCTCATAGTTCTAGAATCTGTTGTGATTTATAAGGAGCTCCCTTCACAAAAACTCTGTCAGGTCTCTCTCTCACACAAACACACACACACACACACACACACACACATGCTTAAAATCACACACTCAGAGTTGGGAAGGAACTTATATATCACCTAATTTAAGCCATACCATCTCTAATATTCTCAACAAATGGACAACTAACCTCTGTTTAAATACTTCCAGTACTGAGAACCTACTAACCCCTGAAACCATACGTTCTATTTTGTGAAAGCTCTGTTAGAGGTTTATACTTATAATGTATTAAAATATGACTCTCCAATTTTCACCCAGTATTCCTAATTCTGTTGCTCTGATCCAAACAAAAACAATTCTTTTTCCTCTTCACCACGACAGTTCTTCAAATGTTTGAACATATTTTGTTCACCTAAGTTTCTCTTCTCCATATTAAAAGCTTGCAGTTCCTCCAAATGATCCTTGTTTGGAATGGTTTCCAGTCTTTTGCCCATGCCCAGCACCCTTCTCTGGATGCCCTTCAATTTGTCAAGGTCCTTCCTAAAATGTACACTGAGAACTGAACACAGTACTCCACACATACTCTGACAAGGTTAGAGAACAGCAGGCTCAGAGCCTCTCTTATGTGGAAAATGATGATTTTTAATGTAACCTTAAGGTCATGTTGTCTTTTTTAGACTATTTCACACTATTTTAAAATATTGAAGAATTAAAATTATGAGTCACCCAAAAGGCGTTTGGAAAAGCACATTATGAGTATGAATAGGCAACAGCATATTATCAACAAAGAACTTCAGAGATGTCCAATTGAAAGAGATGGTGGGCAGATCCCATGGTGACATCAAGGGTTAATTTATAGATAGACTGAATATCCCATTGCTATCCACACAATATCATGAGAGCTAGAGGAAGACTTCCAACAGAATGGTTTAATCCTCTGGGAAGAATTTATGAAATGAATTGGACAAGGATATCACATAGGACATGAATAGGTTGTAGTCAGCATCATTGGAGGGAATACCACATTGCTGCAGTCACAAATCCATTGAAACACTGTGTTGCCCTATTGATTCATAATGATCATGTATATCTTTCTCCTATGACCAAAAGTTATTTAGTCCAATTTCCTACAGTCTGTATTTCTGCAATAAGAATTATTGTCTTTATTTTATACACAGGAAAACACTGACTTATAGGGGTGGAATAATTTGCCTACTGTCACATAGCTGATATGTGTCAGTGTTGACTAGAACCCATACCCTCTGACTCCAGGTAGTCACTTTCCGTGACAATAATAGGATCTTACTAGGCACACCTGCCCATCATACATGTAAATAACTATAGTCAATGTTCAGACTGGGGGGATGGGAAAAACACCTGAACTGTCTCTTGAGGGCTTATGCAGCTATTCAGGTGTTTTAACAGCTGAAATGTTTACCTATGTTTTTTTATGAGCCGGTATCTCCAGCCTGAAGGATTAATTCTACAGCATTGTGCTACCTCATGAGATAAAGGTAAAGGAAAAGGGGGAGACAACATCAAAGTCCCTTGATGGTTGTTTCTGCATTACCTACTGATGCTCTGGGTCATTTCAGTGCTGGAGTGGTTCTGAGTAGCTGGAGCTTGCAGGGACTACATTTATCACTTTAGTTCACCCTTCACAGCACTGAATTTTGTCACCTAGAGGAGCATCTTTAAGCAGTCATAATACACAGAGAAATACATAACAAGCTTCAGCAAGAACCAGTGAGTATAGTCATATTTCTCCTCTGAGGAGCATTATTTGTCATATTTTAGCAAGATAGTTTTATTGAGACAACCCTAGGAAGTAATAAATTATATTTAGCCATAGTTTCCTTTATTTCTAGCCTCATATGTAGAAATGATCACTAAAAATCACCAATCATTAAAAGGCAATGTAGCGTTAGAGGACAGGCCTCAGAATCAGGAAGACCTGTGTTCAAGTACCCTCTGATACACACTGGATGTTAGACCCTGGTCAAGTCAGTTAACCTCCATTTCTCCAGGCAGTTTTCTAACATTGTGAATTTCAGAATAGTTGTTTATTTTCATTGGTACAGGGAGTTTCCTACATGAGGCAAATCACAGGCCAGACCCTCCTGCCACCTCAAACCTGCAAACAATTAAGAATGAATAAATAAACAAACAAATAATAGATCAATGAATAAGTAAATATAGCTAGTTAGCTAGGTGATAGAGAGATAGATAGAGTGACTATACCTACTTGTCAGTAAGGGAGATTTCACAAGGTCACATATTTACAATTGCAATGGATTTTAGAGGTTCAACCCTTTCATTTTAAAGATAATGAAACTAGGGCTCAGAAATATTACGTGACTTGCCTGAGGTGGCACAGAGACTAATGTAACAAGGCTTATCTCTCTTCCTTAAACTCTCATGCTTGCTTTTGACTATTTGTGTTTCTGTAGCTATATCATATTCTCCAAAAGTAATAAGAATGAAGAATTTTGTATTTTTAAAATCCTCGGTGAGGGAAAACACAGTAACAGGACCTTTTGGCCTAGTGGGCATGTCAGTCATCAGACAATAATTCCATCAGGGTACCCAGAGAAAATGAGTTTCTTTCCTACTACTGTCTGTTTCTTCTTTCTCACAGTTGGCAATTTAGTCATATATTTTATCTGCAATAGAGGTGAGGACCTCCTTATTGTTTTCCCTAGTCTCATTCAGTTTTAAATTTAATGTATTTGTATTGCTTTTGATGTGGAAATTGTTTTTTTTTTCTTTTAAAAAAACTTGCTCATTAAGGTTAGAATTCCTATTAACTCAGAAAACCCTATGTTTCCCTTCTTCTGACTTTCCATCATCACAAATTAAAACCATGAAATGTTTAACTACCCCTGACAACAATAAACAATTTTGTAAAATAGGCTTAAAAAATCCTCATTTGCTTTCAAAATAAAGTTTGGCCTAGTAACATGAAAGCTAGATGAAAAAAAATTAGAGCAATTCAGAAATCCTTAACTTATTCCTAATGCAAAGATTTTTAAAGTGAACTTATTCATGCAATCATCCATTTCTGTTTTGCAATTTAGAATATCAAATGTGCTCCTATTACTGTGGGAAACATTTTGGTTAATTTTGGCTGAACTTTGTTTATTTTCATTCACTGAATACCAGATTTACTTCATGAAAGATACTGTGATAAAGTGGAAAAGATATTGGATTTGAAGTCAGAAGACTCGGGTTCAAATCCTAGCTGTTCTTCTTTCTTCCTGTATGATCTTCAGTGTTATTCAACCCTTTAAGCCTCAGATAACTCCTGTAAAATGAGGCAATTGGACTAGATGTTTTCTAAGGTCTCTTCCAACTTTATGATCTATGGTCCTATCATTAAACAAGAAAATAATAGAGGAAATATATTTAAAAGGAACCTGTGTATGGGAAACAAGGATACCGAAACTAGTAACTTTGGGGTTCTCTTCACCTCCCACCAAGTAACAGAAGGGAAAATTCTGAACACTTTCCTCATCTTCTCCACATCAATGTTTTTCTTAATCTGGGCCTTTGGAATGAAGGGTACCCTAATGCCTTGGAAGAGAAATAGGACCTATAAGAAAATTGGAACTGGACAAAAATAATTTGACTAAAATTGAGTCTTGTAATGTCTTTCACTTAATAGCAAGTTTCCTTCACGGACTAAGTCCTACTAGTTTTCTGTTGTTCAGTCATTTCATTTTGTCTGACTCTTTGTGACCCCATTTTGGAGTTTTTCTTTGAATGGTGTGCCATTTCCTTCTCCAACTCATTTTACAGATGAGGAAATTGAGGCAAACAAGGTTAAGTTGCCCAGGTCCCAAAGCTAGTGTCTGTGGCTGGATTTGAACTTGGGGCTTCCTGAGTCTACTCCATCTACTCTCATACTCTAAGATACTATTATTCATAATAACTATACAATAATTAATTCTACCCAGTTGTTTAGCTGTAGTCCTTTATATTCCTATTTGTTGACATCAGAATAAGAACTGGAAAGAATCTTGGAGACCATTCAGTCTAACATCTTTATTTTACAAATTAGGGAGCCAAGTGACAAGATTTGTCCAAGGTCTCACAGGTAGTAATTGGTAAAGGAAGGATTTGAATCTGGGTCCTCTGATTTGAAATTTCTTTCTCTCTCTCTCTTTTTTTTTTTTTTTTACCACACTGCTTTTCCTATGCCAGACTCTGAAACATTACTGTTGAATGACAGCTTTTACATTTATATTTTCTTTGATAGGATTTATGTTTTCCAAAAAAAGTGAAGGTAGGTGGGAAGAGAGTGTCCTGAGTAAGACAATCATGTTGTGCTTTTATGTCCTTATGCCTAACCTTTGAGTTCTAATGAAGTTTCTTCCCTTAAAATAAAACAGAACAGAATAGGACCAAACACCCAGAAAAGTTAAGAATCCCTGGATATATATATGTATGTGTGTAATAAAAAAAAGAATCCCTGGATCTAGATAGATATCAGGGGGTCTAGCGCCCTGGCTCAAGGGGAGATATTATAAGGAATAGTACCATATGTAAGTTCCCTGTAGGAAAACCTGTCCCTTTTTCAAAAAATGTTTTCTTCTTGGCATTTGTTCTGACAAGATTAATTTCATTAACCATTGTTCCCTTAGCTAGGGCACTGATGTCTGAACCACAATAGAGTAGTTACCCAAAGTACTAGAGCACGGTAACCCAGGCTTTTTCCTAGGCTCCATGTTTGTTCATCTTACAGATTGTTAGCTCCATGTAGTGAATCACAGAGAACACTGACATGCATTCAATTAGTTGCTTACCTCAAAGGCATCAATCTGTAGATTCATACATCCATTACCTCCCCTGGCAATACCTTTTACTCAGGCTGACTGCTATTTCTGAGAAAGCAAAAATTTAAGCTAACCGATAGCATAGGGTTTTTTCTTGATGACATAGTTGATTTCCAAGATTTACTTTCAAGCAAGGGCCAGTATTCATGAAACTAGGGAAGAGAGGTTTTGTGGACTTGACCCACATGCTGAATTCATTTTATAAACTACTTTGCTAAAGTCTAATGACCCTCAAGTTTAAATGGTAGCAGAATGCACCAAGAAGGTATGGAAGAGAGATCTGACTTTTTATCTCTTGGAATATCAATACCCTTTTCATAGATTCATAGAATCCCAGAGGTAGAAGACTTTTTTCTTTGGAGGGGGGAGGCAAGGCAATTGGGGTTAAGTGACTTGCCCAAGGTCACACAGGTAGTTAAGTGTCAATTGTCTGAGGCTAGATTTGAACTCAGTTCCTACTGACTTTAGGACCAGTGCTTTATTCAATCCACCACCTAGCTGCCCGGACATTTTTTTAAATCTAATCCACCTTCATATCAGATACAAGATTCTTCTCTGCAGTACCCCTGACAAGGGATTTAGTATGTCAGTCAGACAACAAACATTTATTAAGCACCTACTATGTGTCAGGCACTGTACTAAATGCTGGGGACACAAAAAGAAGCAAAAGTTCCAGCCCAAATTGGAAATCCTGAAAATCAGAAGAGAGATTAATTAAATTGAAAGTAAGAAAATCAATGAACCAATAAATAAAACTAGAAGCTGGTTTTATGAAAACAAACAAACAATAGATAAACCCTCCCTTAATTTGATTTAAAAAGGGAAAAAAGTAAAATTAACAGCATCAAAAATGAAAAGAGTGAATTCACCACCAATGAAGAGGAAATTAAAGCAATAATTTGGTACTATTTTGTGCAATTATTTGCCAATATACCTGACAATCTAAGTGAAATGGATGAATATTTACAAAAATATAAATTTCCCAGATTAACAGAGGAGAATATAGAATACTTAAATAACCTCATCTTAGAAAAAGAAGTTTAACAAGCCATCAATGAACCCCCTAAAAAATCCCCTGGACCAGATGGATTCACGTGTGAATTCTACCAAACATTTAAAGAACAATTAATTCCAATACTATATAAACTATTTGGAAAAGTAGACAAAAAAGAGTCCTACGACATTCTTTTTATAACAACAATATGACTCTGATTCCTAAACCAGGAAGAGCAAAAACAGAAAGAAAACTATAGGCCAAATTTTCTAATGAATACCGATGCAAAAATTTTAAATAAGATACTAGCAAGGAAATTACAGCAATATATCACAAGGAACATACACTATTACCAGGTGGGATTTATATCAAGAATGCAGGGTTAGTTCAATATTAAAAACACTGTCAGTATAATTGACCACATTGATAACAAAAATAACAGAAATTATATGATTATCTCAATAGATACAGAAAAAAAAAAACTTTTGACAAAATATAACATTCTTTCCTACTTTAAATACCAGAGAGCACAGGAGTAAATGGAGCTTTCTTTAAAATTATCAGAAATGTCTATCTAAAACCATCAGCAAGCATAATCAGTAATGGGGATAATCTAGAAGCCTTCCCAATAAGATAAGAGTGAAGCAGGGATGCCCATTTTCACCACTACTATTCAATATTATAATATAAATGCTAACAATAACAATAAGAGAAGAAAAAGAAATGGATGGAATTAGAATAGGCAATGAGGAAATAAAACTATCACTCTTTGCAGACAATATGATGTTATACTTAGAGAATCCTAGAGGATCAACTAAAAAAAAAAAACAGTTGAAATAATTAACAACTTTAGTTAAGTTTCAGGATAGAAAGTAAATCTATATAAATCATCAGCTTTTCTATATATTACCAACAAAGCCAAGTTGCAAGAAAAAAAGAGAAATTCCACTTAAAATAGCTGTAGACAATATAAAATATTTGGGCATCTACCTGCCAAGACAAACCCAGGAACTATAAGAACACAATAACAAAATGCTTTTCACACAAATAAAGTCAGATCTAAAAAATTGTAAAAATATTAACTGCTCATAGGTAAACCAAATCAATATAATAAAAACAACAATTCTTTCTAAATTAATTTACTTATTTAGTGCCATACCAGTCAACCTACAAAAAAAAATTTTATAGAGCTAGAAAAAATAATAAGTGAATTCAATTGGAAGAACAAAAGGTAAAGAATATCAAGTACATTAATGGGAAAAAAGGCAAGGAAGTTGGCTTAGATGTATCACCAAGAAGTAAATATTTAAAACTCTTTGGTGCTGGCTAAGAAATATAGTGGTGGATTAGTGAAATAGATTAGGTATACAAGACACAGTAGTAAATAACCATAGTGATGTAGTGTTGTATAAATTCAAAGACACCATTTTTTTGAAGAATTCATTATTTGACAAAAACTGCTAGGAAAATAGCATTGCAGAAACTAGGTACAGAACAATATCTCATACCATATATCATGATAAGGTCAAAACAGGTGCATGATTTAGACTTAAAGGGTAATATTATAAACAAATTAGGAGAGCAAAGAATAGTTCACTTGTCAGATCTGTGGATAAGGGAAGAAATTACAACCAAACAAGAAAAAGAGAGCATTACATGGATAATTTTGATTATATGAAATTAAAAAGGTTTTATAAAACAAAACCAATACAACCAAGATTAGAAGGAAAGCACAAAGCTGGGAAACAATTTTTACAGCAAGTGTCTCTTATAAAGGCCTCATTTCTCAAATGTATAGGGAATTGAGTCAAATTTATAAGACTATAAGTCATTCTTCAATTGATAAATGTTCAAAGGGTATGAATAGGCAGTTTTCAGATGAAGAAATAGTTATAGGGAAAAATGCTCTAAATCACTATTGACTAGAGAAATGCAAATTGAAATAGCTCTGAGGTACCACCTCACACCTATCAGATTGGCTAATAAAGCAGAAAAGGAAAATGGTCAATGTTGCAGAAGATGTGAGAAAACTGGGATACTTATTGCACTGTTAGAATTGTGAGCTGATCCAAGTATTTTGGAGAGCAATTTGAAACTATGACCAAAGGACAATCAAATTGTGTACACCCTTTGATCCAGCACTACCACTACTAGTCTATATTCCAAGGAGATCATGAAAAGGGCAAAAGGACCTATTTATACAAATATTTTTATAGCAGCTCTTTTTGTGGTGGCAAAGAATTAAAAATTGAGAGGATGGTCTGAATGCAGATTAAAGCATTACTATTTTATCTTCTTTGCTTTCCTTTCTTGTGGTTTTTCCCTTTTGTTCTGATTCTTCTTTCGCAACATGATTAATGTTAAAACATGTTTAATATGATTATACATGTATAGAATATATCAGATTGCTTGCCATCTTGGGGAAGAAGGAGAAAAAAAAGCTGGAACTCAAAATTTTGAGTAGTCATCCTAAATTTTTTTTTAATTAAAAATAAGATAATTGAGAGGATGTTAATCAATTGTGGAATGGCTAAAGAAGTTTTGGTATATGATAGTAATGGAACACTATATATTGTGCTATAAGAAATGACAACTAGGCTGATTTCAGAAAAACCTGGAAAGAATTTCATGATCTGATGCAAAGTGAAGTGAGCAGAACTAAGGGAACATTGTACACAGTAACAGCAATATTGTATGATGATTAATTGTGAATGATTTAACTATCCTTAGCAATATAATAAACTAAGAAGACAAAAGAACTCATGATGAAAAATGCTGTTCATATCTAGAGAAAGAACTGATATAGTGTGAATGCAGATCAAAATATATTATTTTTTCACTTTCTTTATATTTTCTTCATGGTTTTTTCCCTTTTAGTCTTTTTTTCTTTCACAACAGGACTAATATGGAAATATGTTTTACATGATTGAACATATGTAACCTACATAAAAGTGCTTACTGTCTTAGGGAGGGGAGAGGTAAAGGCAGGTGGGAGAAAATTTGGAACTCAAATTTTTTTAATTGAATGTTAAAAATTGTCTTTACATGTAATTGGGAAAAATAAAATATTATTTAAAAAAGAAAAAAATTTATGATTACTATAATTATCATGCATATGTACTTTATGATTTGAAATGCATTCTCATATATTATCACATTTTATCCTCACAACAAGCCTGTGAAGTACTATTTTATGTCTATTTTATAAATAAGCATACTGAAGCTGAGGGAACTTAAGTACTTGCCCAGGATCAAACAGCTAAGTATCTGAAGCAATTTTTTGATCTTAGGTCTTCATGACCCCAAGTAATATCACAGAAATCCAATTCCTCTCCCATGTGATAGTTCCTCAAGCTCCTTTCATATCCTACCTAGGTTTTCTCTTCTACAGACTAAGTACTGAAGCTTCCATTTTTTAATAGAAGAATTGCTCTGTAGTTTCCTTTTCCTCAGCCAACATTTGTGAAGCTAATTTTTTTTAAGCCGAAGAGAAGATTTTTCATTGAAAATGAACTATTACTACATTTTGATAAAAGATGCCATCGACAATGGAGCAATATCAATATTGAATGTATATGCACCAAAATACTATAGCATCTAAATTTTTAAAAGAAAAGTTAAATGTATTACAGGTGGAGATAGACGGTAGTACCATAATAGTAGGGAAACTATAAACATCCCCTCTTAGAACTAGATAAATCAAACCAAAAAATAAATAAGTCCAGGAAGTGAATAGAATTCTAGATCGATATCTGGAGAGAACTGAATGAAAATAGAAAAGAATATACTTTTTTCTCAGCAGTTCATGGTACCTTTGCAAAGATTAACCATATATTAATACATAAAATTTTTGTAATTAAAAGCAGAAGTATTAAAAGTGTCCTTTTAAGATCACAATACAATAAAAAATATATTTAATAAAAGACCACAGAAACATAGATTAAAAGCTAATTGAAGATTAAAGAACCTAATCTTAAAGAATGGGTTAAATGGGGTGGCCAGGTAGCACAGCAAGTAAGAGCACCGGCTCCAGTGTTGGGATGACCTGGAGATCGAATCCTGGGCTCAGACACTTAGCACTCACCCAGAAACACCTGGCCGTGTAACCTTGAGCAAGTTACTTAACCCCAATTGCTTAGGGGCAGCCAGGTGGCTCAGTGAGTAAGAGCACCGGCTCCAGCGTCGGGATGACCTGGATCAAATCCGGGCTCAGATACTCAGCACCACACCCAGAAATAACTGGCCATGTAACCTTGAGCAAGTTACTTAACCCCAATTGCTTAAAAAAAAAAATGGGTTAAAGAAAAATGGGTTAAAAATGGGTTACCCCCCAATTTAATTGGAAATCCTAAAAATTAAAGTTGATATTAATAAAATTCATTGTAAAAACATTGAATTAATAAAGAAAACCAGGATTTGGTTTTATGAAAAAATATTAGATAAACAATTGGCTCACTTGATTTTAAAATAAGAGAGAAGGAAACCAAATTATTAGCATCAAAAATGAAAAGGGTGAATCTATCGCTAATGAAGATGAAATTAATGTAATTATAAGAAGTTATTTTGCCTAATTAAATGCCAGTAGATCATAAATGAACTTCCTAAAAAAAAAAAACCCCACCACAACAGGACCAGATGGATTTACAAATGAATGCTATCAAACATTTAAAGACCAACTAATTTCAATATTAAAGAAATTATTTGGAATAATAGGTAAAGAAGGGGTCCCACCAAACTCTTTTTTTGAACAAATATGATTCAAATACCCAAACCAGGAAGAGGAAAAACAGAGAAAGAAAATTATAGACCAATTTCATTAATGAATATGAATGCAAAAATCATAAATAAAACACTAGGTAAAAGATTATACCAATATATTACAAATATTATACATTATGACCAAGTGGGATTTATACCAAGAGTTCAGGGAAAACTATTAACATAATTGATTATATCAATAATAAAAGTTTAAAAATCATGTGATTATATCAACAGATACAAATGAAAGAGTACACCATTCATTTCTATTAAAACCCTTGAAAATATTGGTACAAATGGATTTTTGCATAGATTGATAAAAATAACATAACTATTGATATATAATATTGATAAAGATTGATAAAAAAAATAACATAACTAACAGCAAGCATCATTTGTAATGGATATAAACTAGTAGCCTTCACAGTAAGATCAGGTGTGAAACAAGGATGCCCATTGTCACCAATATTATTTAATATTATATTGGAAACCCTAACAATAGCAAGAATAGAAGGAAAAGAAATAGAAGAAATCCGAATAAGAAATCAGGTAATACAACTCTCTTTTTGCAGATGATATACTTGGAAAATCCTAAAGACTCAACCAAAAGGTTTGTTGAAACAATGAATAATTTTGGCAAAGTAGCAGGATATAAAATAAATCCACATAAATCACTAGCATTCCTATATATCACAAACAAAACCCTGCAAGAAGAAATAATAAAAGACACCTCATCTTAAAACAACTCTAGACAGTATAAAACACCTAGGAGTACACTTGCTTAAAGCAAACCCAGGATCTATATAAAAAAAATTATACAAATAAAATCAGATTCAAATAACTGGAGAAATATTAATCATTCATGGGTCAATATAATAAAAATGACAATTTTACATAAACTAATTTATATATTTAACAACATCCCAATTAAGTTACAAAAAAATTATTTTATTGAATGATTAAAGTTAATAACAAAATTCATTTGGAAGAACAAAAAGTCTAGAATATCAAAGAAACTAATGACAAAATGAAGGAGGTTTAGGATCTTAAACTATATTTTAAATATTTAAAACCAGTAATTATCAAAACTATCTGGCTATGGCTAAGAAGTAGAAAGATAGGTCAATGGAACAGACATAAAATTTACAGCAGCAAATAAATATAATAACTTTGTATTTGAAAAATGTAAAGACTTAAGATTTTGGAATAAGAATTTGCTATTTGGCAAAAATTGTTGGGAAAAAAAATGGAAAGTAGTATAACAGAAACTGGGCATAGACCAATATCTTACACCATTTACCAAGATAAAGTCAAAATGGATAAGTGACCTTGATATAAAGGGAGAGATTATGAGAATATTGGAAGACCATATAATATATTACCTATTAGACTGGTGGATAGGAAACAATTTATGAATAAACAAGAGATAAAGAACAACATTTGGTGTAAAATGAATTATTTTTATTATGTTACATTAAAACTATTTCATACAAATAAAACAAAATGTAGACAAGATAGAAAGGAAAGCAGAAAATTGGGAAAAATTATAGACAACTTCTCAGATAAACGTCACATATCTCAAATACATAAAGAACTTTATTGGGGTGGCTAGGTGATGCAGTGAATAGAGCACTGGCCCTGGAGTCAAGAGAACCTGAGTTTAAATCTGGCCTTAGATACTTAACACAAAATTTGCCGTGTGACCTTGGGCAGGTCACTTAAGCCCAATTGTCCTACCTTCCCATTCCAGAAATAAACAAACAAATGAATAGATAGATAGATAGATAGATAAAATAAGAACTTTATCATAAGAAAATGAATCATTCCACAGTTGATAAACAAAGGATATGAACAGGCAGTTTTCCAATGAAGAAATCAAAAGAATTTATAGTCATATAAAAATGCTCTAAATTGTTATTGATTAGAGAAATGCATATTAAAACAACCTTGAGATATCACTTGACACCTACCAGATTGACTAAAATGATTGAAGGGGAAAGTGACAAATATTAGAGAGTATGTGGGAAAATTGGGACACTAATTCATTGTTGATGGAATTGTGAGCTAATCTAACCATTTTGGAGAGAAAACTGGAATTATGCATTGAGTTATTAAACTGCCTATGCCCTTTGACCTAAAAATACCGCTACTAGATCTAATTCCAAAGATGATTAGAGAAAAAGGAAAAGAACCTAAACGTTCTAAAATGTTAACATTAGTTCTCTTTGTGGTGGCAAAGAACTGGAAATTACAGGGATGCCCATCATTTAGGGAATGAGTGGATGACCGAGTTCTGATATGTGATTGTAATGGAATACAACTGAAATGATGAGCTCAATCATGTTAGAAAAACATGGAAAGACTTGCACGAAATACTGAAAAGAGAAATTAGTAGAACCAAAAGAATATTGTATACAGTAACAATAATATTGTTTTAAGAATGACTGAGTAATTAAGTCATTTTTACTATTACAAATACCAGTATTAATAGTAAAGGACATATGAAGAAAGGTGTTATCTGCATCCAGAGAAAAAACTGATAAATAGAAGCATGTATAGAATAATTTTTACATATATACTTGTATATATGTATATACGCAGACACAGAAACAGAAACACACATATGTGTGGATACATATTTGTATATATATACATATATATTTACATGTACATATATTTTTGTCTAATGGTATCCATCCCAAAAGGGGGCGGGGGGAGGGAAAAAAGGAAAAAATAAAGAAATTTACATGAACAATTTGTTATATATTTAAAATCAATAATAAGTTGTACATAATAGAATTGCAGTTTCACATGTAATAATTTTTTATTATACTATGTTATAGAAATTCTAGTTTTATTCCATAAATTAAAAGTGAAATAAAATTTAAAATGACCTATTTATTTATCCCTATTAAATTTTGGCAGGTTAAATTGGAGCAATCATTCCACCTTTTTAAGAAAATTTTGGCTCTTCCTGAACCTGCCATCCAAACATAAGTGTTATCTCTCCTAGCTTTGTGTCATCTCAAGTATGGTCAACTTGCTATCTATGTATTCATCCATATTTTAAACAAAAATCTTAAATAGAACAGATCTGGAGATAGACCCTTGCTACATGCTATTAGAAAGTTCCCACTAAGAATTATTCAGTTCTGATTATGGTACCAACTAACAATATACTGAACTATATTGTCATTTCACTAAGAGATGTCAAATATGAAGTAGCCTGAACCACATTAAAATATAATTGGAAAATGTTTAACAAAATAAATACATAGACAATAAAACACAGAAAATATTAATATGTGGTTTTCGAAGTCAATATGTGACCTATAGGTATATAGTTTAGTAGCTCTTTTTCCTATTTGAGTTTGACACCATTGATCTTTCTTATATTTCTACATCTTGTCCACAAGGAAGTCGCAATAAATGTTCACTAAAATCTAGGTTTCATGATGGGGGGAGGGGAAGTGATTTCAGAAAAACCTGAAAAGACTTATATGAATGGATACAAAGTAAAGTGAGCAGAATGTGAACACTGTACACAGTAACAGCAATATCGTAACGATGATTGTAAATGAAAGACTTAGGTACCCTGATCAATACAATGATCCAAGACAATTCCAAAGGACTCAAGATGTCTGAAAAAAAAAATCTATCCACCTCGAGAAAGCAAATTGATGAATTCTAACTGCAGATTGTAGCATATTTTTCCACTTCCCTTATTTTTCTTGCTATTTTTCACAGAGAATTTGGAACTCAAAATATTTTTTAAATAAAAGTCGAAAATAATTTTTTAAAATTAATTCTTTAATTTATTAATTTGTTTGTTTCCTTTTAATTTACAGGATTCAGTTCCACAATTCCTTGAATTTCACATTTTGTCCCCCTCCCTCCCCTCCCCCCCCATGGCGTCTTATAATCAAGTATAGGATCTGTAAATACTTTCACATTATACAATAGTCAGGTTATAAGGATGAATTGTACCAGCTGGGATGAAAAATGGTATAGAGGACATAAAATCAAATAAGAGAACAAAAAAGATCAGGTATTTTGCTTCCACCTGGATATAAATTTAGTTCTTTCTAGTTCTTTCTCTGGATGCACGTTTTTCTCTCCATCATGCGTCTTTTGGGATTGACTCATATCCCTGCATTGTTGAGAAGAGTCCAGTCTATCAAAGTTGGTCATCACACATATGTTGTGTCCGTAATTGTGTACAAATTCCTCCTGGTTCTACTCTTCTCACTCAGCATCAGTTCTTTTAAGCCTCTCCAGGTAATTATGAAGACCGCCTGCTCCCTGTTTCTTATAGCGCAATAATATTCCATAACATGCATATACCACAACTTGTTCAGCCATTCCCCAATTGATGGACACCCCCCTTAATTTCCAATTCTTTGCCACAACAAGCTGCTATATTAATTTTTGTACATATGGGTTTTTCTCCCATTTCTATGATCTCTTTGGGATATAACCCTAGGAGTGGTATTGCTGGATCAAAGTGTATGAAAGTATTTATAGCCCTTTGGGCATAGTTCCAGATTGCTCTCCAGAAAGGCTGGATCAGTTCACAGCTCCACCAACAATGCATTAGTGTTCCAGTTTGCCCACATACTCTCCAGCATTTGTCATTTTCCCGTTTTGTCATCTTAGCCAATCTGACTGGTGAGATGTGGTACCTCAGAGTTGTTTTGATTTGCATTTCTCTAATCAATAGTGAATTAGAGCATTTCTTTATGTGCTTATAGATAGCTTTAATTTCTTTCTCTGAAAACTGCCTGTTCATATCCTTTGACCATTTATCAATTGGGGAATGACTTGTATTCTTATAAATTTGACTCAATTCTCTGAATATTTTAGAAATGAAGCCTTAATCAGAGACATAGGTTGTAAAGATTCTTTCCCAATTTCCCACCTCCCTCTTAATCTTGGTTACATTGGCTTTATTTGTACAGAAACTTTTCAATTTCATGTAGTCAAA
Organism: Petaurus breviceps papuanus; assembly: GCF_028583685.1. NCBI lineage: Eukaryota > Metazoa > Chordata > Mammalia > Diprotodontia > Petauridae > Petaurus > Petaurus breviceps. The sequence goes on from NW_027187391.1 coordinate 60,283,211, forward strand.
ATTATCCATTTTACATTTTATAATGTTCTCTAATTCCTGTTTCGTCATAAAGTCATTCCCTCTCCACAAGTCTGATAGGTAAACTATTCCTTGTTTTAGCAGACTGCTTACAGTATCAACCTTTATACCTAGATCATGAACCCATTTAGACTTGATTTTGGTATATGGTGTTAGATAATGGTCTATGTCCAGTTTCTGCCATACTATATTCCAGTTTTCCCAGCAGTTTTTGTCAAATAGTGAGTTTTTATCCCAAAAACCAGGGTCTGGGGGTTTATCAAACAATACATTACTGTAGTCATTGACTTCTGAATCTTGTGTGCCTAATCTATTCCATTGATCCACTCCTCTATTCCTAAGCCAGTACCAAGTAGTTTTGATGACTGCTGCTTTATAGTACAGATTGAAATCTGGTAAAGCTAGTCCACCTTCCCTAGCATTTTTTTTCATTAATTCCCTTGATATTCTGGACGGTTTATTCTTCCAGATGAATTTTGTTACTATTTTTTCTAACTCTATAAAGTAGTTTTTTTGGTAAATTAATTGGTATGGCACTAAATATATAATTTAATTTAGGTAAAATTGTCATTTTTATTATATTAGCTCGACCCAGCCATGAGCAATTGATATTTTTCCAATTAGTTAGATCTGACTTTATTTGTGTGAAAAGTGTTTTGTAGTTATGATCATACAGGTCCTGGGTTTGTTTTGGCAGGTAGATTCCCAAATATTTTATAATGTCTACAGTAACTTTAAATGGGATTTCTCTTTCTACTTCTTGCTGTTGAATTTCATTGGAAATATATAGGAATGCCGAGGATTTATGTGGGTTTATTTTATATCCTGCAACTTTGCCAAATTTATTTATTGTCTCAAGCAGTTTTTTACTTGATTCTCTAGGATTCTCTAAGTATATCATCATATCATCTGCAAAGAGTGATAGCTTGGTCTCTTCTTTGCCTAACTTGATTCCTTTGATTTCTTTTTCTTCTCTAATTGCTACTGCTAACATTTCTAGTACCAGATTGAATAAGAGGGGTGATAGTGGACACCCTTGTTTCACCCCTGATCTTATGGGAAATGCTTCCAGTTTCTCCCCATTACGTATAATACTTGCTGATGGCTTTAAATAGATGCTACCTATTATTTTAAGGAATCCTTCCCTTATTTTTCTTGATATTTTTTTTTTTTAAGCAATCGGGGTTAAGTAACTTGCTCAAGGTTACACGGCCAGTTATTTCTGGGTGTGATGCTGAGTGTCTGAGCCCGGGATTCGATCTCCAGGTTGTCCCAACACTGGAGCCGGTGCTCTTACTCGCTGAGCCACCTGGCCGCCCCTAAGCAATTGGGGTTAAGTAACTTGCTCAAGGTTACACAGCCAGGTGTTTCTGGGTGGGTGCTAAGTGTCTGAGCCCGGGATTCGATCTCCAGGTCTTCTCAACACTGGAGCTGGTGCTCTTACTTGCTGTGCTACCTGGCCGCCCCTTTCTTGCTATTTTTCACAGAGAATTTGGAACTCAAAATATTTTTAAATAAAAGTTGAAAATAAATTTTTAAAAAAATTTGAAATGAAAAAAAAATCTATGTTTCATATGTTTGACAAATTTCCCTTATATATTGTGCTAATAATCTTACTTTTCAAAAAAAGGAAATGAGGTTGTTTTCACAAACATTTTCTCAATAGTTCCATTTGATCTGTTGGTGATTACCATTTCCCTTTGTTAAATAATCACAAATCATCTGATTAATTATCAATAATAGAATTTTGATAGGAATGAATGTTGCTATTAGTTTATGGACCCTGCCTTTGGACCAAGAGTTTCCCATCTCCAGTACAGGAGACCCTGTTATGTTTTTCAAGGACCTTGAAAGATCACCTAACATGGTTTAGCATTCATATTCTGGAGTTTCTTTCAGTATAATAGAAAGTAATTCTTCTGAACCAATTTACTTGAAGTCATTTGAAGAAGCTAGGTGTCCTTTTATGATACTATCAGTTATCATCAGCTTCAGTACTTTCTCATTCATTTTTATTTTCTTTTTCAATGTGAAAATTTTTCTCCATAATAGAGAAGGAAGATAGAATCAAAATGAGTTTGATTAATTTTTTAAATCTTTCTTGAATATTTGCATCTGTTTTAGCACAGAGACTCTCCCTTTTCTGTTCCCTGAACATAGATTAAAAAAGACATTGCCCTCAGAATTTGTTGCAAACCTTAGCTCATTCAACAATGAAAAAAGAAACATCTTTATTAAGCACCAAACTATGAGTAAATTACTTTGTTATGTTGTAAATGTCATAAAAAGATCCAAACTTCACAAAAAGACCTGAAAGACTTTACTCATGAATAAATAGTGGTAGCATTAACAGAATTAGGTAATGATGAGTTCCTGATGCAGATTATAATAGAATATTACACTTATATGATCTGATGATTCTAGACTCTAAAATGAAAAGTAGCTCATTATTCATAGGGTATAGAATTACAGAATCCCACAACATCATCACTTCTTTCTCTTATTTTTATACAAATGCTGTTGATTATATTTCTTTTTCCTCAGTTCCATGAATTTCTCATTACAGATATGTTTCCTTGATGTATAGTATACCACTACTGCTCTTTCTAGCATGTTTCTTTTTGAACAAGTCATATTCCTTCTGTTGTTATATTCTAACCATGAATCATATCCTACCAACCAATAATGATAGATGTAAGGTCATATTTATTACATTGTGTTAAAAATCTCAATTTTACTTTCTTTACCATTGGAATATACCTCAAATTAGTGTTCATCATGCACAAGTAAAGTCCAATTTGTGTGTTACTTTCTGTATCATGGAGAAGAGAAAAATAAAGGAAGCAGGCAATTGTTAATGGAAGTGGAAAGATGGAAAGTTACTTGTAAAATGGAATTGATATCATTAATTATAGTAGAAGCTGAATACATTGAGCATTTAGTTCATAAAATTCTTTCTTTTATCTTTCCTGGATCATCAGCTTTCATCTATACTCAAGGCACTTAAATTTCATTAAAGAGAAATGTCTGCTGTATAATTTAACTTATTACTATTGTTGAATCATCACTTTTAAAAATTATTGATGAATAATCCTATTTTAAATGTGTCCCTCTTCACTAAGCATTGTTCTTTTGAAGAACAACACGTGTTCTATATTTTGATGACAGGCAACTTGATTTTCTCCAGCTTAGTCACAGAAACAGGGCCTATAATTTGATTCCAGGCATTCTTACTTAATAAAAGTTTAATAGGAGTAAGATGAGCCTGATATTGATATTTTCTATTTATGTGTAGCTAAAATCTCTTCTTCAAATTTCATTGATTTTTAAAAGGTTTTTTTTTCTTTTTAAATTGAAAATGTTTTGCTAGTTCTTTTTAAAATCAGCTTCATTTTCTGAATATCTACCTCTCAACCTTGTTATACTTATAACCATTCTTGATAACAAAGACTAAAAAAAAAGATTTTTTCAAAAGTAATTTGTCAAAGCTAACCAGCACATCAACTGAGTATCATAGTATATCTATGCAATGGTCTATACCCATAGTTGTCCAGTTGTGCAAAGCAATGGATCATATACATATTCTTAACTCTCCTCCAGGGTCGAGCATGGTTATTCTAATCATATAGCATTCAGTTTCTTTTGTTGTTGATGTTGTGGTTTGTTTATTCTTCCCATTTACATAGTTGTAGTCATTGTCTATTTCTTTTCCTAGTTTTCTTTATTTTCCTCAGTTAATATCTTCCTATGCTTCTCTAGATTCATGTTCATTGTTTCTCATGGAAAAGTAACATATCATTACATTTATGAAGCAATATTTACTTAGCCATCCCCTAGTCATTTAAGTATGGATTTTTTCTATTTCTTTACTACCGTAAAAAATGCTGCTATGAACACTTTGATGTACAAGGATGAGTTCTATCTTTTACCTCCTCAAGTATATATGTAGCAGTAGGATCTCTGGGTTAAAATATATGGAAATTTTAGGGTTTGAGTAGTACAATTCCACATTGCTCTCCAGACTATTTGAACCAATTTATGACTTCGCAATGGTGGATTAGTATGCTTGCCTTTTGATTGTGCCTTCAACATTAAATACTTCTGGATATTGAAAACATCAAACACCAATACAAGAAATTAAACTGATTATATTTTCATTGTTAGAAAATAGGTACTTACCAGTGAACAGATGACTTTAGATAAATGTACTATGTACTTGCAGATCATCCATTTGTGAATAAGCAGGAAGATAAAAGTCAATAACAAATTAGAAAGGATAGTGATAGGGAGTAGACTCGCTATTGAGTTGCTCGAGGGAACTTCCAGATGTGAGAAAACTCCCTTTGTCAAGGCAAGCTGATTCCTCTACAGCTTAAGTCCTGTGAGAGGTTCTTACAGCTAAGTCAGTCACATAGTATGTATCAGGCAGGATGTGAAGCCAGGTCTTCCTGGCTTTGAGGCCTGCTCTTAATACAAAATCAGAAATAAAATAAAATGAAAGTGAGAGCATTTGATTTGCAACTGAGGCACCTCTAATCTTACAGGTAAATAAGTGGTTGAAATCCAGAGGTTTCACCACACACCCAAAAAATTGGCAAAGATGCCAAAATTGAGTACAGCTAATGTTGGAGGGGTTGTGGCAAGATGGGTGCATTGATACATTTTTAGTGGAACTGTGAATTGATACAATCCTTTAACCTAAAGATGCCACTGTTAGGCATATACGACAAGAAGGTAAATAACAAAAAAAAAAAAAGACCACCTTTATACCAGATTTTTCATAGTGGTTTTTTTTTTTTGTGGTATCAAAGAAGCAGAAGTAAAGTAGATGGCCATTGATTGGAGAATAGCTAAACAAATTGTGGTACATGAGTGTAATGGAATATTATTGAGTTGTAAGAAACAATGACCATGAATGTAGAGAAGAATGAAAAAACACATGAACTGAGTCACAATTAGAATCACACAAGACCTAGCAGTAGCTACACTAAAAAACTACAGGTCTTGAAACATTATATATTGAAGAGCAAAAGAACTGGAAATGTGGCCAAAAATATCATACCCACCAAAGTTAAGCATAATCCTGAATGGGGAAAATGGATATTCAATGAGTTGTCAGACTTTCAGGATTTTATTGCAAAAAGACCTGAACTTAATAGAAAATTTGACATACAAGATCCAAGAGAAATATAAGGTAAATATCAAAGACTAATTACAAGGGATTCAATAAGGACAGACTATTAACTTTTTATATGAAGAAATGTAAACTGTATGTTTAAGATTGTAATTAGTAATTGGGTAGTTCAAAAGAAAGATTGGGATAGAGCTGAGTATAATGCGATTCTAAAAAGTAATACCATCTAGGAAAAGGTAAAGAGGGTAAATATACAAATGAGGTATGAGAAGAGTAATTGATACAGAGAAATTAGATGGGGGAGGCGGGCTGGTGGTTCTGGAACCCTCCTGTCATTGGAAATGGATTAAGAAGGGAATACTATATTTAAAAAAAAAAGAGAGAGAAAGAAGGCAAAAGGGATAGGGAAGGAGGAAAGGATAAGGGAGGGATTTTTAGAGGGAACTCTACTCACAGCAGATCTGTGTTAAAGAGAGAATAATATATACACTTAGAAGTGAATAAATGTTTTCTAAATTTATAAAGAAACAAGAGGGTGAGAGAATAGGGTAAAGGGGGTATACAAGGGTGTCTAGATTAATGGGGCAAGGGGAAAGGGGGTGGAAGAGGATAAGGCAGGGATCTTTGCAGGGGAGATACTTAAATAATAGGAAGGCAAAGTAGCAGGTGGAAGTAAAGTAGAGGAGTTAGGAGGGATAGGAAATAAGAGATACATACAAACATAAAATATAGATTAAGAGTAGAATTTACAAGGAAAAAGGAAGGACTGATAATCAGGATCTCAGACAAAGTTAAAGCTAAAATAGATTTAATCAAAAAAGAAAAATAGGGAAACTACACTATATGTAAGCCATCTTAATCAATATTGTTTTAGGCTATTTAAAATAACTAGACAATATAATGTTGGAACATTGTTGTGGTATAGGAAATGGTGAAATATGTAGGAAAAGAAAAATATGGAAAGACTTACACTTATTAAGGAAGGTGTTATGCACCCTCAGAAAAACAGAGGACAAACACATATAATATGGTCTTAAATAGATGCATATGAATTATCATAGATATGTAAGTATATGTGCATATATAAGTATGCAAGTATGTGTATATTTATGTATCTATCTGTGTATATTGGCATATATGGTGCACATATGTATGTGTGTGCATGTATATATATATAATGTATGTGTGTGTATAAATATGTATGTGTGTATCTGCACTTACTTGTAGCCGTCTTGGGGAGGTAGGGAGCAAGAAGGAGGGAAGAATGAAGTAAAAAGTATACAACAGAGAACAAAAGAAAACTTAAAAGGAAGCAAAGAAAAGATGGACTGCTCTGAACACAATGCACAGTATTTATTATATAAGCTTTCTTGAAATGGAAATTTATTGCTGTATATTTTGAATCTTCTCCTATGTTTTGTGCACATGGCAATGCTTTTTTTTTCATTTTCTTATTTTGTATTTAAGTTTTCAATGTTTCTTTTTCTTTTTTGTTGTGTATTTAAGTTTAAGCATTTAAGTTTAAAATAAATTAAAAAAACATGAACTGATGCAAAATGAAGTAAGAAGCAGGAAAAAAATATGAACAATGACTATTGCAATGGAAATGGAAAGAACAACAAGAAATCAAACATAACTGTATATGTGGAATGATAATGACCAAATGTTTCCCTGAAGAGCTATGTGAAAACACTTGTGCTTACCCTTTTGCAGAATTTGAGCACCTTTGTATGTAGTACTACACATAATGTAAGGCTTTTGTGTTATGTTATTTAGCTTTGGGTAGCTTTTTTCCCTTCCATTCTTTTTTACTTTATTCTAAGAGATGGCTCTCAGAGGGGGTAGTTGTAGGAATATAGTGGGAAACAGAGGTGATATAAAAACAAAAGATTATAATTAACATCTATGGTGAAGAAAAATAGTATTTGATGGCAGAAAATCAGAAATAGATTAAAGAACAGACTCTGAAACATATATATGCTTCATATATATGATATTTAATTTCTGTCAAACATATCTGAAACAATTTCCTAAGATATTTTTTAGGGTAGTCTGGGCCTCTGATTTTATCAGCTTAAGAAACTCTGGTTATAGACACTCCTTCCCTAGTTTCATATATACTACTTAGTATGCTGGTTGATTTTCTTAACCTTTTTAATATATAAAAGAAATTACATTGATTGCAAAGGAAAAAAATAATATTGAAATATAACTATTGGAATATCTTTAAAACAACTTCACAAATACCAGGTTGTCAATCACTAGACTAGATCTCTAATGTCCTTTTAAACTTTAAATACTATATTGTAGTGTAACTGTGAAGCTGAGAACCATAAATACCCCTCTATCTGCTCTCACAGGTTTTGGAAAATCTATAGCAAATGGGCATCAGACCATTCTTACAGATCTAAAATTCAATTCACTATGATCATTTGAATTAGCTTGCAAAAAAATTTAAGCCATTTTTTTTCCAGACAACTATCTACCTTTTAAACTATTTCTTAGGAAAATAAGATTAATTAATAAGGATTAATTTTTAAAAGATATTAGAGAGCATAAAAAGTCATTAGTCCCTTAAAGAATTATATTTGAATGTATCTTTCTGTCATTAAACAAAAATTTCTCTAAATGATAAAAGATTGTAAAATAGACTACATTTTTGGTCACATAGTTGACCGAAAGATGGAGAATATAGAATTCCACTGTTTATTGTTTGTTGACTATTAAAATTAAAAGAAGCATTTTCTTCAGTAGAACAAATGGTTGCCTGAAACAATTTCTTTGACTAAGTGTGTCTCATGCATATGTGAATATTTTTCAAAGACCCTCTGATCATTAATATCCAAAAATTTAATGAATAGGGAGATACGACTTTGTATTTTTTCACCACTATCTTAGAGGTTATCTGGTAAAGAATACAAATGGAAAAGGAATTCCTTGATGATGGTAAAGTTCTATATGTGTTCATGTTCACAGATGATGCTGAGCTGATTGCCTCAAACATCAGAATATTGCAGAACCTCCTAAATGAGATCCATATTCACTTCAGAAACCTTGACTTTACTTTAACCCAAGAAAAGCCAAGTGCTATATATCTGGACTGATATGTAATTGATTCATCAATTTATCAGACAGACACTGTTGGATAGACAATTAGCTAGACCTAGAGCTTTAATAGGAAGAAAGACGGCTAGGTAATGACCCCAATCTTCTCTTCTAAACAAAAGACCATCTTTTTAACATCAGAATTCTTCTAGTCATGCTATATAATTGTAAGTCATGGAATATCATATTTTCCAAAGATTTAAATCTTGAGTAACTGAAAGAACAATGGGGAAATGCATGGTATGTGTGAGTAGACTGCAACATATACCTAATATATGAAGTACACAGGGGAAACAGAGTTAAGGATATTTTCAGAGAAATGTGTGACCAGAAAAGGAAGTAGTGAGAGGGAGAAATGACTGATGGATGGTCTGTGTGCTCCATTTCTATCTATCTATGCAATGGCAAGAGACCTAGAGGATGGCCCCCAGACCTCTAGATGAACACCCTACAGAAGATTCTGCAAAGACATAGCAAAGAATCCTACAGGACAAGATGTGGATATGTGATCTGTAGCACTGAAGCATCTTTATCAAGCACATTACACATCCATCAAATTATCAAAGTATTTCTAGACACACTCACTAAAGCCCTTCTCCAATGCCTCATATAATATGAAAGGAACCCTATTTTCGGGAAATCAAATGACAACAGTGTTTAAGTCCTACCAAGTTGCAAAAGTGTTTTAGTAAGAGTGAAACAATGAGTTGCTTGTTGGCCAAGAACCAAAAAATTTAAGAGATGCTCATCACAAGGTTAATTGCCAGATGGTTTGTTTATTTATCTTTTCCCTAGCCACAGAAAGTTATGAAGGTTGTTAAGGTATAAAGAAGTTGCCATTTGTATCAAAAGAAGTATGCTCACACTGAAGAAATTATATATTCTTATAGTGTTGAATTATTCTTAGGCCATCTTTTTCTACCTTGGAATTCATTGTTATCTTTCATAGGATACATTATACATGTCCTTATTGTATTTTTCTTTTCTTTTTTATAATTTTAAAATTATTTTTAAAACTTAGATACAAAACAAGAAAAGAAAAAAAACAGTGTCATGTATACAGCAGCACATAAAAGGATTCAATATAAATAAAACAATAAATTTCTATTTCAAGAAAACTTATGTGATAAATACTACTCATTGTTTTCAACACTACCCAGCATTTCTCTGCTCCCTTTTAAGTATTCTTTTGTTCTCTGCTATGTACTCTTTATTTTATGTTTTTCCCCTCCCTTCCCACCTCCATGCTAAAGAAGGTTACAGTTAAAAACAGATATACACACACACAGACATATATATATGCACACACACACATATAGATATCTATAAACATACACATATATACACATACATCTATATGTAAGACCATATTATGCATGTTTCTACTTGGCATCTCTTTCTCTGTAAGTGGATAGCATCTTCCTTCACAGGCCTAAGTCTTTCCATGTTAAATCCATCAGCTCATCATTTCCTATACCACAGCAATAGCCCAACAAAATCATATCCTATCTGAGAGATTATGAACACCCCCACCCCTGCTAGTTTTCTGCATTCCTTCTATGCTTGGCTACATTGGTTTTATTTGTACAAAAAAATTAATCTAAAATAATTAAAATTACCCATTTTATACTTCAATAATGCTCTCACCTTATAATATAATTTAAGGTCCAATACTCCATCCTTTATATCTTTCCCCCCATTTTTTTTAATTCCTGACCTTCTGTTCTTCCAAGTAAACTGTTATTCTTCTAACTCAGTAAGTTTTTTTTAGTAGTTCAACTGGGATGGCATTGTATAAATAGAATAGTTAAGTAAAATTGTCATTTAAAAATTAAATGGACTTTACCATAAAATAATAAATATTATTCCAATTATTTAGATCCGACTTTATTTATATTAAAAGTGCTTTATGCTTAGTTCCTGTGCCTGTTTTGGCAGGTATATGCTCAGGTATTTTATTCTGTCTAGTTATTTTAAATGATCTAAAACAATATTGAATAATATTGTTGACACAGTGCAGTTTTCCTGTTTTTCTTTTTGGATTAAATCTATTTGAGCTTTAACTTTGTCTGAGATCATGATTACTACCTCTGCTTTTTTTTACATAGTAAATTCTACTCCCGCCCTTTATTTTATCTTTGTGTGTATCTTTCATTTTTATTGTGTTTCCTGAAAACAACATATTGTTGAGCTCAAATTTTAATCTGATACCTATTTCAGTTTTATGGGTAAATTCATCTCATTTACATTCTAAGCTGTAATTACTTGTGTATTTTCCTCTTTCCTATTTTTCTTTACTATCCTTCTCACCCTATCCCTCCTCACTCCTCTACTTTATTTCTACTACCGTGCCCTTCTATTCCTTAACCTACCCACCCATCTAAGAGTCCTTCCCTTATCATCTCCCCCTACCTCATCCCCTTGCCCTTTTATTTCTTTCTGAATTTAAAACTTTTATACTCTTCTAGAAATATATGTTGTTCCCTCTTTAATACATTCCCTATGAGAATAAGGTTCCAGCACTACCCATCCTAACCCCTACTAGCTCCTTCTGTATCAATTCTTCCTTTTGTGCCTCATTTCTATAATTACTTCTTTTTATCTATCCGTATGGTTTTTTTTAGAATCACCCCATAATACACAGCTCAGACAAGCCTTTCTTTCAAACTACCAAAATAATGACAGTCATAAGAGTACTAATATTTTCACATATAAGTAAACAATTTGACCTCATTGAGTCCATTATAACTGACCTTTAATGTTTACTTTATATTTCTCCTGGAATTATATTGAATTTTCCATTAAGTTCTGCTGTTTTTGTCACAAATACCTGAAAGTCTTTCAGTTCATTCAATATCCATTTTTTTCCCATTCAGGATTATACTTAACTTTGCTGGGTAAGTTGTCATTGTAACCTTATATTTTGCTCTACAAAATATAGTGTTCCAACCTACAGCCCTTCAGCATAATAGCTGCTAGGTCTTCTGTAATCCTTATTGTAGCTCCATGATATTTAAATTGCTTTTTTTCCTTGTTGTTTGCAATATTTTCTCCTTAACCTGGGAACTCTGAAACCTGGCTATGAAATTCCTGCAAGGTTTTTCCCTGGGATCTCTTTTGGTAGTGATCAGTAGATTTTTTTTTTCCTATTTCTGCTTTGCCTTCTTATTCTAGTACTTCAGGGAAGCTCTTCTTGGTAATTTCTTATAATGTTGTATCATAATCGCAGTTTTCAGTAGTCCTACAATTCTCGTATCTGTTCTCCTCATATCAATTCTCCTCAATCTGTTCTCTAGATCAGTTGTTTTTCTGGTGTGATGTTTCACATTCTCTTTTTCTTTCATTCTTTTGATTTTGTTTTTTTCTTGGGGTCTTATAATGTCACTTGCTTCCCCTTGCCCAATTCTAATTTTTAAGGAATTATTTTCTTCCTTAAGTTTTTTATTTTCTATTTCAAGTTGGTTGACTTTCTTTTCATAATTTTCTTGATTTTCTTGGACTGCTCTTATTTTTTCTAATTTTTTCTTCAATATCACTTACTTGATTTTTAAAGTCTTTTAAAAAATTTTCCAAGAATTCTTCTTGTGCTTGGGACCATTTGAAAAAAGGACTTATTGGAAAAGGAGTGCCTTTTTTTAGCTCCATTGTCTTCATCTGAAGATGAACCCAGATCTCTATTCCTATAGTATCTTTCTATGATTGATTTCCTTCTCCTTTGCTTACCCATTTTTTATTGTGTTTTACTTTATTTTTAGTAGCTATTAATGTAATCAAGTTCTAGTCCCGAGGTATGGGAATTATGGCCCAAACCTCAGGCCATTCTTACGGTTATTTTTTGAGGTCTGTCCCAGGGCCCAACCTTGGGCTCTCCTTTCCACTCCTAAGCCACAGCCATGCTGTCCCACAAATGCTCTTACTCCCTACAGTCTCTTTGGTAGCTATCCTCTCTGTCCAGGAACTGAAATCAGGGACTCTGTTCTCTTGCAGGTGCTCACAGCCAGCAGGGCCCCACACCTCTCCTACGGGACTCTTCAGGTGTGTGATAGCTTCCTTTTCTGGGGAGCTGCAGCCCAGGACTGGTCTGGATAGTACAACTGTGCTGGGTGTCTCTCCACAGTGGAAGATCCTTCAATCTTCTCCTACTTAGCTTTAGGCAAAAGTTCCTGAGATTGAGTCTGCCACTCAACTCAGCTGCCCCCAGGGCTTATTGTTTGTTGATTCTACAGATTCTACCTGGAAGTGTCTATACTTCATTCAAGTTGAAACTCCATCCCTGGAAGAAGTAGAGTATTTCCTGGAGTCTTCTCAAATTATCTTAGATGAGTAACTACTTTAACCCGACCTTTGTTTATTTCTGTTTCTCTATGTTCTGTCTTTTTTTGTGGATGAAATTTGGAGAGGCAAAAGTTTTTTGACCTACTCCTCCATCTTCCCAGGATCCCCTCTCTACTGTATTTTTGAAAGATTTTAAAATGATGTCTTAGTCATATATATATATATATATATATATCCTTCCTATATCTAACATATCATCATTGGTAATAAAGACTGACAAGAAAAAAAGGGCAGTTCAGCAAAGCAGCGAAGACTAGTCTGACAGTATTCATGATATTTCACACCTTAAGCCTTCTGCTCCTGCAAGAAGGAAGATTCATTTTTAAGTTCTTCTAAAGGGACAATGTGGGTCATTATAATTATTCAGCATCCAGTTTGTGGGTCTGGGTCTTTTTTTTCTTTGATCTCTCTACTTACATTGTTGTATTTATTGTTTCCCTTCCTTTGTTTACTGTACTGCCTATTTTTATATGTTTTTCATACTTACCTGAATGTTTTATTTTTTTTAGGATTTTTTAATAGCACAGTAATATTTCAAGACACTAACATTCCACAATTTGTTTAGCCATTTCTCATTCAATTTCTAATTATTTTGCAGCCAGTTTTTTTGCTACCACAAGACAAATTTTTTGTAGCGAATATTTTGGTGTACATGAGACTATTTTTTTCTGTTGTTATATTATATCCTTGGAATATATATATGCCTTGCAGTGGAACCACTGAGTCAAAGAGTATAGACACTTTAGACATCTGTTAAGTATAATTCCCATTCTCTTTCCAGAATAATTGAACGAATTCACAGCTCCACCAAGAGTATACTAGCATGTCTATTTTTCTGTAGTCCTGCAACTGTTTGACTCTATTACATTTATTTTTAAAATTAAAATAAATGATATTTTAAATTAGCAAGGTCAATTTACATTTGTCTAATCTTTTCCATAGTTTTGGCAAACACATCTACTTTACTGTCATATGAAAATATTTTAAGGAGGAAGTAGGAGTCTCACAACATATGGTTTAGGCTTAGAATGATGGCTCTAATCAAGATTAATGTAACATATATAGTGAAAAAAATCTCAGTCAGAGGTTCTCCATCCTTAAAAAGCCCCACCAGTTTGAGATAAAAAAAATTCTGCCCAGCACACCATTTGGCTGTATGAGGGAAATAATTTATCTCTAGAATACTGCTCAAGAAAATTACTTCTTTCAGGGAACCAGATGGTTTATCAGGAAGAAGTCATTTTTTTCAAAGTGGTGAGTAATTCCAAGAATATGTATGTGGTGTAACTTATAGTTACAGGTAGTGACTGATTTTTTTAGCAATCATAGTATAACTTCTATATCCAAATGAGTATTATCCCTTTAAAAATAATCATCTCTAAGAGAAATATATGTATTTCAGTATTGCTTCTCTTTTCACCACTCCACTGAAACTCCTCTGAACCTGAATGACCTCCTTACTGATAAATGCAATGATCTTTTTCTTTTTTTCCCTTTTTATTTTCTCTTTTTCCTTTTTTTAAAATTCTCTGAAACATTCAACACTATTGATCATCATCCTCTCCACATTAACCACTAACCACAATCATTTCTCTCCTAGATACCACTGCTGACTTAACTTTGTTTTCCCTGTATTCTCATGTTTTTCCCAGAACCTCTTTCTCTTTTGTGCTGGATCTTCAACTTTACATAATTTTATCATTACTTTACACTGGTGTCTTCCAAGTTGTTGTCCTTGCCCCCTCTTTGCTTCTTTGTCTATAGTCTCTCCCTTGGAGTTAGATGTCATTAAATTCTAGGACTTCAGTTATCCTCTCTAAGATGACTACTCTCTAAATCTATAGCTCTACTGCCAATGTCTCCCCAGAGTTCCTGCACTCTATTTTACACTGCCAGCTGCACATTTAAAATAGGATATCTCACCAGAAAATCAAGATCCACTTGTTCAAACTGAACTCATCCTCTTATTCCCCCATTCTCACAAATCTGCCTCTGCCCCTAACATCTCCATTTGTATTGGTATCACAGTCATAATTCCTGTCTCCCAGTTTCATCACTTCTTCGATTCTTCCCTTTCCTAATTTATATTCAATGACTTTCTAAATCCTAATGAGTCTACCTCTGCAATATCACTTGCATCCTTTCAATCCTTGCCCTTCCTATTCTAGTTACCCTAAGTTGGGCTTTTATGTTTTCTCACCTGTATCAACAATGCAGTATTCACAATGCCTACAGTAACTATAATTATGTTGATATGGTTATTAATCACAAAATGTAACAGACTCTCTAGATGGGGGACATAGCTAGAACATTTATTCAAATACCAGAAAACTGATTTGCAAAACCAGAAAGTCAAAGTCATCACAGTAGCCACAGAGTTGGCACACATAATTAATGCAGTAAACACCCACATTCTCAAACCTTCAAAACAAAACAGGCTACCTCTGGCAAATATCCTCCTATCCTCATTCACAGTAACTGTTCATCCTTCACACTGCTCATTGCCAGCAGCTCTGGCCCCCCACAGTTCCATCCCCTACAGTCCTTGGCAGGAATCCTTAGCAGAAGTTCTGGCTGGCTTAAAAAGAAGAAGTTCATGCTGCCACTGCCACTTCTAGTCACCTCACTGGCTCTAGCCTGGTTCCTACTTGGCTCTGGCTCCCTCCTGCCCCACCCCTTCCTGTTATATCAGCAAGTTCAAGGGGGCATGGAAGATCTTCAAATTCCATTACCATTACATCACCTTAACTATTGTAAAAGCATCTTTAAATTGATTTGTGATTTTTATTGCTCTGCAAGATCCATATGAATCAATGCTATGAATCAACCATAAAAACTATCATGGGCTATATTAATAGGAAAAAGGGAGGTAATAATCCCATTGTACTCTATTATGTACAGGTTACATCTGAAAGGCTGTATTCAGTTTGAGATCTTACATTTTAATCAATCTGAGAGTTAACATGTACTTATTAAGCACCTTTTATTTGAAGGCCACTGTGATAAGTTCTGGAGATATAAAGTCAGAGTGAAGTAGTCTATGCCTTTAAAAAGTTTATATTGTATTGGAGGAGTTAACATATACATATATTATTATATGTAAAACATATATAAATTAAATACACTGTAACATTGGAGAGGAAGGCATTAGCAGTAGGCAGTAGATAGGTATAAGTTAGGGGGTATGCCCAGAAAAGATCTCCCAATATAGATCAACTTGTGTTAAGCCCTGAAAAATCCCAGGTCTTCCAGAAGATGGAGGTGAAGAGGGAGAAGACATGTATGGCCCACAGACAGCACAAAGATGGGAGATGATGGGTCATTTTCAAGGAACAGGAAATAGTCCTTCATAGTTGGATCTTAAAGGGCATTTGAAGTATAATGGGAAGATTTTTGTTTTTATTTTTTAATTTTTAAAATTTTAGACAAATACTAAAACATATACATAAGAAAAGGAACATTATAAACTTAAGTATAAGCAAGAAAAGAAAAAAAACATGTCACGTGCATAGCAGAACATAGGAGAAATTCAAAATATATAGCAATAACTTATTATTTCCCAAAAGCCTGTATATTAAATATTATACATTAAGTTAAAAGCTGTTCATCTTTTCTTGCCTCCTTGTAGGTTTTCTCTTGTTCTCTGCCATATACTTTTACTTTTGTTCTTTTTTTCCCCCTTTGTCCCCTCTACCCACCACCCCAAGGCTACAATTGAGCATGGATATATTTATATATAGGTATTAATATATACATACATGTATACATATATACACATACATACATAAACATATACTGTCCCTCAGAGATTCTACTCCTAATCTTGTTTTTATGTTAGTGCACATCTCTTTTTTTCCCCTTTCCTAACTCCTCTGCTTTAGTTTTGCCTGCTACTTTGCCCTCCTATTACTTAATCTACCCCCACTCCAGCAATCATTCCCATATCCTCCCATTCCCCTAAATATAAACTCTCTTTTATACACCACTTTGACCTATTTGTCCCCCTCCCCTAATGCTTCAGGACAATTTTCTTTAAATATTTATTGTATTATTGTATCAAGATTTTTTTTTCATCCAAACTTTCAGGTAGTCCAATTATTCTTATGTTTTCTCTTCTTGATCTGTTCTCCAGATCCATTGTTTTTCTTTAAGATGTTTTACATTCTCTTCTATTTTTTCATTCTTTATATTTTGGTTTTTTATTTCTTCATCTCATATAACTTCACTGGCTTCCCCCTTGCCCAATTCTGATTTTCAAGGAGTCACTTTATTCCTTGAGATTCTGGATCCCCTTTTCTAATTGGCTGATTTTCTTGTAATAATCTTCTTGTTTTTCTTGTATTATTCTTATTTTTCTTTTTAATTTTTCCTCAATCTCTCTCATTTGACTTTTAAAGTCTTTTTAAAGTTCTTTGATGAATTCTTTTTGGGCACGTGACCATTTGAGATTACTCTTTGGGGTAGAAAAAGGTTTCTTTACTTCAGTATCCTCCTCTGAAGACAAAACTTGGTCTTCTCTATTCCCATAGGAGCTCTCTATGGTTGAATTCTTTCTCTTTCGCGTGCATTTTTTTTTTTGGTAATAATTTAATTTTTATAATCATTTCCGGTCCTGGGGTATGGTGCCTCTGGTCACTGACCCTCTTCAGTTCTCACCTCTGACCTTGAACTCAAACCAAGACCTCTAACCCTAAATAAGTGCCCATAGTCAGTGATGTCCCTGCCCCACTGCTTCTGCACTCCCCTGGTGTGTGCTGATTCCTTCTCGGCCCCACTGCTCTGCTCTCCACAGCACAGCTGGGTCTGGTGTTCCTTGTCAGCACAGGTTCCCTAGATCTTCCCCAATTCAGATGCCCAACTTCCCTCTGTCCCTGAGGTAAAAGTTCCTTTGGCCCAGTGAGGCAGCCCAACCCAGCTAACCCCAGGACTTGGGGCTTGCCGTTCAAGCAACTTGCCACGGACCCAAGCCAGAAGGTGTTTACTCTTCACAGCCAGGAAATCTAGTCCTGGGATTTTCTTGAGGTCTTCTCCTATTGTTCCATGAGGATCCCTGTTCTGCCCCTACTCTTATTTGTTTTCATCACTCTATGTTCCCCCAGAAGCACTATTTTATCTCTTTTGTAGAGAAAACTCTGGAGAGCTTGAAATTTTCAGACCTAATTGTCCATCTTCCCAGAATCCTCTCATGGAAGATTTTAAAGGTAGAAAAGAATCTGGTTTTGAAGCACTTTAAGAGCCAAATAGGAGTTTATAATTGATTTTAGAGGTAATAGGGACATACTAGAGTTTTCAGTAAGGGGAAGACATAGTCACACCTGCTCTTTTGGAAAATTATTTTGGCAGATATGCAGCAAATAGATTGGAGAGGAGAAAGACCTGAAGCAGGGAGACCAATTAGTCTATTGCAATAATACAGGTAAAAAATAATGACGGATTGAACTAGGATGGTGGCTATGTAAGTGGAGAAGAGACTCGTTTTTGTGTATTTTGATATGGATATCCCATAGGCAACCCACATTTAACATAACCAAAAACAGAACTCATTATCTTTCTCTAAACCCACTCCTCTCTCAAATTCCCATATTACTGTTTAAGGCATTATTTTTCTAGTCACCCAGTTTTGCAACATTGAAGTCATTCTTTACTCCTCTTACCCTATATATTGCCCAATCTTTTTGTTTTTATCTAAACAATATCTCTCATATCTATCTCGTTATTTCCTCTCACACAGCCACCACCCTAGTTCTACTTCTTGATTTAACAATTGTATTTGCTTCCTACATTTGTAGGAATCCAATTGTATTTGGTCCTACATTCTCAAGTCTCTTCCCACTCCAAAATATCCTCCACTAAAGCCACCAAAGTTGCTTTCCTAATGTGTAGTTCTTCTCAAGTCATCTTCCTACTCAAAAACTCCAGTCTTATCGCTACCTCTAAAATCAAATATAAATTCTGTTTGGAATTTAAAGTCAAGTTATATGGATCTACTCACTCAGGTCCTTGCATATGACTCTTCCTCACTGGTTATCTTCCACAGCTGGAATATTCTCACTCTTAAAACCTCTGACTTTCTTCAAGACTAACTCAAAAACACCAGTCTACAAAAGGCTTTCTCCAGTCCCCTCAGCTGTTTGTACATTCCCTTCTACTCTTGTGTTGTATCTACTCTCTCTTTCTCTCTTTCACTCTTGCTCTCACTCTCATTCTTGCTCTCTTTCTCTCTCCACATACACATATGTGTGTATATATATATATATATATATACATATATCATATATGTATAGATCTCTAACTCCATTAGAATATAAATGCCATAAAAGCAGGGTCTACATCATCATTATCATCATCATTGTCATCATTATCATCATATATTTTTCCTTTTCTTTCTTGTTCTTGTTCTTCTTCTCTCCCTTCTCCTTCCTTTCTCCTCACTGTTTAGCACAGTGGGCAAGGAGCAATGAAACTTAAGGCTTGATTGACTGATGAATACAAACTGAGAGAAAAGAAACAAAAATATTTGACAATTGCTGGATTTGTGGAGTGAGTGAGAGTAAAGAGTCCAGGATAATGCAAACATTGTGAGCCTTGGTGATTAGAAGAAAATACTAACAAAGCAAGGGAAATCTAGAAGATAGCAGCATTGTGAGAGGAGTATAAAAGGATTGGAGGAAAGAACTGAGGATGTTTAATCGGTATGAAAGAAGATTTTGAGCAGATATGATAGTTGGCTTTCAAGACTTTCTACGATCTGACCATATTATTCTCCTTCCATTTATTCTACATTCTGTTCAGACTGGGCTATTCTCTACATCCTTTCCTATTCTATCTCCATTCCCTTATTCTCATAAAGTCCATGCCTGAAATGACCTTATTCCACATTGCCACCTTTTGGATCAATAACAATATATCGAACATCATCTTTTAAGTACCTCCTATATTCCAGCTATTGTGCTATGTGCCGGAGATACAAAGATGACAGTGAAACAATCTCTGCCTTCTAAGAGATTACAGTTTAGACAGGGAATATGTGTGCGTATGTATATATGTAGATGAATGTTGAGCAGGTAGGTAGCACAATGGATAGAGCACTGGACCTAGAGTCAGAAAGATTCAAATCTGGCTTCAGATGCTTACTAGTTGTTTGACACTAAGCAAGTCACTTAACACTGTTTGCCTCAGTTTCCTCACCTGAAAAACGATCTGGAGAAGGAAATGGAAACTTCTCCAGTATCTTTGCCAAGAAAACCCCAAATGGGGTCACAAGAATCACAGGTGACTGAATTGACTGAACAGCAACAACAAAAAATTATAGCCAGTTCCAGAACTCCCAGATTAAGGAGAAAATATTACAAGCAGTCAATAAGAAAGAAATTGAATGCTGTGGAAACATAATCAGAATAACACATAATCTAGCAGCTTCTACATTAAGGGATTGAAGAGCTTGGAATGTGATATTCCAGAGGTCAAAGGAGCTAGGATTAATACCAAGAATCACCTACCCATCAAAACTGAGTATAATATTTCAGGGGAACATATGGTCATTCAATGAAATAGAGGACTTTCAAGCATTCTTGATGAAAAAGCAGAGTTGAATAGAAAATCTGACATTCAAATACAAGAAGCAAGAGAAGCATGAGAAGGTAAACAGGGAAAAGAAAACATAAGGAACTTATCAAAGTTGAACTATTTACATGCCTACATGGAATAACGATAATTATAACTTATTAAAATTTTCTCAGCATGAGGATAGTTGAATGGAATATAAATGTATATGTATAATTTATACATACATATATATCTATGTAAGAGGGTGTATGTGCTTATGAATACATATGTGATTGTGTGTATATATGTGTACATACATAGACATAGGGCACAGGATCAGTTGAATAGGAAGGGATGACATTTAAAAGGTGAAATTGAGAAGTGAGAGAGGAATATAATGAGAGGAGATGGAGAGAGACAGAATGGGGTAAATTATCTCATATAGAAGAGGCAAGGGATAACTGTTACAATGGAGGTAAAGAGCAGGGAGGCAAAAGGGAATGAGTAAACCTTACTCTAATTGAATTTGGCTTAGGGAGGGAATGACATACACACTGAATTGGGTATCTTGCCCTACAGGAGAGTAGGGGGGAAGGGAATACGAGGGGGGATGATGGAGGGAAGGGTAGGTTGGGGGAGGATAGTTAGAAGCACACACTTTTGAAAAGGGGCAGGGTCAAAGTAGAGAATAGAACAAGTGGGGGGCAGGATAGGATGGAGGGAAATATAGTCAGTCTTTCACAATATATCCACTATGGAAATGTTTTGTGTAACTACACGTGTACAACCTATATTGAATTGCTTATCTTCCCAGGAGGGTGGGAGATGAGGGAGGAAGGGAAAGAACCTGGAATTCAAAGTTTTAAAATCAAATGTTTAAAAAGATATCATCATCATCATCATCATCATTATTTACATGCAACTGGGAAATAAGATATACAGGCACTGGGGTATGGAGATCCATCTTGCCCTACCAGAAAGTTGGAGGGGGAATGGGAGAGGATATAGGAAAGAGCAGATTGGGGGAGGGGGTATACAGTGAGATCACTATTTTGGGGTGGTGGGTAGGGGAAAGAAGGGGAGAAAATTTGTAACTCAAAATCTTGTGGAAATGAATGATGTAAACTAAAAATAAACAAAATTTAATTTAAAAAACAGCTGCCCCCCAGTTCCCATATTTTAACTTCATTATAAGCCTGGCACCACTGAACAACAGAGCCTCTGTATGTACCTACCCCTCCTGCCAATGTCCTGACTTCTTCATATATGCCTCAGTGTTCACTGGAACAAAAGGTGTGTCCCTGAACTCTTAGTTCCCACAGAAATAGCCAGTGTGTCCATGTGATGGGAACCCAGCTATTCCCTCTATCTAGTCACTGCCCCCAGACCCATTCTCACAGAAACAGGTGTGTTCATGTATTAAATCACAATCATATCATCCCTCTAGCCCAAGACAGGACCACAATACCTAACTATCTATCTTGACTATATGACCACAATACTTAGTTTATTGGAGAGCAGCATGACTCATTCTTTCTTTTATCTTTTTTTCTTTTAAAGCAATCGGGGTTAAGTAACTTGCTCAAGGTTACACGGCCAGTTATTTCTGGGTGTGGTGCTGAGTATCTGAGCCCGGATTTGATCCAGGTCATCCCGACACTGGAGCCGGTGCTCTTACTCGCTGAGCCACCTGGCCGCCCCTAAGCAATTGGGGTTAAGTAACTTGCTCAAGGTTACATGGCCAGGTGTTTCTGGGTGGGTGCTAAGTGTCTGAGCCCGGGATTCGATCTCCAGGTCTTCTCAACACTGGAGCCGGTGCTCTTAATCGCTGTGCTACCTGGCCGCCCCTCTTTCTTTTATCTTTATGATCCTCTCTGTTTTTTTTATCTGCAAATCAGCTAGGTTTTTATTCAGACTTTTCTTTTCTCAGACTTCTCAAACTTTTGGTCTTTTAGCTTTTCTTTAATATTTATTGGAACTTACCTTCCTTTCTCTTTGTCTCTCCTCCCCTTTCCACTTCTGTACAAGCTCCCAAGTCTCACACACAGTTGGTCTTCAGTCTTCTTGAGATAGATGATAAGGGTTTAAGTTGGTCCCTATCACTATTCAGAGTGACTCCAATCCTCTTTCCCTTTTCTGTACATGCTCTTTCCCTAAAATTTGTTTCTCTGCTTTGTACTTCCCACATTTTTTTATACTCATATATCTCTCCCCTTCCCCCCTGCCCTCCAGGAACCTTCTTTTTTTTGAATGGCTGAAATGAATCAGTGTCTGCCACCTCTTGTGGAAATGGATTTGGGATTCAGTATAAGTCATGAAGGGTCACAACGTGATTCTTTGCCCCCACTGTATCTAACCCATGGATCAGATGAGAGAATGAGATTGCTAAGTAGTAGCTCTAAATATCTAAGGTTTTTTATGTTATTTCTTTTTTAAATGTTTATTGAAATTTTTAATAAAAAGGGGGAAAAGAAAAAAAGGAAATTTACATGATAACTTTGTTATGTATTTACAAGGAATAGCAAGTTGTACATAATGAATCTTCAATTTCATGTGCCATCATCTTTTGTATTGTACTATGGTATCAAAATGCTTGTTTTATTTCATAAATTACAAAATAAAAGAAAAAGAAAGAAAAATGTTTATTGAATTCTTATATTTAAATCACCTTCATTTCCTACTATATCCTTCTCTCTTCCCTACCCCCAAAATTGTACTTTATAACAAGAAAAAAAATACAAAGGCAAAACTAACCAAAATATCAATCAAGTCTGGCATTATATTAGTTGTTCTACAAACATAGTGCCTCATCTCTGTTGATAAGGGAGGGGTTGCCTTCTAATAGTTCTTTAGTCCCAAGCATGGCCATTATAATTCAATAGTGTTCGGTGGGCCTTTGTTGTTCTCATTCTTTCTATTAAAATTGTTGTAGTCCTTGTACATATTGTTTTCCTGGTTCTGCTCACTTTTCTTTGCATCAGTTGATATGTCTTCCCATGCTTCTCTGAATTCATCATTCAATCTTTTCTTGTGCTCCAATTATTTTTCATCACATTCATGTGCCCTAATTTACTTAGGCATTCTCCAAATGATGGGTATCTGCTTTGTTTTTAGTTTTTTGCTACTATACATACTATACTAAACATGCTGCTATATTTATGTGTTTATTGGTCCTCTCTTTTTAACTTGGACCTTTTGAGACATACTTCTAGCAGTGGGATCTCTGGACCAAAAGGAATAGATTTTTTTGTCACTTTCTTAGCATAATTCCCAATTAATTTCCAAGTAGTAGAAATAATGCACAGTTCTACCAATATTATTTTATTGGACCTGTATTTCCACAATCCCACCAACATCGAACTTTTCTCATCTCTTATCATTTCTGACAATTTGCTGAGTGGAAGGTGAAAGCTCAGAATTGTTGTGATTTGCAGTTTTTTAAAATGAATGATTTGTAGCAATCTTTCATCTGTTTGTAATAGTCTTCCATTTTTCTTTTGAGAGCTGTTTGTTCATATTGTTTGATAATTTATTCATCAGGGAATTACTTTTTGCATCATTTAGTTTTGTTGATTCTTTATATATATTGACATCCAACACATCAGAAATATTTGATGTGGGGCGGCCAGGTGGCTCAGCGAGTAAGAGCACTGGCTCCAGTGTCAGGATGACCTGGATCAAATCCAGGCTCAGATACTCAGCACCACACCCAGAAATAACTGGCCGTGTAACCTTGAGCAAGTTACTTAACCCCGATTGCTTTAAAAAAAAAAAAGAAATATTTGATGTAAAGACTTTTTTTCCTAATTGAAAGCTTCTATTCTTTTTCTAGTTTCATTGATTTTGTTAGCACAAAAGCTTTTCAACTTCATGTTTCTATTTTATCTTTATTTTGTCACCTCTATCTTTGTTTAATTAAGACTTTTCCTTCCTCAAGTGCTATTTCATGAGGCTTTTACCTTTTAACTGTAATCCCTCTATATCTGGTACATAAGTTGTTTTATCCTGTATTTTGGATTATTAAAGGTTTGCATAGAATTACTGCACCATTTTTGCCAGTCACATGATTGTTTTTGCATGACTTTCACAGGTTAGTCCATCACCTCTAGTCAAGCTGCTAGTATAATTAGTCTAACTGTTTCACAAAGAGGAGTTTCACACTTTAGGAAGTTCCACATCTCTTATCATTTTTGATAATTTGCTGAGTGGAAGGTGAAAGTTCAGAATTGCTGTGATTTGCAGTTCTTTTAAAATGAATGATTTGGAGCAATTTTTCATCTGTTTGTAATAGTCTTCCATTTTTCTTTTGAGAGCTGTTTGTTCATATTGTTTGATAATGTACCGATTAGGGAATTACTTTTTGCATCATTTAGTTTTGTTGGTTCTTTATATATATTGACATCCAACACATCAGAAATATTTGATGTAAAGACTTTTTTTTCCTAGCTGAAAGCTTCTATTCTTTTTCTAGTTTCATCGATTTTGTTAGCACAAAAGCTTTTCAACTTCATGTTTCTACTTTATCTTTTATTGTCACCTCTATCTTTGTTTAATTAAAAATCTCCTTCCCTCAAGTTCTATTTCATAAGGCTTTTACCTTTTAACTGTAATCCCTCTATATCTGGTACATAAGTTGTTTTATCCTGTATTTTGGGTTATTAAAGGTTTGCATAGAATTACTGCACCATTTTTGCCAGTCATATGATTGTTTTTGCATGACTTTCACAGGTTAGTCCATCACCTCTAGTCAAGCTGTTAGGAGAATTAGTCTAACTGTTTCAAAAAGAGAAGTTTCACACTTTGGGAAGTTCCACAGTTTATAGGTGTTGCTATTTCTAATTATGGAAAGTCACTTGGGATGAAAAAAAAACTGCACATGTTACATATTGCTTTTATTCCCTCATGATACAAAAACTATAAGTGAAAGAGGAAAAAGTCTTAGACATGATGAAAGTATCTGGAAGAACTGGGGAAATTTTGTTCCTACTTTATTGAGTATATTAGGTGTAAATAAATGCCCCTTTCTGGAGTCTTCTTCATTTATTATTTATTTATAAAGTTTTTTTATAAATTAAATTTAAAAATTTTTTATAAATTAAATTAAAAATAAAAAAATATTTATAAAATATTTATTTATAATTTATATAAATTCTTCATTTATTATTCATTATCTTCATAGGATAAATTTCTTACCTCTTTTCTCTGGACTTAAAAAAAGAGATAAAAAACAATGTTTATATGATTCTATAAATCAGGTACATTTGGGTATATAGTTTATGAAAAAGTCATTCTGAAAAATATTCATGAGCTCAATCTTTAAAATTAAATGGAGGGGGCAGAGACAAGATGGCAGAGAAAAGGCAGAAACTAACCTGAGCTCTCCCCAAAACCATTCCAAAAAAAATTAAATAATGCCTCAAAACAAATTCTGAAGTTACAGAACCCATAAAAGGATGGGATGAGACAGCTCAAGACAATTTAGAAGGTTTCAGGAAAGGTCTGTTGCACACAAGTGAGAGTGGAATTCAGTCCAGAACAGACTGCACCCCAGCAAAACTAGAAGTAGGCCTCAGTGGTGGCTGTGGCAGTTTCCTGAACTCTCAGCCCACAGATGGTAAGTGGGTCACAAGATCAGTCAGAAGGCGCCAGATTTGCTAGCACCAGGAGCAAAACTCCATTACATTCCCCATACTTGGATCTGGGCCATAGTCCTCGGTCAAAGAGTAAGGAGGAACACAAGAACACCAGAGTTTGCAGCTCCAGGGCATCTGGTACCTTGCTTATAGTTCCAGGGCAGAAAAGAGTGATTGTGGTCATTCACAGACCAGAACACAGTCCAGAAGATAATAAAGAAATCTTTCCATAGGTTATGCCACGTTAGAAAAAGTAAAAACTTATCGGTCCCTAGAATTGTCTCTGATAACAATTGTACAAAAAAACCCAAAACACCCGAACCTTGGAACAGGGCTCCCTCCATCCAGGAAGCAGAGCTCTACTTTAACATGCAGTTCAAAATCAAGAAATAGCCTGGAAAAATGAGCAAAGAACATAAAAACATCCTAACTATGAAAAGCTACCATGGTGACAGGGAAGATCAAAACACAAACTCAGAAGATAACAAAGTCAAAACTGTTGGCATCTAAAAGCCTCAAGGGAAAAAATGAATTGGTCTCAGGCCATGGAAGAGCTCAAAAGAGATTTTCAAAAGCAAGTAAAGATTTTGGTTTAATTAAGAATTATTGGACTACCTGGAAGTCATGATAAAAAAATGGCCTACATGTCATATTTCAAGAAATTGTCAAGGAAAATTGCCCTCATATTTTAGATACAGAAAGCAAAATAGAAATGGAAAGAATTCATAATCAATGAACCCAAAAGAAACCTGAAAGAGAACCCAAAATGAAACCTCCCAGAAATATCATAGTCAAATTCCAGAGGTCTCAGCTCAGGGAGAAAATATTGCAAGCAACCAAATTTAGTATGTTCCACATTAAAGGATCAGAGGGCTTGGAACATGATATTCCAAAGGACAAAGGAGCAAGGACTAGAAATTAAGAATCACCTACCCAGAAAAACTGAGTATAAGCCTTTTTTTGGGGGGGGAGGTGAGGGGTGGAAATGGACATTTAATGAAACAGAGAACTTTCAAGCATTTCCAATGAAAAGACTAGAGCTGAAAAGAAATTTTAACTTCAAATACAAGATACAAGAGCAACATAAAAAGGTAAACATGAAAGAAAAATCATAAGGGATTCAATAAAATTAAACCTTACTCTCACTGGAATTGGCTCAAAGAGGGAATGATATACACACTCAGCTGGATGCAGAAATCTATCCTATCATACAGGAAAGCAAGAGGTGAAAGGAATAGAGAAGGGGTAGTGCTGATAGGAGAGATGGCATATTGGGAGAGGTAAAAGTCAGAGAACAGTCAAATTTCTAGAAATAAGAGTCAGTTCTCAATTTATAAATGGTCAAGTGATACAAACAGGTTTTCATACAAAGTAATCAAAGCTTATAGTCATAGGGAAGTAATACTCTCAATTACTATTGATTAAAGAAATGCAAATTAAAAAAACCCTGAGCTACCATCCCACACCTATCAGATTGACTAATATGACAGAAAAAGAAAATGACAAATGTTGGAGATGTGTGAAACTTGAGACGCTAATGCTCCAGTGGTAAAAGTGGTATACTTTTCATTCTGTATCATTCTGTAGAGCAATTTGGAACTAGGCCCAAAGGGCTATAAAACCAATGCATATGCTCTGATCAAACAATACTATTACAAGGTCTGTAGTCCAATAAGATAAAGCAAAAAAGAAAAGACCTATGTGTACAAAAACATTTAGAGCAGCTCTTCTCATGGTGGCAAAAATTAGAAATTGAGGTGATGTCCACCAATTGGGGAATAATTGAATTAGCTGTTGCATATGAGTGTGATGGAATGCTACTGTGCTATAAGAAATGATGAGCAGGATGATGTCAGAAAAACCTGGAAAGACTTAGATGAACTGATGAAAGTGAAATGAGCAGAGCCAGAAGAATATTATATATAGTAATTAGCAATGTTGTATACAGATCAACTGTGAATGACTTAGCTATTCTCAGCAATATAGTGATCCAAGACAATTTTGAAGGATTTATGATGAAAAATTATATCCATTTCCAGAGAAAGCACTGATGGAGTCTGAATGCAGATCAAAGCATGCTTTTTCTTTACTCCTTTATTTTTCATTTTTTTTCTTGTCTGTATTTTCTTTCACAACATGGCTAATATGGAAATATTTTGCATGATTGAACATGTATAGCCCATATTGAATTACTTAACTTCTTAGTGGGGGGAAGGGTGAGAAGAGGAAGGGAACAGGAGAATTTAGAACTAAAAAATTTTTTTTTAAACAGTGTAAAATTGTTTTTACATGTAATTGGGTTAAATAAAACATTAAATTTTAAAAATTAAATAAAGGTTGTAAAAATTCAAGGCCAGATAATTTTTTTTCCTGGCATGGCAGCTCCTATGACAAATGAGAATTAATAGGTTTGTGGCCCTGGAACAATCTATGTAAAATGAAACTTCTATGACAAGAGATGGAAAATACACATTAGAGTAAGAGCCAAGGGATATGTTTTCTAGCATAGCTCTCATACTAGCTATGTGACCTCAGGTAAGTCATTTCAGTCATAATTTAGAATTATTATAATAAAGTGACAAAAAAAGCAAACTCTATTCCTTCTGATACAGAGGACTCTTTGTTTCTTAATCCGTCACATGAGAAATACTGTACCTGACCTTGCTTATACCACTGGCTTCCCAGGAGGATTAAATGAAATACTCTATGTGCAAGTGTTTTGAAAACTGTAATCTTCCATGGAAATATAAGGTGTAATTATTATGCTGCTGATGACAATATTTTGAGCAGGAAAGAATTAATTAAGCAAAAATCACACAAACAAAAATCACCACTCAATTTTACTCTAATGGTAAGTTGTCAAAAGCAACTTCTAAGCTACTTTTCATGACTGCTTTTGATGAGATTGTGCTTCTAGAAACATGTCTTTGAGTTATTTTTTTAGTTTTATTAATATTTTATTTTTACATTATGAACATTTACAGATCATCCTTACTTCTTGAAAGGTGTTTTGTAACAAAGTGGAACAGTTAAGAAAACTAATAATACAATAACCTCCTCTGAAATTTCATGCAATGCATCACATTCATAGCAAACCCCCACCTCTTTTTTTCACAATTAGCAGAAATCTACTTTCTCTCCTCCCCTTCCATTGGGAAAAATAAGAAAAAGAAATCTATTTTAACAAATTATGGGTAGCCAAGCAAAACAAGTCCCCTCAACGTACACTATATGTGTGTGTTTACGTGTGTACATATATATATACATATGTGTATGTGTGTGTGTATATATTTCTGTACCCTAAATCCATCACCTCTTTTTAATGGATAGTATTTTTCCATCATTAGTCTCCTAGAATTATGAATGTTTATTGTATTGATCATAGTTCTTACAGCTTTTAAATTTATTTGTTTTTACAGAATTGTTATTTTATAAATTGGTCCCTTCATTCTGCTCATTTCATCCCCCATCAATTTGTAAAAGTCCTCAAAATAGAGAGGATAACAGAAGATAAAATGAAAATTTTTGATTACATATAATCTTAAATGTTTTTGCACAAACAAATCTAATAAGTTAACATTAAAATAGAAGCAATTAACTGTGAAAAAAAAATCTTGTATCAACTTTCTCTAATGAAGGCCTCATTTCCAAGATACACAAAGAACTAATTCAAATTTCTAAAAAAAAAATCACTTCTCAGTTAACAAATGGTCCAATGTTATGAAAAGACACTTCTAAAGGAGGGGGAAAAAACTTAGTTTATTTTTAGCCATATGGAAAAAAATGCTGCAAGTATCTACTGATTATAGAAATGAAAATTAAAGCAATTCTGAGATTCTACCTCAAACACATCCTAATGACAAAGATGACAAAATAGGAAAATGGTAAGTTTTGGAGAGACTATGAGAAAACAGGCACTTTGATACAATGTTAGTGGAGCTGTGAATATATGTAACCATCCTGGAAAACAATTTGGAATTATACACAAAAAGTTACAAAACAGCTATACCACTTCTAGGGCTATACCCAAAGGAGATCAAAGAAAAAGGCAAAGATCCTGTGTGTACAAAATATATTTATAGTAGCTCTTTTGGTGATAATAAAAATTGGAAATTAAGGGATTGTCCATCAATTGAGAAATATCTAAATAAGTTATGATTTATGAGTGTGATGGAGTACTATTGAGTAGATGGAGAACCTGCAGCCTGGAAGCTATATATGGTTCCCTACCCCTGAAACAGATTATTTCAAAAAGACATGGAAAGATATGTGTGAACTGATGCAGAGTAAAGTAAAACCAGAAGAACAATTTATACAATAATATTAATATTATAGAAATGAACAAATGGAGAGAGAAAGAGAGAGAGAGAAGAGGAGAAAAGAAGAGAACTATTTTAATAGCTCACATAGTTGTATAAAAAAAAGACCTGGGGTTAGTGATTTAGAAGTTTCTTGGGCATCAACACAGTATTCTAACATTCATAATCAATAACAATGAATCTATATATATCGGACTGCATTAAAAGATACAAAGTGTGCAGAACATGTTGCTGATTGTTCTATTAGCACTTTACCCAAGGTAGGTAGGTAGGCCTGGGCATCATAAAGACGTGAGTTTGAATTGTGCTGTAGACATTTTCTAGCTGTGTAACCCTTGGTAAATCACTTAATCATTCTCTGCCTTTGAGTATATGAAAGCTATATGATACAAACATCCGTTTTTGACATTTTAAATGAGATTTCCATCCTTGTGTTTATTTGAATTAGATAAATTTGAAGGCCTGGACAACTATGAGACTGTGTGGTTCAGTGTTCTTTCCACTGCATGTTTACCCCTTCTCTAATTCAGGTTCATTTTTTTACCAGTTCCTTTAAGAAAGTTTTAGTTTCATTGGATATGAAATCTGTGGGACAAATTGGACACTAAATGACTCCTCAGCATGTTAAGATACAAGTGAGCATACTTATGAATATAAATGCAACGTATTCATGTGGGAATGTAAATTAATCATTTCACTAGTGAGATGGGGTATGGCCTCTGAGTGAAAGTCAGCCTATGTTAAAAGCAGTATCAGAAGAAGAAAGACAGAGAAAGAAGGAAGGAAAGAAGAGAGGAAGAAAGGAAGGAGGGAGGGAAAGAAGGAGGGAAGGAAGGAGGGAGGGAAGGAAAGGAGGGTGAGAGAGGGAAGGGCAGGATGAAAGGAGAATCAAGAGAGTGATAGAGAAGGGAGAGGGGAGAGGAGAGGAGAGAAGGGGAGGAGAGGTTAAAGAAAATATGAAAGAAAGAGAAAGTAAGTATAGCTCTCTTCATTTATATGAGGGCATACATTGAGCAATTAATTCATCTGGCTAGTCTATTAGTTCTTTATTAAATATAATGGTCTTTGGAATTAAGTGGTTGAGGGGAAAGAGACTTGGTTACAAAGAAAGGCCATTATTAGATCTTTATATTCACAATAAATCCTTTGAATTCAACTGGAAGAGAGAACTCAGTTGCAACCAAAAGCCATTTCAGACAGAATTTTTCTTCTCTCTACTTCTATTTGTTTTCACCTAAATTTACATTTTTTATTCCTCTTAAAGGTTTAAAACACAAGTCCTTCTGTACACTAAGGGAAAACACCTTCTGTTTTCTCTATTTCTTCAATGTAGATCATGAAAATACACCTAAAATAATTTCAAATTCATCTCAATCCCTTAGTAATTGGATACGTACAAAACAGATAAAACTGTGACACCAAATGCTTTTACATGACTTTCACACACAAGTGCATTACCTCCAGTTGCTCTGGTGGGGTATTTAGTCTAATTGTGCCCAAAATTAAGCTTCACGGCCAGGGAAGCTCCTCAACTTCCAGGCTTTTGCAGGTGTTGCTGCTTCCTTGGTTTTGAGGAACTGATCGTGCAGTTGCTATTAAACATCACCTGTTGAAAACTGAAAGGATAATTGCTCATTCATTCATTCATCCATTCATTCATATGCAACACTCATTGCTCATTATTTTTTTTATCAGCAACATAAATAAAACAATTTTATTTTAGATCTTCAAACACCTTACCGACATTATAGTTATACCAATTACAGTAAATCTCCCAAGATCAAAAAGGAGAGCATTTACTACAGGTTACTCTTAATCTTTCCCCTTTTCTATCTTTGGCAGATAGAAAAGCTGGGAGAAATTTTGTACAAAGCTCTTAATAAAGAATGAGATATGAATGAATGCCTCTTCCTGGATACTTTCTGGAGAAGTTCCTGACAGGAATATATTTCTCAACTCTTTTCTGGATCTATTAAAAAAAAAGGGGGGGGGGGGAGGTTCCAGATGTGATGGATGTTGCTGCTTTATATCACCTATTGGGAAAAAAATCATGTGCTCAAAACTTTAAGCTAAACTATGTCTATGAAAGTTCAAGGTCAGATATTTAATGAAAGGAAGGTGTTTCTAGTTCACAGACTGGAAATGTTAATAGATTTGTTGTTCTAGAATAATTTTTTTAAAATAAAACTTTCATGATAAGAAACTGAAAAAAATACACAAGACTGAGAATCAGAAATTTTGTGTTTTAAGCCCAGTTCTTTACTTATTAGTTGCATGATCTTGAGTGATTCTTTTCTACATTCTGAAGCTCTACATCCTAACCTATCAAATCAGAATAACAGTACCTGACCCTGGTGGATTAACAGGATGATAGTAAGGACCAAAGAAGCTAATATATGGAAATGTTTTGAAGAATAGAAAGTGATGTTGAAATACAAGACATAATAATAACAACTATTATTATTAAGAAACATTTTGAGTAAGAAACCATTAATAAATCAAAATTCAAACCACTAAAAATTCCGTGCAAAAATTTTATACTAGTCAGCAGGTATTAAATATGATTTTCAAGTAAGCTCCCTTCATTCCATTATATGATTTTTGTGCTTTTAGAAACACATATTAGATTAGAATTTTATGTTAAAATAAATAAAAAGGATACAATGAATATTTAAGAAGGTATTATTCTCTAAATTGCCAACAACATTTCAAACCCTTCTTTGTGTAAGGCACTGGACTGGATGCTAGAAATACAAAGAAGTATAAAATATAACCCATGCTAGTGAGGAGACAGTACAGATTCATAAAAAGTTAAATAGCAATGGAAGGCAGAAATGTTAAGAGGAAATGTGTGACAAACCATATAAATCCTCTAAGAGTTCAGAGAAGAAAATGATAATCTGAGCATTTGGGCACAGATCACGAAAATGGAATCGGTTCTTATGGAATTAGGAGGACCTAATTTGGGCTTTTGAAGAAAAGTTAAGGCTAAAGTAATCAAAAAGAAAAGTTGCAAGCATTTTGGACAGAGTAATAGCTTGATCAAAGGATGGAAATACTCAGTTTTTCATGGAATGGTTGATAGTCCTGTTTGAATAGAGTGAAGGGGGCATAAGTGTATAGAAATATAAAAAGCCTTGGAGATCACTTAATCTGACTTGATCATTGACAGATGAGAAATCTGAGGTTCAGAGAGGTTAAGTGACTTGTCAAAAGTCACATAAGCAGTAAATAGCAAAGGTAGGTAGGATTCAAATACAAGTTCTCTGACCCAAAATCCAGGGCCTTTTCTAGTTTCCCCACCATACTACCTTTTCCTTGTGTAGGTAATAATGATAAATTACTTTGTAGAGAGCTTAAAATGATTCTGTTTCTTCCATTCCAGAATTCTCCTCCCTTTGTAATTAGAAAGGAGAGCAATATTAACAAGACCTGTATAAGAGGGGATTTGAGATATGAATTGACTCTCCTTTTCCTTACATAACTTTCAAGATCTTTTAATAAGTGTCTTGATAGTTGACTGAATCTCAATAGAACAGATACAACTTTCTTTCAGAGGCAGATGTTTAATGAGAACTTGTTAGCACCTGGACTTTCAGAGAAATTTCAGAATTATTCAAACATATGAAAATTTACTTTTATAAATTAAGAACATACTTCTTAAGAATAACATTAAGTTGGCATTAAAACAAATAGGATGGAATTAGATTACAAAATGATGCTTCTTTTGGAATCCTCTGGGAATGACTTGATCTGAGTTATGTGGTCTGCAAACTCCAAATCATGTAGGGAAAAAGGTAAAGAAAGAAGACTGATAGTCTGGAAGGGAAACCGAGAAAATGACAAGAACTCTATGTGGCAGAAATAAGGAGGAATCTTGTGATTAACCCCTCATTCTGTCCACCAACAAAGAGAATATGTTGATGGTAGCTGATAGAATGTTGAGAGAGTTTTTAAAAGATGAGAAAGGGATGCTGTTGTATTACTGCCATCCCTGCCAAGTTTTCTCCCTCAAAAGATCATTAACACTCATTACATATTTTCCTGTACTTCTTGTTGGGATGTCCCATGTCTGTTATTTGACCTCATTGTAATACAATGGGAATATATTGTCACAATCTTACCTATGTATTTCCTTCCCTGCAGGTTAAGTTCCAACCAGGAAGCTTCTCCATTATCCTAACAAAAGTACTGTAATGCTTATAGTTAGTGACTCCGTTTAACCTCTGGTTACTGAAGATATCAGCTAGGTGATGTCTTGACTTGCCCATGAATCTGATTTAAACGAGGCAATGCTACACAAAATCCTCAGCCTCACTCTCTCCTCTAGGTGGCAAGATGAGAGTCAAGACAACTGAGTATGGCCCATAAAGGTGCCTGAAGCTAGCACCAGGCATTGAAGACACCAAATTCCCACGGCAGGCAGGACATGACCAGGTGTCCTGACTTTTGTTTACCATTGGGCTTCGATGATTCTGGATGAGAGAATGAGGCTGAGGACTTTGTACAACTCTGCCTCATTTAAATCCAATCCACACACCAGTCATGATACCACAAACAATCTGTAACTATGTGCCAAGAACTTTACAAATTTATCTCATTTGATCCTCACAAGAACCCTGCAAGGCAGATGCTATTGCTACCCCCATTTTACAGCTGAAGAAACAGAGGCACAGAGTACAAGTACCTGAGGGCAAATGTGAATTCATGTCTTCCTGACTCTAGGCCCAGGGCACTATCCATTGTGTCACCTAGTTGCCCAGTTGTAACCGGGGTCATAGGCATTCACTACCGTGTATGAGCCATACATACTTTTCTGAGTATTTTTTATTAAAAGCAATTGGGGTTAAGTAACTTGCTCAAGGTTACACGGCCAGTTATTTCTGGGTGTGGTGCTGAGTATCTGAGCCCGGATTCGATCCCCAGGTCATCCCGACACTGGGGCCAGTGCTCTTACTCACTGAGACACCTGGCCGCCCCTAAGCAATCGCGGTTAAGTAACTTGCTCAAGGTTACACGGCCAGTTATTATTTCTGGGTGTGGTGCTGAGTATCTGAGCCCAGATTCGATCCCCAGGTCATCCCGACATGGAGCCGGTGCTCTTACTCACTGAGACACCTGGCCACCCCTAAGCAATTGGAGCTAAGTAACTTGCTCAAGGTTACACGGCCGGTTATTTTTGGGTGTGGTGCTGAGTATCTGAGCCCAGATTCGATCCCCAGGTCATCCCGACATGGAGCCGGTGCTCTTACTCACTGAGACTCCTGGCTGCCCCTAAGCAATTGGGGTTAAGTAACTTGCTCAAGGTTACACGGCCAGGTGTTTCTGGGTGGGTGCTAAGTGTCTGAGCCTGGGATTCGATCTCCAGGTCGTCCTAACACTGGAGCCGGTGCTCTTACTCGCTGTGCTACCTGGCCGCCCCCTGAGTATTTTTTTTAATCTTCAATGACTTCCTTTTGTTTTTATTTCCTTCTTTTTGTGGGGTGAGGGCACGTAACACTATTGCTAGCTTCCCTTCCCCTCAAAAAAAAAAAGAAAGCAATCCTTGTAACATATAGATAGACATAGGTGAACAAAATAAATCCAGGCATTAGTTAATGTATATCTTATTCTGCATTTTGAATCTATTGCCCTTCTCTCAGAAGGTAGATTGCATGCTTCTTTGTATGTCCTCTGTAGTTGTGACTGGTTATTGCATTAATCAGAATTCTCAAGTCTTTGAAAGTTATTTTTCTTTACAATGCTGTTGTTATGGTAATACATTGATTTAAAAAAAAAACACTGAAGGATGCAATTGTTTTTGAAAATAACAATCTAATTTCACCACAATACAAAAGTGATAAAGGATTCAATTTTCCCTTAAAACTATATACATAGCTTTACTTATAAATTCACAGGAGGCTTCTAAAGTGGTTTGTGGAAAATAAGAAGATACTTTCCCCTGAAACTTTAATTCAGATGCCCAAATCCAAACTCAATCTGCCTTTTGAGTCAGATACAAATTTATGAGGTATGTACACTTTCAACCACACTTTGGTTGACTAAAACCAGGAGACTTTGAGGGGCCCTGGATGAGCCCCTCCTTTTATATCCTTCCATACTATCAGAACTAAAGGAAAGAGACCTCAAAATTCCTTGTCGCTTTCTAGGCCCGTGTTCCCGCCATTGAACATGGTTTATGTATTTCCTTCTCTGACAAGATGACAAGATGATTTGCACTTCTTCCAGAAAAAGGCAGTAAAATGGAAAAGTGAGTGAGGAAAGAGAGCTCAACAATCACTTCCTGATTGGTAGCATAAGACGAGGCTCTGTTCTTGGATGCCAACAGAATCTACCAGGGCAATGATTTGCTCCACAGTTTGAGGGAAGGATTGGAAACCAAACAGGATAGGATTTAGATCCCAGCGGGTGACTAGAGACAGAAATTTGAACAAGCTACATTGTTCCCTTTGTTTCTTCAGCAATAACAGGTTGACAAAAGACTAGAGGAGAACTTTTAATTTCTTTATTTAGCTTTTCAAAAACTTTCATTTTGCTCCCCCATGACTCCTTTGCTAACTGTGAGTCTGGCCAGTTGCAAATGGAATGAAAGTACAGGAAGGGTCATAAGGTCTCTGTTATTTTTTTTCTTAATATTACAGCCTTAAGTTTAAAATTCTAAGTGTTGCGCAATAAAAGTATATGTGCTGTCCTGTTTGGGGAAACAGGTCAATAAACTTGTTCCCACTGTTGCCTATAAAAAAGAAAACCTATTCTCTTTAGTGTTTCCCATGAAATCTTAGTTATTCTACCAGTCATCCTCTCAACAGGGAAGAGAGGGTTTTGAAGATCTGTATGTATATGTTGCTATTTCACAGTATTAAAGGCAATAAATCCTTCAAGTAGGAGTTTATGGTATGACTTGTAGTGTCACCACGACAAATATAAGGTAAAAGTATTGCTGTAGATATTTATCTAAGCCCAAATAAAAGCTTTAAAGGTACTTTTCTTGTGCAGTTAATTTCACTTTCTCCAGCCTAAACTTCCTAGTACTCTTTGTCAATTTCATGCTGGGAAGTAAAGTAAGATCAAAAGGAAAGGACTTTCAGCATTGTTGCAACCCTCTTCCCCCACCCCCACCCACACAAAAGCTGGCGGGGGTTAAGGAAAGCAAGCTGAACCTAGCATTGTTATAGTGAAGAGAACTTGGTGAATGGGGGTGGGGGTGGGGGTCAGGTGAAGATGGAGTGGGAGGTGTGGGGGAAATTGAATTAGAAGCAGCTAATCAAGTACTGAATTTCTAATTAATTCCCTTAAAGAGTTCATACCTTTTTCCAAAACTGGTCATGCAATTTGTGTCCTTAAGGCTAAGAAAAGTACAATCTGAAATAGGACTGTCTTTAGCCAGAGACCTATCTGTATGTATAATACTGAAATCTTCTCATACTGTCTTTTTTTTTATTGCTAACCAATTATACACTCCTTCAACTCATGATTAGAGGAAGGAACAGATGGCTGAGACTTCTTATTGTAAGATTGCAGCCCTTAAATAGTGATTTACACATTCTTATTGATTATTCCTTGCAACAGAGAAAGTTATGTACTGATGTTATTAACAATAAGAAGAAAGAAAAATAAACAAAATATCTCTTCATTATACTTTACATTTCTGTCCTCATCATACTGTTTCTAGAGTTGTTTTAAGTCTAAGTACAAATGCTAAATCATTGTTTACATCCTTCTTACACCTATGTTATGGATGTAGGTTCATACCTGTATATACTGAAACTTTATTGTCTTTTAATTATTTTTCAGTCATTTTCTCAAAGAAATTGTTGCTATTCCATGCTATTTTTCTCTATGACATTCTGATGGAACCACTAAAGTGATACTTGAAAGCCTTTCTCTTTAAGTTTCAATTGAGGACAGAACTGAAGTAAGCCCATGATTTTCAAATACTGAGCAGGGTATATATTTCTACTCAGCAATTTGACTAAGCATTAGAATTTGTGCTCTGATGTTTTGCTTAACCATGTAAATAGGATAAAATAGTTGCTCTCCCTTACAAGTGATCTTCCATCTTTCTTATCTCTGTGTTTTTGCACTTCCTTCTCATCAAGTTTTAGAACCACTAGCTTTGGGGGGGTGGGGCCAAGATGGTGATGTAGAAGCAGGAAAACTCTGTGTGCTCCCCCAATAACTACCTCAAATACCTATAAAAATGACTCTAAACAAACTTTAGGGCTACAGAACCCACAAAGTGACAGAGAGAAACAAATCTCCCATTGAAGGCAGCCCGGCAGGTGGACAGGAAGGGTCCATTGCAGGGAGAGTAGATCACCAGCAGCTGTGGCAGTTTCCAGAATTATCAACCCATAAATGCCAAAGACAAAGTGGGAGGTCAGTGTGGACTTTGGGAATAGGGTGTCCAGAAGTGCGGTCCAGCCTCTGCCCCTGGAGGGAGAAGTGGCCAAGGCGCGGTGGCCATTGCCATGTGGCAGCTTCAGAACTCCTGGCCTGCAAACTGTAGGGGGACCAAGCGACCATTCAGAGGGTAATCACTCTTGCTTTAACCTCCTCGGATCTGGATCACTGTCTAAGGTGGTGGTCCTGGGGTGTGTGACCAGTTGCTAGAGCCGGTGGAAGCTTCTGAGAAGGCACCCAGCTAATAGCTCCAGCAGCTAAGTAAACCCCAGTGATTTGGGACAAAGCCCTCCTCTCTGGATGCAGAGTTCTACTGTGGCAAAAAGCTCAAAAGTCAAGTAATTGAGTGGCAATATGAGCAAGCAAAGCAAGTGCAACAATCCAACTTTAGATTCCTATTTTGGGGACAAAAAAGATCAAAGCATGGAATAGGAGGAAGACAAAGAAGTCAGAACTCTTGTACCAAAAGCTTCCAAGAAAAATATGAATTGGTTACAGGCCATAGAGGAGCTTAAGAAGTATTTTGAAAACCAAAGAAGAGAAGTGGAGGAAAAATTGGGAAGAGAAATTAGAACGATGTAAGAAAATCATGAAAAGGGGCAGCTAGGTGGCACAGTGAATAGAGCACTGGCCCTGGAGTCAGGACGACCTGAGTTCAAATCTGGCCTTAGACATAACACAAAAATTAGCTGTGTGATTTTGGGCAAGTTACTTAACCCCAATTGCCCCCCAAAAAGTGAAAAAAAAGAGAAAATCATGAAAAGTGAGTCAACAACCTGACTGGAGAAAATAACACCTTAAAAAATAGAGTAACTCAAATGGCAAAAGAGGTTCAAAAAGCCAATGAAGAGAAGAATGCCTTAAAAAGTAGTATTTGCCCCATGGAAAAAGAATCTCAAAAGCTCACTGAAGAGAATCATTCCTTCAGAATTAGATTGGAGCAAATAGAAGCTAATGACTTTATGAGAAATCCAGATACTATTAAACAGATCCAAACAAATGAAAAAAAAAATTAGAAGGCAATGTGAAATATCTCATTAGAATCATTAGCTTCCTCCAAAGATCATTCCATGGTCTATCTCCTACATGAAACTTTTCTTGATTCCTCTCAGCTACTGAACCCCATCTCCCATGCCCATTTAACTTGCACTTACTTTGTATATATTTTGTATCTATTTATATTTGTACTCCTCCTGGCCCCTCCACTACAATATAAGCTTCTTGAGGACAGAAATTGCTTCGCTTTTGTCTTGGTTTTCTTAAGCTTAATACAGTACTTTGAACATAGCAGGTACTTAGTAAATGATTCTTGATTGATTCCAAGTATATCCCTACCACCACTGCTCCCCACAGATCCTAGCTCCATTTGCCATGCCCAGAATTGCACATTTCTGTTTCATCCACATGAAATCCTAGAGAATTGCCTTCTTTTGCATAAGCAGGAGCTAAAGGAATATGCTCTGCCTCAGAAAAAGTGGGGTTCAAAGGAAGTACATTGTCTCTGTGGGCACTGCCATTTCCTGATATGGATTTCTTCCTCTTTGAGCCTCAAGGGTGTTAATCGTACAGATGGTATGGTACCCCACAATATGTTCTACTTGTGATTATCACATTTTCTAAACTTTTTTGACAACTTGAGTAAACACTGTTTGGTACTATCCGTATTTGGGAGTCTAAATATATTGTACTTTCAAACACCTAATCTTTCTGAGTCATAGAAATTTTTCTTTAGCCTAGATGTTAATAGTGCTAGAGCTAGGTGCTGTTTGAAGCTCTCTGTAATATGGCTCCAACCTATTTTTCAAGACTAGTCTTGTACTCTATATTTTTTGCCAAAATGCTGTATTTGCTATTCTCTTTATTAAAGAGCCTTTCTCCTTTCTCTGGATTTTTGTACAAGTAGCCTAGAATGTCTGAGAAATTATTTCTCTTCTCACCTCTGTTTCTTGGAACCCTTTAAGGCTTAACTCAAGTATCACCTTCAACATGAGGTCTTTCATAAACTCTCCAATTTTTGTTGCTTC
Organism: Petaurus breviceps papuanus; assembly: GCF_028583685.1. Taxonomy (NCBI): domain Eukaryota; kingdom Metazoa; phylum Chordata; class Mammalia; order Diprotodontia; family Petauridae; genus Petaurus; species Petaurus breviceps. The sequence continues at coordinate 60,323,727 of NW_027187391.1, forward strand.
TTTAAAGCAAATTATTTTTGTTGTGCTTTGTATGTATTTTATATTTTATTTTCTATACATATATTATATTCCTCCCTCTCCTCATAGGTTAAGGTCAGTTTTTCCTTTAAAAGTATGGAAACTGTCTTTGTTTTAGCTGATTAAGGGGACTAAGGTTTGGGCCAGTACATAGTTCCCTGGGCATGAAACAATCCAGACATAAAAGGCCAGAGTTCCTGGCTTGTACTTGTGACCATAGACCAGCAGCATGAGTAACACTGGGAAACTGTACTCAATTGGGCGAATGCTTTATCCTGAATGAACATCTCTTTCCTATTCTGAAAGTCCTTCACTTGCTATGGCTAAATAAACCTCATTTTATTAACTGCTAGAGTGATTATGAATATATCATTCTAATTTCAGACCTAAATTACCAAGGGATCAATCACCATGAGACCTTGGCAGATAGCATGATTCTGCCTTACTTGAGTATCCTTTGTTTTGATTCAAGTTAGACCTCTGAAGCCTGCCTATCTCCAGGCCTATACTTGTGTACTGTCTTGGGGGATCTCCAGAATTTAAAAAATAAGTGGAATCCTGAAACAGGCATTGAGGCACTTATGCCACGGGGAAAACTATTAAAACAAACAAACAAGCAACCTACTTCTTATACTTGCCTGTGGCTTTATTGGTCAAAGTGGGTAGGGTTGGGATGCTGATTAATATGAGGAGATTTTCAAGGCAGATGAATTTGATCTCTCCTACTCTGGACTTCTAGAATTCTATTTATGAAGGGAAGGGTGGCAGGGTCAATAGAATTGCTAGTGATATTTCCAAATGGGAGCCAATTTCCATTTAGAAATCAACTAACATTATATGGGTGGCATCTGAGTGAACTCATGTTCCAGGTCTGCCTCTAATGAAAGATTCCCCAAAAGTTTCAGAAGCTCCTAAGAACCAGTCAGTCTAAGAAGCATTTATTATGTGATTACTATGTGACAGGATTTTTGCTCAGTGCTAGGGTACAAAGAAAAGAAAAAGATAATTCTTGCTCTCAAGAAACTCACGGTCCAATGGGGGAGACAATATTAAAAAACCACTATGTATAAACAAAACATAGATAGATAGAAAGCTAGATAGATAGATAGATAAATAGGTAGGTAGGTAGGTAGTCAGAATGATAGATGTACTGAATTGTGGAGAACCTTAAGATAAGGAGATAAGCTTTCTATTGCAAAAGTCCAAGTGGGAGATGATAAGGGCCTTCCCCTATGTGATGGTGTTATCAGAGTATAGAAGGGGGCATATATCAGAAATGTTAGAAAGGTGAAATTGACAGAACTTGACCACAGAATGGCCATGGAAGATCAGAGAGAGAGAGAATTCTAGCTGAAAGGAATCTCAGAGGTTATTTGATCCAGATTCTTCATTTTATAGATGGAGATGAGGAAACTGAAGCTCAGGGAGGGGAAACTACTTGCCCAAGGTCACACATTGTAAATGACAAAACCAGGATTCAGATTCAGATCCTCTGAATCAAAATCTAAAGGTGCTTTCACTGCATACACCACATGCTGGGCTTAGAATCAGAAAGTATTGCATGAAAATCTCTTTTCTGACACTGACTAGCTGAATTACAATAGGTAAATCATTTAAGCTCTCTGAGTTTCGGTTTCCTTATTTGTACAGTGGAGATGGTAAAATCTGTAGCATCTACCTCATATGGTTGTAGTAAGGCTGCAACCACTCTCATCTGCAGTGTTTTATTAATTTTAAAGCACAGTAAAAATATTATTATTATTCATGAGGACACATGTGTCATAGAAAACAGTTCACTTCAATTCCCAATAATTTTTGCTGAATGAGAACATGGTAGTCCTTTTAAGTAACTGCTGCATCATGAATAAAAGTTGCTGAAAGATTAGAATCATCAGTGAAAATCCAATAAGCCTGTGTAAGCTGGTCTTCAATTGAATGACCCTCCAGAGTTATTTGTTTAAATCAGATTATATTGTTTTACCGTAAACTCAGTGGGTATGTTCCAGGCTCTTACTACTTCTACTGATGAGAACTTTGTTTCCTATACAAAATGTAAAATTCCTAATTGCTACCCATTGGCTCTGGCATGTCTTCTCATTCAAAGTTCTTAAATCTTTTTGCTAAAATGTGGATTCTTTGCCTTGACTTTTGAAGTTCCCTTGAAACCACAGTGAAGAGGATCAATTCATATTTAGTTTATCTACCTAGGATAGATCCTTCAAATTAGCCTTTAAAAAAGGGGGGCAGGGGGCAGCCAGGTAGCACAGCAAGTAAGATCACCGGCTCCAGTGTTGGGATGACCTGGGATAGAATCCGGGCTCAGACGCTTAGCACCCACCCAGAAACATCTGGCTGTGTAACCTTGAGCAAGTTACTTAACCCCAATTGCTTTAAAAAAAAAAAAGGGCAGATACATAGGGACTTACTAAGAGAGGAGTCAGAGCTGGGAAGGTTGAACAGAGAAAGGCCGATCAGATATATCTGGGCTTGGTTTCAAGGAAGTATATCTAAGTGGGTGGTCTTGGAGCACCTTGTAGAAGTCATGTATTTTAGGGAATCAAGAAACCCCAGAGATGGAAGGAAATGAAGGTATTCTTGAGGCACTATTTCAGTTGCATGAATTCTTTCTAGGGTAGTACTATAAGTGGGGAACTTTATCAGGGTTTCTGGAAAGTAAGGCTTAGCAGGGTTGATGGCTTGACTTTCTAGCAATCCCGTGGGTTTGAATCCCTTGGTTTTGAAGCCCAACCCTGCTGCTCTTGGGGAAGTAAGGTGCCACAGTGGAGAGAGTGCTGGACGTGGAGTCAGGAAGACTCATCTTCATGAGTTCAAAACTGGCCTCAGCTGTGTGACCCTGGACAAGATACTTAACCCTGTTTGCCTCAGTTTCTTCATCTGTAAAATGAGCTGGAGGAGGAAATGGAAAACTACTCCAGTATCTTTGCTAAGAAAGCCCCAAACAGGATCATGAAAAGTCAGACATGACTGAAAAATGATTGAACAACAAATCTACTTACAACCTAGGTGACCTTCTCTGAGACCCTTTGCTTGTATGGGTCTCAATTTCCTCCAACGTAAAAAAGAAGGGGATGGGGTGTGTGTGTGTGTGTTTGTGTGTGTGTGTGTGTGTTTGATTAGTCTCCTTGCTCTCCATCTTCTCACCCAAAAAGAAAAAAAAAGGGAGGGGGGAAGTTGTTGAGCTCAATGATTTCTAAGCCCCCTTTCACCTCTAAAAGGTGCAGTAAGAAAATACTTCTTACACTTCATCCAACTCGATAAGTTCTTAGGAAAAGTGTTCTGAGTGAACAGTTGGTTCCTAGATTTCTTATTCAGACTAAATTCCCTTTCAAACTGCAACCCTACAATTTTGCTGCCAACCAGGCAACATTTGACTCTGCTCACACTCTTATCTGCTTGTGTCCTGCAGTGACCAATACCAGCCATAATAGAAGAAAGGCCTCTATAGCAAGAACATAAGAAATTCATCTTGGAAATCAAGCTTTGGATGAATGTCTTGCTTGACATAGAAAATAGGAAGAATTGGAAGTTTTGAAAGTGGCAGTACTCAGTAGTTGAATTATTTTAACATTTTTGGGGAGATCCTAAGTCAAGGTCTGGTTTGGCATTAAGACTGACCTACAATTGCTTCCTCCAGCAATATGACCTTGAATGGTGATTGATGCACATGAGAAATTCTATCAAAGAGGTCTTGGACTCTGGGCACCCACAATCATAACTAGAGTGGTAAAATGATCTAGAAAGGGGTGGGAAACCTGTGGCCTTAAGGCTAAATGTGGCCTTCTAAGTCCTTGGGTGCAGTCTTTTGACTGAGTTCAAGTTTTACAGAACAAATCCTTTTATTAAGGGGATCCATTCTGTGAAGTTTGGATTCAGTCAAAGGGTCCCACTGAGGATCTAGAGAGCCACAAGTAGCTTCAATATTCTAAAATCATAATCCTTTCATTCTACCATGGTACTGCCTACTTTATTTGTAGTTTGTGAGAAAAGCACTTTATAAACTTCTGTGTACTATAGAAATGAAAGCCATTTTGTTGCTTTACATCAATTTAAACTACCTTGAACAGATTATCTAAATTACAAATTAAATGTATTTCCCTTCATAATTTCTTTGAAATGCTCTTGGAGAAGAGGGATATCTCTACCTTTGAATAGATATTATATAGTAGGAAATATGTGAACTCTTTTGTCTAGGGATTTTTACAAACTATGCATACCCTTCGACCAAGTAATACCACTTCTAGGACTATATCTGAAAGATATCATACAAATGGGAAAAGGACCCGCATGTACAAAAAATATTTATAGCAATTTTTTTGAGGTAGCCAAGAACTGGAAATTGAGGGGATGTTCATTAATTGGGGAATGTCTGAACAAGTTGTGGTATTTGAATGTAATGGAATACTATTGTGCTATAAGAAATGATGAGCAGGCAGACTCCAGAAAAACCTGGAAAGACTTATGTGAACTGATGTTGAGTGAAAGGAGCAGAACCAGGAGAACATTATACACAGCCACATTGCATGATAACTAACTTTCATAGACTTGGCTTTTTTCAGCAGTGCAAGGATCTAAGACAACTCCAAAAGATTCACAATGGAAAATGCTATCCACAGTCAGAGAAAGAACTATGGAGTCTGAATGCAAATCAAGCCATATTATTTACTCTTTTTTTTTTTATTTTGTTGTTTTGTTTCTTCTTTCTCATGGTTCCTCCAATTGGTTCTAATACTTCTTTACAATATGACTAATATGAAAATATGTTTAATATGAATCTATATGTAGAGCCTCTATCAGATTGCATGCCCTCTTGCAGAGTGGAGAGGGGAGGAATGGGGAGAAAATAGAAAATTCAAAAGCTTTTGGAAGTGAATTTTGAAAACTAAAAATAAATTTATATAAAAAATAAAAGAATACATTATTACTTCTGGAGAATTGTTAAACATAGGAGAGGGACATTGATAGAAGTCTAGGGAGAAAAGCTGATCAACCAGCCCCAAATTTAAACATATATTAAAAACACATTATTTCTGACGGGTCTCAGAATTCTTGGTGAAGCCAAAAGGATCTTGGAATGAGGACTAATATATGAAAAGAGACATGAATGCTTATCTGTTACATGTTACCAGTCAAGGAATTAAATGCACAAAACTTTTCTTCTTTTAGAAAATATATAATTTCGTAGTTTGAGCATTATTAACAGGCATTTTGAATTCCCAGAAGCCCCACTGACTTCTTGGAATAGCCTCAAACTCCAAGACAAATCCCATTATAATAGACCCCAAGAAAATGAAGTTCCTTTATTCCAGGAGACATGCTTGTCCAGGATGATGAAAGGAGAAGAGATTCAAATGATTCTCTGAAAAATGTGCAATCAATGTTTGAACTATGGAATGTAGTGTGTCATTTCAAAGAGTAGGAGAAACTGCACATAATTACCACTCAGAAAAAGCCAGCCTGAAAAGCCTTAACTAGGATTTTTTTTTTAATCTGGGACAATAACATTTAGCAGTAATGCTATAGGAGACAGTGTGACTATTAATGCAGTCATATTGGGAGAGGGGCATTTTAGGTCCATGTTCTCAATGTTGTGAATAAAAGGATGTCCACAGAAGAGGAGCTGCCATAGTAGCCTGGGCCTGGTGGTCTAGGGCCTGTTGTATTGATAGAAGATTATAGGTTGCACTTTGAGGAGGGTAGACAGTAAAAGGAGGAAGTACCCCTTTCTAGACCAGAAGAAATCTTCCCACTGTTTGTTGGTGCCCTGGTCACAGCTCCATTTGTACTGTACTAGTTATACCTCTGCCAGTTTACTATAAGAGAATTATGATTTGTCCTCTCTTATCTTGTAAACTGTTGCTACTTCTTTCTCTAGCATTCTGTCCCTGAATCACAGCCACTTTCCACAGAACGATACAGCTTTGCTCTGATCCTCTCAGCAGGTCACCAGGATCTTTTGATGTCTCAGTATAAACCCAAGAGTGCATAAAGAAGACAGATTTACTACAGCTGTATGCTGTTTAACTCTTTTTAAATAAATCAGAATTTCTTCCTATTCATGACCTAGTGAAACTAATGGTTTTGTGGAGGATTTTTTGTTCTGTGTCTATGTATTTCTGTATGTATGTGCATAGTGATGTTTTTAAGTTAAATATTTTGGTGAAAATTTTTTAAAAACCATTTTCCTTAAAGCCTTTTTGTGTAAGACTAAACAGAAATCAATGGCTAACATAGGTATATTAGCAACATTAATAAGTTGATTGGACTGACCAAGGTTACCTGAATTTTGTTTTTCATATCTTTCTTTTTTTTTTAAAGCAATCGGGGTTAAGTAACTTGCTCAAGGTTACACGGCCAGTTATTTCTGGGTGTGGTGCTGAGTATCTGAGCCCGGATTTGATCCAGGTCATCCCAACACTGGAGCCAGTGCTCTTACTCGTTGAGCCACCTGGCCGCCCCTAAGCAATTGGGGTTAAGTAACTTGCTCAAGGTTACACGGCCAGGTGTTTCTGGGTGGGTGCTGAGTATCTGAGCCCGGAATTCGATCTCCAGGTCTTCTCAACACTGGAGCTGGTGCTCTTACTCGCTGTGCTACGTGGCCACCCCATGTTTTTCATATCTTTCATATTTCATAAGCAAAAAATCACTGTCTCTACTCAGAGAATCGGGACAATCTGCCACCTTTCCTGTGTACCTCCCTCCCCAGTCTAGCCCCTTACTCACTCATTATGTTGGAGCAGGCCCATGCTCCCCTTGAAAGATCCTACTTTCAAGCTCTCTCTTTATCACCATTGTTCAGAAGTCTCTCTTCCTTTGAGGTTCATACAATTCATATTTATCACTCAATCAAGACTTTAGTAATTGTTATCTGTAAACTTTCAGGATACCCTTCTTCCTTCTTCAATGAATTCCTTGCCTAACTCAGTCTTTCCTTATCAATTCCTGCCTTTAAATTAGGGGAAATCCACATACATACATATTGATATTCGTTTAAACACTCTAAATTCCCAGTTCATCAACTTACTGATTTCAGTTGATTAGAGTCTGGGGTGTGAGGCAGAATGGGCTGGAATGTGATTACTATACTCAGGTTTAAGGTACTCTTTGGTATCTCCTATTAAATAGTTCTACTGTGAGACCCCATGACCAATGTTGCTCTCTGGAAGAGGTAAAAGGCAAAAGGGAGAGAGAGATCCCCTTTCAAAAGTTGGGTTCTTCCTCTATAGATGCTTTTTGTCTTAACTGTCTGATAAGCTAATAAGCTTACTTTTTTTGCAGGCCTGTACAAACCTGCCAGACAATAGCAAATTGACTCTTTGATTCTATCAGTGAGAAATCTTTCATACATTGTTTGGCAAATCAACACACCTCCATACTCTGCCCCTTCTATGATTTTATCAACTGGACAAGGAGGGGGTGGAGATATTTAATCACTTCATCAAGGAGGGGGTGGAGATATTTAATCACTTCATCAAGGGCATCCTGACTAATTCTCTCTAACTACACATTCTTTGTAGGAGTCATCTACATAGAAATTCAAATTGCACCTAAGGGATCTGATGAGACAGCTGAGGTAACATAAAGAAAGAGAATAGAGTAGATTTCAGGCTTGAAAACACTGACAGGAGGTGAGAAGAGGACAATAAATCCACACAGGACACTAAAGAGAACATAGTATCAGGGTAGGAGATTAAACAGAAAATATCAGACAGGTGGAGGTGAGGTATTCAGTACTGTCAAATTTCTGACCAGCGATTAAGGAAGGTGAAGACTAAGTCAAAGTCATAGGATTTAACAATTAAAAAGTGACTCAGAACAGTTCTAGGACATGAAGAGATGTCAGATTTAGAGGAATTGAGGAATCAGTTTGTGGTGATTAAGCACAAGCAGCATACACAGACTAGTATTTAGATGTTTAACTGTGAAGAGGAGAGTCATGGTCAGTCAGTCATCAACCATGAATTGGTATTACTATATATATATAGTAATAACAGGCATATAGGATGAGAGTCTGAGGGTGCCAGGGTTAAGAGAAGGGCTCCTCTTCCATCCCTATCCCTAATAGAAAAAATATTTGTAGGTAGAGGGAAGGAAGCCTATAGAGTTGGTGATATTGAATGATAGAGAATAGCTTTCATTGATAGGGCAAGGTGCTAGAAGAGATGCAACTAATTGAAATCAAGAGAACACATGAAGGGCTTAACTTTACAAAAAAGAGGAGAGAAAGACAGAGAGTCAGAGAGAGAGAGAGAGAGAGAGAGAGAGAGAGAGAGAGAGAGAGAGAAAGAGAGAGAAGGAGGGAAGGAGGGAGGGAGGGAGAAAGAGAGACAATGGAGACATCAAACCAGGCAGTTGTTGGTCAGGTTGTTAAAATATAAGTATATTTTTAAAAATTTCTGCAAGCATAGGAGATTTTTGTTTCATAGGCTGCCAGACAATGGATGGTCTCAATGAGGTCTGTGATCTTTCAAAAGAGATTGGTTAAGTAGTAATTTGTGAAGTAAAAACCAAATGAATTAAGAATACAAATTGTTCAAATTACAACATGCTGTTGAATGACAGCATATTGAATTGGTCCATTAGTACATATATTTTGACATTTCAGGTACAGATGCAGATGCAGACTGAACTGAAACCATCACTGAATAGGAGGACATTGGACTAGATTGCTTCTGGGAAATTGCTCAGGATTAACAGTGATTTCAAGTTGCATCCACACTTCAAAAACCCATCTCTTTAACATCAATATTTTCCTGATGATGCTACGTAGCTAAAAATCATGAAACATCCCAATTAGGAATCAAATCAAATCAAGGGGAATCAAAATCACAGGTGGCCTAAGAGAAATGGAAAAACATGATAGTTACAGGAAAAACATATGATAGGTGGAAACATATAACCAGTGATGATTTGCATGCAAGAAATAGCCTTTTAAAAAATCTTTGAAGACACAAATGCCCAGAAAAGAGAGCAGCCCAATTACATAGTGAGGAGTGGATGGTCCAAGAATTGTGCTTGTGAGCCCTGGCCCCAGAGTTGGGAGAACCTGAGTTCGGTTCCGGCCTCAGACACTTAACACACACTCACAAAACTAGCCGTGTAGCCTTGGGCAAGTTACTTAACCTCCAGTTGCCCTCCAAAAGGCAAAAAAAAAAAAAGAATTTTGCTTGTGTCCACAAAATGTTAAAAAAAAAAAAACACAGAAGGTTCGTGGATAATGAATTGCACTGAATGTTAAGGCACAGATGAGTTGTAACCACCTTTGGTGGAGGGATTCTCCATAATGATGTGCTCATGACTCTAACCAAGTATTGCATTATGCACCAATATGTGCTACTGAGAAGGAGACAGTATTCCTTCCTTGAATAAGAAGGTATGTGGCAGGTGGACTGGTAGTGCCAGCTCAGGCTGACTGAAGAGAGCTGATTGTTAATTTTCAGTGTGAGTATTTATGCCTTGTAAATTGGTAAAAAAAAAAATATATATATATATATATAAATCAGTGATTGATTTATTATTTTGCTAATAGAGTAGATTTAAGAAAGTGTTAGAGAAAAGATGAATGATGCAGATTAAGCTTAAAAGTGAATCCTGCATACATTACCCCTCCCCCAAATCAGTTATTAAATGTTTATCAGCATATTCCTATCCATGAGTTTTGCATCCAGAGCAGTTACTTTCAGCACCTTTATGACATTTGACTTTTCATCTTTCCATACCAAAGAATTTTATAGTTTTCAAGAATAATTTCAACATTATTTCAGTGACAGGCAGCAAATGAAGCTTATTTAAGTGTCTGTTTATTTTGATATTAAATTGTTGTTAATAATGATAATTACAATGATCATAATACTTTTCTTTTAAAGCAATCAGGGTTAAGTAACTTGCTCAAGGTTACACGGCCAGTTATTTCTGGGTGTGGTGCTGAGTATCTGAGCCCGGATTCGATCCAGGTCATCCCGACACTGGAGCCGGTGCTCTTACTCGCTAAGCCAGCTGGCCGCCCCTGATCATAATACTTTTGAAATAATTTCTTTTGCCCTTAAGATAAATAGAGACACCATATTGGCAGAGATTCCCAAACTTATTTGGCCTACCGTACCCTTTTCCAAAAAAAAGATTATTCAGCTCCCCTCCCTCCGCCCCCAAATCATTCCCTCCATTCTATTATTTTTATTCAATTGCATCTGAGGTTACTACAGCTTCCCCACCCTCCACCGTTCCAGTAACCCCCAAGAGAGAGTATCACCCACTTTGGGAACCTCCTCAAGAATTAAAAAGGCAGAACTGGGAATAACTTGCTGCGAGAGTTTAAGGGCTCTTTAATACTTTCCATCAGTGGAGAAAAACAGAGTCTAGTCTCAGATCAAACTGCAGTCCTCGCAAAGCGAAACTGCACTCTGTGAGTAGATAAAAGACTTCTAGTTTATCCTTGAAAATCTGTAGGCACTTTGAGAACTTAACTACATTATAAGAAGTTTTTCAATAAGTCAGAAAGCCCTTAAAAATAGAGCTTCACTATATCTCTTTTATAAAAATAATAAGTATTCTGAAATTCCACCAGTCAACACAGCATAGATGACTTTTGTATTGAATTGAATTGCCCTGGAGGTTAAAGTCTGTGTCCTGTAATTTTTCTAAAAGGTTCTTAGTAATTATATTAAGTAATGTTATTTTCCAGGGTCACACAAATAAGAGGACAAAGAATATTTTATGAATCAATGAAATGAAGGAAATGTGCATAAGTTTTAAGATTCATAGCACAAGGTTTTTCACAAATAAGATATTACATATTAGACATACACATATATATGAAACACACACATACATACCATATATATTTATCAGATACGTACATATGTGTGTATGTATACAAGACAATTTAATCCCCTCATCGTAACTCAACATATTGTAGGATATTGGTTTTTGATCCACTCTGCCATCTCCTTCCTTTTTATGGAAGAGTTCATCCCATTCATATTCACAGTTATGATTATGTACTCCATTCTATCATTACTCCTACTTGTCCTCTCCTTTCACTCTGTGTTTTGCTTCCCTCCCCTGCTCTGCCCTCTCTTATGTCAGTTCTCACTACTACTACCCTCCCTTAATTAATCTCCTCCCTTCCTACTAATTTTATATGTGTGTACACACACACACACACACACATTTATACACCTCTCTCTCTCTCTCTCTCTCTCTCTCTCTCTCTCTCTCTCTCTCTCTCTCTCTCTCTCTCTCTCTCTCTCTCTCTCTCTCTCTCTCTCT